>NC_136261.1:256895923-257214152 GCF_964187855.1 Myxine glutinosa | reverse complement strand
GCGGATATGGAGGCCAAATCCCATATCCGCAACAATATATATATATATATATATATATACTAGCAGAATTACCCGGCATTGCCGGGCGGGGGAGGGGGGAGGGGAGGGGGGAGGGGAGGGGAGGGGAGGGGAATGGGGGGGAGGGGAGAAGAGTGGGAGGGGGAGGGGGAGAAGGGAGAAGAGGGGGGATGGGGAGGGTGAGGGATGGGAGGGGGTGGGAGGGGGCAGGGGTGGGAGGGGGGAGGGGGGAGGGGGAGGGGCCGGAGGTGGAGAGGAGGGGGGAAGGGGGGATGGGGGAGGGGGAGGGGAGGGGGGAAGGGGGAGGGGAGAGGGAAGAGGGGGGGATGGGGAGGGTGAGGGATGGGAGGGTGAGGGATGGGAGGGGGGAGGGGAGGGGGCGGGGGAGGGGGGAGGGGGAGGGGGGACCCGGCAGAAGTACCCGGCATTGCCGGGCGGGGGAGGGGAGGGGAACGGGGGGGGAGGAGAAGAGGGGGGAGGGGAGAAGGGTGGGGGAGGGGAGGAGGGAAAAGGGGGGGAGGGGAGAAGGGGAGGGGGTAGGGTTGTAGGGGGTAGGGTGGAGGGGGAAGGGAGTGGGAGGGGGAGGGCGGAGGGGGAAGGGGGACGGGGGAGGGGAGGGGGAGGGGCCGGGGAGGGGGGAGGGGAGGGGAAGGGGAGGGGGGAAGGGGAGGGGGAAGGGGAGGGGGGAAGGGGAGGGGGAGGGGAAAGGGAGGGGGAGGGGGAGGTTGAAAGGGAGGGGGAGGGGGAAAAGGGAGGGGTAGGGGGGAGGGGGAAAAGGGAGGGGGAGGTGGAAAAGGGAGGGGGAGGGGGAAAATGGAGGGGGAGGGGAGAAGGGGAGGGGGGAGGGGGAGGGGAGAAGGGGAGGGGAGAAGAGGAGGGGTAGGGTGAAGGGGGAAGGGAGGGGGGATGGAGGGGGAGGGGGAAGGGGGAGGGAAGGGGATGGCCAGTCAACAATGACGTTGCAGTTCTCATGGTCGGAGAGCAGCACAACAATCGGACATAGTCCTGCATATTCGCAACAGCACGAAGCGGGTTTTGGAGACTCACCGATCCTGTGACGTCCTCCAGTACCGGCGTTGCCGGGCGGGGGAAGGGAGACCCGTACATTCCCAACCCGTACATTCGCCCTCTCGACTCAAGCTCACTCGGACAAAAGCCTCACACAAATTACACCGTGAAGGCCCAATGGTCATGTCTATGCCACAAATCACGGGTGCACTGAATTGAAAATATATAGAACGCTCATACTCCGTGAAAAGTGAAGCCGCCATGTCGCCATCTTGGTCAGCACGACTCGACCAACTCGCTTCGCGGATCTCGTTTTGTGCGGCAATAAAAAGCTCCAATCGGTTACGGAAGGGTTGTGGAAAGACGTTTCACAGCTGTTTCAAAGACATTTAATTCATATCGCACAAAATCGATACAAAACACGATCGCATAAAAGGTGAAAAAACGTGTGACGTGTGACGGGATGGAACATCACGTGATCGCTCTGAGCGAATCAGTCTGGCGGCGGGAATGGAACATCACGTGATCGCTCTGAGCGAATCAGTCTGGCGGCGGGAATGGAACATCACGTGATCGCTCTGAGCGAATCAGCGAGCTGCTCTGGAACCGGCTGAGATTAGCGGGTACTTCGCTGAAATGCGCTGAGGTAAATATGAATAAAAAATATGGATCTCGTCAAATATGGTCTCGGCCAGGTTCGTCCCAGGCTCAATGGCTATGTCTATGCCTAATATCAAGTACGTGAGCCTCTCGGTAACATTACACACACACACACACACACACACACACACACACACACACACACACACACAAACTGTGTTTTATAGATATAGTTGCGGATATGGGATTTGCATCCATCTATATCCGCTTGTAAATATTCCCCTATTTCCTCAATACTTCCCAACTATCCCCAATCCCCCATTCCCTAGTCCCATTTTCTGTAAACAACACTCTGTAGACCCGACCTCCCCCTATTTCCCCCCATTAAATGTCGCATCCAGGTCCACCGCATCTCACGTAGACAACTATAGGACATCTTGCTAGTTATTCTTAGTCTATGTCAGTTAAGGATTCGTTTCCATTAATTCTGACCCTTCGTTGCACCAGAATGTGATTGTATGGCACCATTAGGAAGTTTAGGACCTCCCAATACCTCCCCGCAGCTCTTCCTCACGGTTCAGCAACAACAACAACAACAACAACAGCAACGGCGGCGGCGTGCAGAGGAAGTGCGCGTCCTCACTCCGGCTTGGTTGGTAGGGGGTGTTGGGAGGGCATGAGGCCTTCCCAGCGAGCCGCCATCAAACATGTGCTCGACGGGGTTACCAAATAGGGGCTCCCTGTCAGCTCCTCGTCAAGGGCGGAGCCCGGTAACCCCCGCACCCAATGGAAGCGGCGGACCGGTCCCATCTGGGGCGGAGCCAACCAGCCGAGGGCGTGTCACTCCCCGCTGAGCATGCGCAGGAAGAGGGAGGTGACGTCAGATGCGCGCTGAGCTTGAAGCAAGAGAGACGTCCCTTCCGAGCGCAGTGAGACCTCCCTGCATCTCTTGGACCGTGCTTGATCCTGTCCCCGAGCCAAGGTGCACCTTGTGCTATCGACTACCTGTCCCTTCCTGCCATCAATCCCTGTGTAAGTCAGCCTTGTCCCGTTTGTCTGTGGTCTGTCTGGGATAAAATAAGATTGTATTTAAGTGCCTATCTCTTCTGTGCCTTTACCTCACTACCTTGTAATCTACCCCTTTTCTCCCCTCACTGTAATTATATCCTCCTCCGGAGGTCTTGAGAACTGTACCCTTTGCGTCGTTTCATCTATCCCAGTCGTTGTGTCCTTTCCATCATTGATTTAGCATAGCGCGATTTGGTCAACGCTTGGGTGGAATCGGGGTCTAGTCGGGGAATAACTGTTAGGTCGCGGTAATACACCACCGCTCGGTCGAAATAACATCTAACCGCGATCCGTAACAATTGGTGTCGAGGAGTGAGATTCGAGGCCCGAACCAAATTTTTTTTAAAACATCTAGGAAAAAATTTGGTCAAAATTATAAAGACACCGAAATTTGATTTTGTTTTTAAAAAAAAAACCCGAATTTTGAAAGTCGCGCTATGGCAGATCAAGACGGCTGGGTTCCGGTAGAGGAGAGTGAGGCAGGGTCGATCCAGGACCAAATTGAGGGACATGAGGAGAGCGAAGCAGTGAGGGCGGCAGGTTCGCAAAATGGCGTCCTCGCGCACGAGGTTACGGGCGCGCAAAATGGCGCCTCGCACATGGCTACGGCGACCGCGCCCGCGACCGAAGCAGCGCCGCTGGTGGATTCGAACCTTTTTTTCCTGCAAATGAGGGCCCTTATGGGACAAATGGGAGACCAAATTGGTGGTTTGAAAAACAGTATAGAGGCTCAGAGTGAGCAAATGCGGGGAATGGGGTCCAATAGTGAGAAACTGAGGGAGGACATGGGGTCCAATAGCGAGAAATTGAGGGAGGACATGGGGCCCAATAGCGAGAAATTGAGGGAGGACATGGGGGTCCAGATCGGAGGGTTAGGGAGTAGAATAGAGGGATTAGGAAACAAATTTGAGGGATTAGACAATAGATTAGGGGAAATACAGGAGGGGTTAACGGGGGTAGAAAACAGAATGGCCGCTCAAGAGAATCAAATGGAAGGGATGAAAAAGGGGTTAGAGGGGTTAGAAAACAGTATGGAAGGCAAATTGAGGGACATGAGGAACCAAGCGGAAAGGGAAGTTAAACAAATGGGGCAGCAGATAGAGGGGGTCAGAATGGGGGTAGAAACTAAATTGGATGCTCACAGGGAGGAAATGGAGCAGATGAGGGTGGCATCTGGGCAGGAGATGCAAGTGATGGGAGAGGAGATCAGAAGAGGTGTGAGTGAGGAGGTCGGAGGAGTGCGCGAGGAGGTGAGGCACTGTAAGGAGCGCCTGGAGAAGGAGGTGAGAAAGGGGACTGTAAAATTGCAAGGTGGTATAGAGGAGTTGACGCTGGGAGTAGAACAACTGACAGTGGGACAAAAGGAGTTGGGGGACCAGGTAAAGAAGAACACAGCGGTAATAGAGGGTTTAAAATCGACACAGAAGGAGATGAAAAAGGACGTAGTGGTAATTAAAAAAGAGTGTCAGACGGTACATGAGGACCTGACGAGGAAAATGAACAAGGTGGTAGAGGTGATGGAGGTAAAAGAGCGGGAGGTGCGGGAGCACATAGAAAAAAATAAGGTGGAGTTAGAGGAAGAACTTAAGGGGGCGCACGAGGAGATGAAGGAGGTGAAGCAGAAATTAGAAGAAGTGGAGGAAGGGGTGAGCGAAATTAAGAAGCGACGGAGAGAGGATAAGAAAGAGATAAAGGAGGAAGTAAAAGAATTGGTCCAAAGTCTGTGTTCGGATCGTGATGATGTGCTCATTAACCGGATGAGGGATTCGCAGGTAATGGAGGAGAAGCGAAGAGAAAGAGGACCCGGTGTAAGTGGTGACCAATATGGTCGTGCGTATGATGCGCCAGGTGATTTAATAAGCTTGGGGGTCGAGATGGACCCGGATGTTCGTGAGAGGCCAAGAGTGAGGTGTATGGCTGGTCCGGAGGGTATGGAACGAGGGTGCGAGCGAGAGGGTCCGGTGATGGGAGAGGTGCGAGGTGTGAGTGAGCAAGGTTGTGGTGGTATGGAATGGGTAGCGGGTTGCGGAAGTGTGACCCATGCATCGACACCAACAGGGGTAGTTTTTAGAGGGACAGGGGAGGCACGGGAGCCCCTTGGGGGTAATGTACTGTGGGGGCCCGGCCGGTTCGGCCCCGCGCTGACCCCGCAAGGGGCGACGCACGGGGTCCGGCAGGCGGGCAACGACTCACATACGAGGTGGTCCCACAAGGTCCCACTCGCGCCGTGTGACGGCAAGAGTGATCTACGCACGTACCAGGCGCAGTTTGACTGTGTGTGTAAGGGCAACGGTTGTGGTGAGGACGAAGGTGGAGTACACCTGGTGGCCGCATTGCGCGGCGCGTCGGCGGAGGTGCTGACGGCATTACCACCGGGTGCTCTCACCCTGCCAGCCCTCCGCGACGCCCTAATTAATCGATTCGGCATTGAACAGCAGAGCGAGCTTGTTAAAGCTCAGCTCGCGCTGCGAAAACACAAGCCCCAGGAAGCCATCGGGGAACTTGCCCACGACATTCGCCGAGCAGTGGGGATCGCACATGCTAACATGGCAGCGGATTCCCGGGAAAGCCTGGCACTGGACCATTTTATCCAGGCCCTCCCGGATATTGAGCTCCGGCAACAGCTCGCCATGTGGCGCCCGCAGACTCTGAGCCAGGCGGCTGACGCTGCAGCCCGTTGGGAAGCAGCGAGGCCCCTGGCCCGGGGGAGCGAGCGTCACGCAATGGCGGTCCGCCAGGTGGGACCCCCGATGGAGGGCGGACCCCTTAGGGGGCCTGCCCCCGACGTGAGTCCTGACCTGGCGGGCATGGTCCGGAGGCTGGTGGACCAGCGCCTGGCGGGACCTGGACCATGGCAGGCGGCCACGGAAGTGGCCCGCGGTGGACCACGAGCGGGTAATCCAATTCGGACCTTCAGGGGGGAAAATTTGGAATTCCGGAGACAAGCACCTTATCAGGTGAGGTGCTATACTTGCAACCGTCTGGGTCACCTGGCGCGGCACTGTGGAGCCACGCGCCGGGATGATCCCCGGCGGTTGAGGTCCTCAACTCCGCCCAGGGGGGAGCGGGTTAGCCGACCCCAGACACCCCCCCGGCAGACCCCGGGAGCATACAGCATTGCCTCGCCTCGTAGGTGACAAGATTTAAGTAGGAGACTTGGTACCTGTAATGGGGACGTAGTAGCTTAGTGGACGATAATGACGAGGGAGCGCAATAGTTTAAAGGGACGACTGGGAAGCGCAAGTTTCAGAGGGGAGTAGTTAGATGAGATGATGCTGTGTGAGAACTGGACAGGTGTGTGGAGCAGTGTATGAGTAGTGAGTGTTGTGGATCAGCGCGAATGCGCTTGGGGGAGAGAAGGGTGCAGGCGGCACCAAGTATGAGAGCACAGGTGTGCAAGTACAGGTGTGTGAAATACATGGAGTATTGGAATGAGTGGTGTGGAGAGAGTTGGAGTAAGTGGTACGGAGTGGTGTGCATGGTGCGAAGGTGTGGATGGGGGAAGAGTGGACCCCTTTCACGAGTACCCGGGGCGGGTAGTGTAAGTGTTAGGTAGAGGGTATAGGTAAATTGTGGTTGGATATTGGCATTTGTGGTGCGGTTGCAGAATGGTATTGTGGATGGGTGCATTGGTGTGGTGAAATTGGCTGGTCGTGTGGCCTGTTAGTATGAGTGTGAATGGTTGGGCACTCCGCCACTGTTAGATGTCGGCCAGGTTTAGGCCGCAGGTGGGCTCTGGGAGCCGTTAGTGTCAGTGGGTGCCTGAGGATCCCGGGTGTGGATCGGGCAGCCCGTGCCAGAGAGGGCACTGAGGGGGTGAGAGTGCGAGAGGGCCTTCCCCAGTTAGTTAGGTTAGGGTGAGGAGCAGGTGAGCTCGGTAGGCAACAACAGTGGTGGAGGTGTGCAGGTGGGCGGACCAGCTGGGAGCGTCACACGACCCAGCCACCGAAATTGTGCGGGGGCACCGAGTGATGAATCGGGGGAGTGAGACCCCAACTTGAGAAGCACCACAGTTTGGTCAATGGGAATTGTTTTTAAAACCCATAGTGTAAGTTGGCCAATGGATTGGCAGGGAAAGACCCCAGGTAATGTAAAGTTGTTAAAGTCATTTAGGAAATAGTTAGGATTGATGAACCTGTCGCACCATACGCAGCCACTTACGTGAGGTGGTGATGATGACTCCACACCTGTGTTCCTTTGTTCTGTGTTGCAGGAAAGGAGAATTGCTGTGTGGATTTGTGAGACGCATCACGATGTGGATAAGACATTGGGGTGATTCCATCTCTCCCTCCTTAGGGGGGACTGATGATGAATTGGTGATGGCAGATGTTGATGTTGAGTTGGAGATGGCAAATTTTGATGAGAGTTGGAAATGGCAAATTTGATTGGTTAGGAGGGAGAGAAGACGAATTTGGTTTATGGGAGGAACGGGGAAGACAGTAGGGACGTTTGTTGATGTGTAAAGTAGCTGTTTATGGGTAGTGTTGTGTTTTGTGGATACAGTAAGGGGTAAGGGAGGGGCAATGTAGGCTACCTGGTGGGGGGGGGGGGCGTACGGTAGGAACGTACCTGTCTCACCTGGTTCCCATGTGCCCCCAGTGTGCATTACCTAGTATTGCGTGCACTTTTGCGCCCTTACCACCTTACTCACTTGTCTTCTTTTGTCTCCCACCTCCGAGGATCTGGCTTTGGGGCAGAGAGAGAGGAGAGAGAGGTGCTGGCTCCGCAGTTGTGGGCCTGTACTTCCGCTGCTTGCTGCCTGGATCGATACACCATATGGACCGCAATTTTTGTGTCCGCCCACAATGGACCGCAGTTCTTTTGCGGTCAAGCATCACCCGTGGATGGACCTCTGGGTCAACGTGGCACCTATGCCATACAGGTGAACCACTTTTAGTTGGCCCCCCTGACGGCCACAATTTAGAAATGGACGCGGTTGGCGCCTTTCTTTATTTCTAAAGAAGCCAGAAGGCCAAGTGCACTCCATGAAGGCAAGACCAGCGGCAGAACATCGGCCGGCTGCGACACCACCGGTGACCATGGACACTTGATTGTGCATTTATTATTGAACACTTTATTGGTGCACCAGATGGTGCTGACTGTGCATAATGGGGTGGTGCTTTTGGTGCTTGGACGGGGTGCTCTGCACATTATTAAAGGCCGTAGGGCCACAGGGCACTCGTGTGTTGGTGTATCGATGCTGGCATGCGTGCTCTCTCTATGCATAACATCTGCATGTGTTCCTCAAAGAACAGGTCCTGGATCGTAGTGTAAATATCAGTGTAGTCTTGTGTAAATGATGCTCCCTACCGGCTGTATGTTTAGTTTGAGGATGCTTTCCGCGATTCGGTTATCCTGTGGGTGTGTTTCTGTTAGGAGAAGGGTGCAACGTCGCAGGGGGACATATTTACTCATTTGTGAACATCTGTAAAACTGTCGCACTCAGGGTTGAGTTAATAGTAGAGGGAACTACATCTGAGTGCCACACTAAAGTAGGTAAAAATTTATCGGGTCGGGACACCCCGAGGTAGAGAAGGGTGCAATGTTGCGGATATGGGATTTGCATCCATCTATATCCGCTTGTAAATATTCCCCTATTTCCTCAATACTTCCCAACTATCCCCAATCCCCCATTCCCTAGTCCCATTTTCTGTAAACAACACTCTGTAGACCCGACCTCCCCCTATTTCCCCCCATTAAATGTCGCATCCAGGTCCACCGCATCTCACGTAGACACCTATAGGACATCTTGCTAGTTATTCTTAGTCTATGTCAGTTAAGGATTCGTTTCCATTAATTCTGACCCTTCGTTGCACCAGAATGTGATTGTATGGCACCGTTAGGAAGTTTAGGACCTCCCAATACCTCCCCGCAGCTCTTCCTCACGGTTCAGCAACAACAACAACAACAACAACAGCAACGGCGGCGGCGTGCACAGGGAGTGCGCGTCCTCACTCCGGCTTGGTTGGTAGGGGGTGTTGGGAGGGCATGAGGCCTTCCCAGCGAGCCGCCATCGAACATGTGCTCGACGGGGTTACCAAATAGGGGCTCCCTGTCAGCTCCTCGTCAAGGGCGGAGCCCGGTAACCCCCGCACCCAATGGAAGCGGCGGACCGGTCCCATCTGGGGCGGAGCCAACCAGCCGAGGGCGTGTCACTCCCCGCTGAGCATGCGCAGGAAGAGGGAGGTGACGTCAGATGCGCGCTGAGCTTGAAGCAAGAGAGACGTCCCTTCCGAGCGCAGTGAGACCTCCCTGCATCTCTTGGACCGTGCTTGATCCTGTCCCCGAGCCAAGGTGCACCTTGTGCTATCGACTACCTGTCCCTTCCTGCCATCAATCCCTGTGTAAGTCAGCCATGTCCCGTTTGTCTGTGGTCTGTCTGGGATAAATTAACATTGTATTTAAGTGCCTATCTCTTCTGTGCCTTTACCTCACTACCTTGTAATCTACCCCTTTTCTCCCCCCACTGTAATTATATCCTCCTCCGGAGGTCTTGAGAACTGTACCCCTTGCGTCGTTTCATCTATCCCAGTCGTTGTGTCCTTTCCATCATTGATTTAGCATCGCGCGATTTGGTCAACGCTTGGGTGGAATCGGGGTCTAGTCGGGGAATAACTGTTAGGTCGCGGTAATGCACCACCGCTCGGTCGAAATAACATCTAACCGCGATCCGTAACAATATATATATATATATATATATATATATATATATATATATATATATATATATATATAGTAATCAGTAATACCCCGGCCTACGTCATTAATTGGTTCCATAAGCCGTGACGTAACTCAGTTTTTGACGTAAACCGGGCGTAATGTCTTAAAAATGCCTTAAAATGAAGACAAACACTGTAAAACTAGAGTAAGTAACTGGATGAGGCTGCGGCTTCACCCTGAATCTTTGCCGCTCCCCGTCGGGAGTTCCCCGTTGTTTTCTATCGGTCGGGTCTTCTCCTCGAACGGGGTGACCGGCACGGACGTGTCGACCGTGAGCTGGCATGTGTGCTGAGTGGCTCCGCAGCCCGCTTCACCACGGTGTGCTTTACCCAACGTGTCCGAGCAGTTTCACCGGTGGTCGTGTCGTGTCGTCTGTGACGAACGAACGAGCTCAGGGTCAGTGAACCCGGCCGCCGCGGGGATCGACGCTCGCCTTCGAGTCGTAGGCGTGCCCCGTCTTTCCTCGCGCGGCCGAAGTTTTTTTTTTTTTTTTTTTTTTGTACACTGAATCGAGGCTCGTGAAAGAGCTAACATTTACTTCACAAACAAATCGACCAGACAAACAAAATACACAAAAAGAGGGAGCGGAAGACAAGATGGGGAGAAAAGGGGAAGCACACAAACACAACATCCGAGAGCAGGGAGATGTATGGAAGGGAGAGGGCCCGGGGGGAGGAGGCATGGGAAGGGGGGGGGGGAGGGAGAAGTATAAAGCACAAGGACACCAAGGACTTCCAGGACAGAAGTTGGTATTTCAAAAAGGGGAATTGGGGTGAAATTAGCGGGGGTAGAAAAGATCAAGGTTTTGGATGGGGGAGGATAAGAGATGGTGGTGAACAGCTGTTTTAAAGACTTGGAGGGTGGAGTGGGATTGAAGAGAGTGAGGGAGTTTGTTCCAGAGGCGGGAGAAAAGAGGAATGAAGGAGTGAAGGTGAGCAGAGAGTCTTGATTTTGGCAGTTTAACCAAAAGAGGGTTGCAGGCAGATCTTGTGCGACCTGTAGGAATATTTGCGGGACAGAGCCCAGAGAGAGCTGGGGGGGCAAGGCCAGAGAGGAGTCGGTAGAAGACGGAAAGACCACCAACCTGCCTGCGGTGAGTGAGTGAGTGAGAGGCCCTTGGAGTTAGCTTCATCGCGGGAGATTCCAATGATTCTGAATGCTTTGGTTTCAACAGCGCGAAGGCGAGCTAGGTGTGAGGCAGGAGCACCAGCCCAGAGGGGAGAGCAGTATTCCATTGAGCTGCGGATGAAAGCCTTGTATGTGGTGAGGAGCTCAGGTGTGCCAAGGAAGGACTTCGCACGACGGAGGATGCCCAGTCGGCAACTGGCTTTGGAGGCCAGATTTGAAATGTGGTTTTTCCAGGAAAGATCATGGCAGATAGTGAGACCCAAAAGCTTGAGTGACAGAACTTCTTGGAGAGGATTATTCAGAAAGTGGATGGGAGGGTTGTCCAGTCGGTCTTTTCGGAGAGACATCGTAAGAGTGTGAGATTTGTCAGGATTGAAAGACATGTTCCACTTGTTTGCCCAGTCTGTGATTTTGTCAAGGTGTGCAGAGAGTGAGGAGGCTGCAGACTGCCGATCTGAGGGATGAAGAATGGAGCGACAGAGAGTAGAGTCGTCAGCAAAGAGATAGAGAGGATTTTCAAGAGAGTCAGAGAGATCATTGATGAAGACCAGAAAAAGCACAGGGCCCAGAACACTGCCTTGGGGAACTCCAGCCTGAACAGGAAGAGGAGATGATTGAAACCCATTCAGGGCCACACGTTGACTACGACTAGAGAGGAAGTCCGCCAGCCATGCGTGGAGATTTCCATGGATACCAAAAGAGGAGAGTTTGGTGAGCAGAGCGGGGTGCCAGACTGTATCGAAGGCACGTGATATGTCAAGGGAGACTGCTCTAATTTCCTGTTTGGCATTGAGGACCTCCATCCATTGTTGAGAAAGCAGAAGCAGCATGTCCAGAGTGGAGTGTCCAGGTCTGAAACCAAATTGATGATCAGAGATCAAGCCATTGGAGAAGAGGAAAGATTTCATATCTGAAGCAATGATGGATTCCATGACCTTGCGGATAATTGAGAGAAGGCTGATTGGTCTGTAGTTGCTGGGATCTGTTTTTGCACCTTTTTTGTGCAAAGCGGTGATGTTGGCAGATTTCCAAGCAGATGGAAGATGACCTTGTGCAAAAGAGAGGGTGAAGAGAACAGAGAGAGGGAGTGAAAGAGCGGAAGAACGTGATTTTAGGACCCGTGGGCTGATGCCGTCAGGTCCAGTTGCAGAATCAGAGTCGAGGGTTGACAGACACTTTTCCACCTTGTCAGGAGGAAAGGACACAGAGTCGAGGAGCAGCTGGGTACGACTGGGTATGGAGGGTACAGAGAGGGATGGGTTTGGGACACAAGATTTAGAGGCAAACACAGAGTTGAGGCATTCGGCTTTTTCATGTGCGGAGTCAGCCGTGTGTGCGTGTGGCAAGAAGTTGCTTGCTTCTTTATTTTTGGACGATGCGATATACGCAGAAACGACGACGTACAGGCAGGCATTTGCAAATCCATGCACATGTGCACATGCACACGTCGATCGGTTCGTCGACGCCGGATGCCGGCGAGGTGCCCCACGAGGCACCCCGGCTCGAGGCATGACACGGTCGTTCGTTTCACATGGGCCATGGGCCATGGGGCCTGACCTCCTCGCGGACATTGCACACTCTGCACGGTGACGTGACGTGACGTCTGCCATGGACGGTTGTCCGAGCCGGCATCATCATGTTTCGCCGTTGCCACGTTACGTTGGTTGTTTTACACAGTAAAGGAATAATCACAAAAATACCAGCGAAAGGCAGAGCAAGCACGCGACCGCAGCACAGGACAAAATGCATATGGCGTCGCCTTTGTTTTGAATGAGAACCAGCAGCTACGCGTATGTACAGTGTACTGTACATACATTTTAATATATTTTTAATGTGCTTTTTATTGTAATTTAAATTGTTTTTTTGCTTCTTTTATTGTTAATTTATGTACTATTTTATTTATTTTAAATATATTTTTAAGGAAAATTTAAATTTTTTTCACGTCCGTAGGAGTGACGTAAAGTCACACATAATGAAGTTCGCTGAACTGAAATTTACTCTGGAAGAGTGGCGCAAAGTCGGATTTGACGTAGGTCGAAATGGCGTAAAACGGGGTATGACTGTATATATATATATAATATATACAGACTTGGCATTTAATATGGAATTTTTTTTTTTCTTGACTTGGGTTTACTTTCTTAACTCAGTATATCAATCTTGTGAGCTTCTTTTGCACTTTTGTAATTTATTTGTTAAAAGAACCATGTCACTGATTGTCGCAGCAAGAAGTCAACAACAGGATTATATCACAGGTGGCGTGGCAAAATGTACGGACAGGTGCATTTGATGATTTGCTTCACAGTCGGGTAAACAAGGGTTGTTGGGTTCTGTATTAGTGGAAAACAACTGCTGCACGTCTCCAAAAGTTATTGCCGCTTCCTCTGGAGATGGTCCGTCAACTCGACAATGCTGTTTGTCATGGAGTGGTGGCTTTACGAAATTACGGCATGAAACGGCGTGCCATTGCTCGGCATTATGGCATCACTCAAGGTCAGGTGTCAAAGATCCTGAAACGAAATGCTTAGAGGGGTGTCCCTACTCCAATACCGAGGCCAGGACGTCCCCGCAGAACCACAAGGAGGGATGATCGCCAGCTGCACCGGTTAGTCCGCAATGGCCGTACCAAGTCAGCTAATCGGCTTAGGGCTGAGTGGCAGCAACTGACAGAAGTGCCTGTATCCACAAGGCTAGTCAACCAACAACTGGTTCAAGCAAGCTATCATGCCAGGCGTCCCCTGAGAAAGCCACGCCTGACCAGACAACACCGCCAGCGCCGATTGCAGTGGGCCAGAGAGCACCGCCAATGGCAGCCAGGACACTGGAACCACGTGATCTTCAGTGACGCGTCTAAATTTCTGGTCTATCGTCAAGATGGCCGCGTCCGAGTGCGCAGACAAGTGCATGAAGCCTACAACAAAGATTGTATAGTGCCAAGAGTCCAAGCTGGAGGTGGTGGGGTGACCGTTTCGGCTGCTTTTCATGCAGGGGGCAAAACTGACCTGGTTGTTCTGAATGGAAACCTGAACCAGTTCAAGTACAGGGCCATTCTGGAAGAAACATTGCTTCCATTTGCTCGTGCAGCCCTTCGAGGAAACTTTGTCTTCCAAGATGACAATGCACGGCCTCATCGTGCTCGCATGATCCAACACTTTCTTGCTGACCGTGGTGTAGAGCATATGGAGTGGCCTGCAATGTCCCCAGATATGAATCCGATAGAGAACTTGTCGGCAGAATTAACGCGTCAAATCGACCACTTGGACCAGCAGCCCACCTCTGTGCGTGAATTGCAGCAGGCTATTGTCACTGCATGGCAAGCGATTCCTGTCCAAACCTTGGCAAATCTCGTGAACAGCATGCCTCAAGTGTACGTGCTCTCCTGAATGCTCGTGGGGGTTACACGAAGTACTGAACTGTAATTTTACTGTCCGTAATCCCAGTCGTAATTTAACTTTTGTTGAAAAATTTTTTGGCTAATGTGCAAAATAAAGAGATACTTCTGGAAAACGTACAGAAGCTTAGCACAGCAATGTCCATGAAGTGAGTTCGATATCAGTTTACATCACTTTCAAGGATCAATTTATTTGTTTCGAAATGTCAAATGTGGTTTTTGTTTCTTTTAAAGGTAACATTAACAAAATCTCGAATAATTTCAACATAATTCCAATTAACTTTTGGTTCTAAGTCATCTTGAAAAGTAAGTTCACCCCCACAAAAAATATATTCCATATTAAATGCCAAGTCTGTATAATATATAATATATATATATATATATACATATATATATATATATATATATATATATATATATATATATATATATATATACATATATATACATATATATATACATATATATACAGACTTGGCATTTAATATGGCATATTTTGTGGTTCTGCGTGGACGTCCTGGTCTCGGTATTGGAGTAGGGACACCCCTCTGAGCATTTAGTTTCAGGATCTTTGACACCTGACCTTGAGTGATGCCATACTGCCGAGCAATAGCACGCTGTTTCATACCGTAATTTCGTAAAGCCACCACTCCATGACAAACAACATTGTCGAATTGACGGACCATCTCCAGAGGAAGCGGCAATAAATTTGGAGATGTGCAGCAGTTGTTTTCCACTAATACAGAACGCAACAACCCTTGTATACCCGACTGTGAAGCCAATCATCAAATGCACCTGTCCGTACATTTTGCCACGCCACCTGTGATATAATCCTGTTGTTGACTTCTTGCTGTGACAGACAATCAGTGACATGGTTCTTTTAACAAATAAATCACCAAAGTGTAAAAGAAACTCACCAGATTGATATACTGAGTTAAGAAAGTAAACCCAAGTCAAGAAAAAAAAAATATTCCATATTAAATGCCAAGTCTGTGTGTGTATATGTATATATATATATATATATATATATATATATATATATATATATATATATATATATATATATATATATATATATATACACGTACATGTTGAAAGATTTGTAGCTCAGGATTCATATTGTAAATGATAGCACACTGAGCAGTAAAATTAAAATAATTAAAAATTCTTTATTAATAGCCTGACGTTTCAAGTACAAACTATTTCTCTTCCTCAGAGGCATTGAGTGTGGTGTTAACCATTAGGTTACGTTAGGGACGGTTCTCATGATGGATTGGTCCAAGTCCTTGCCAATCACAGGGCTTCCCTGCATTCAAATGACAGCCGTTTTTGACGTTGTAATTGATTGCGTAGTGCTTTGTATGTGGGGTGCAAGTTGATGTGTCCGTTGATGGAGTTTTTTTCAGAAATTTTATCAGAGTCAAGTCAAGTTTTTATCGATATTTTATTTTATCAAGCTTTTAAAAATTATTTTACTGCTCAGTGTGCTATCATTTACAATATATACATATACAGTCACGTGAAAAAGTAAGTACACCCTATGTAAAGTTTTGACTTTTTCAACATATTTCAACATACAGCTATTTGATCTTCATTTCAACAATATTGATAGATAAAGGTGATATAATATAACAAATATCACGAAACATTTACCTTTTGTTGTCCATTGTATAATTTAAATAAACATGAATGCAAATTTCGCGTGTGGAAAAAGTAAGTACACCCCGACATTTATCACTACTTGAAATACCTAAAATTAGAATCAGGTGCACCAGCTCAAGTGCAAATGATAAGAACATCGTTAGAGAGGATCTTGGAGGAACCTGTCTTATTTAAACCTCAGACATTTAGTTTGGTTTGCTCTTTGTTGTTGAAGTTTGCGGCGTCACCATGCCTCGATCAAAAGAGCTCTCTGAGGCCTTCAGAAAGAAGGTTATCGATGCCTACGAGTCTGGGAAGGGATTTAAAAAGATCTCCAAACAATTTTAAATCAATCATTCGACTGTCCGGAAGATCATCTACAAGTGGAGAAGATTCCAAACAACTACCAACTTGTTCAGGCCAGGCCACCCCTACAGGTTCAGCACGAGAGCAGACCGCAAGATGCTGAAATAAGTTTCTAAGAACCCCAGAATGTCATCATGGGACCTACAGGTAGCTCTTGCCACTGTTGATGTCAAAGTGCACAAGTCTACCATTAGAAAGAGGCTCCACAAATTTGATCTACATGGGAGGTGAGCCAGGAGGAAACCTTTGCTGTCCAGAAAGAACATCAGGGTCAGACTAAAGTTTGCCAATGAACACCTAGGCAAAGACCAGCACTTCTGGAACAATGTGCTCTGGACAGAAGAGTCAAAGTTAGAGCTATTTGGCCACAGTACCAGAAGACATGTTTGGCGAAAACCAAAAACAGCATTTGACCACAAGAACCTGATACCAACTGCAAAGCATGGTGGTGGAAATAATATGGTTTGGGGCAGCTTTGCTGCATCAGGGCCTGGGCAGCTCACCATCATATAATCCACGATGAATTCTTCATTGTACCAGAGGGTGCTTGAGGATAATGTGAGGCCATCTGTCGGTAAGTTGAAGCTCAACCGAAGGTGGACCTTGCAAAATGACAATGACCCTAAATATACCAGTAAATCCACCAAGGAATGGCTGAAAATAAAGAAATGGAGGGTTCTGGAATGGCCAGTTCAAAGCCCGGATCTAAATCCCATCGAGATGTTGTGGGGGGATTTGAAATGAGCTGTGCATGCAAGAAACCCCTCAAACATCGCATAGCTGAAAGAATTCTGCATGGAGGAGTGGGCAAAAATTTCTCCCAGTCGATGTCAGAGACTGGTAGACAGTTATAAGAAGCGCTTACTTGAGGTTGTTTCTGCCAAAGGGGGCAATACCACCTATTAGAGCCAAGGGTGTACTTACTTTTTCCACAAAAGGAAATGGCATCTCTGTTAATTTTTTGTTGAATAAATTATTTCAAAGTCAATTTTCCATTGTTTTTTGTTCAATTAGATCACCTTTATCTGTAGATACTGTTTAAATGAAGATCAAATATTGATATGTCCACATATGTTAAAAAGATTTTTTTAAACATTTCATGGGGTGTACTTACTTTTTCCACATGCGAAATTTGCATTTATGTTTTTTTAAATTATACAATGGACGACAAAATGTAAATGTTTCATGATATTTGTTATATTATATCACCTTTATCTTTCAATATTGTTGAAATGAAGATCAAATAGCTGTATGTTGAAATATGTTGAAAAAGTCAAAACTTTACATGGGGTGTACTTACTTTTTCACGTGACTGTAGGTATATATCTATATCTATATCTATATCTATATCTATATCTATATATATATCTATATCTATATATATATATATATATATATATATATATATATATATATATATTAGTATGTGTAATTTGGTGCTCCAACCTAATGGGCGAGCGTCATGATGTCACCGCCACGTATGTTCACATTGTCTGCCAAGCTCCGGAGGAGCCATCTCGCAGTGCGTCATTCTGGATGTTAAATTCAGATACTGTCACAAGTGTATGCAAAACTCAAAGTTACCGACCTCGTTTCACTCTTGTCGGGGCTTATCAGGGCAACACAGTGAGCCTTCCTTCCATACACTTGTGACTGAAAACCTTTCGGTTTTTATATATGTCATTATGCGACTTCATACCATCAGTGGGGAACCGCCAGTAAGGTGTCTCATACAGCCATTGCTGCACTTTACTGGGAGCGATAAGCACCGCCTGCCACACAGTAACATTATCTCTGGTATCCACTCACTATATGGAGTCGACCTGGATGCGGCTGGGTTAATTACTCCCAACCGCATCCAGGTCGACTCCTTATAATCTCTATATGGTCGACTCCATGCGTTATATATATATTATATATATATATATATATATATATATATATATATATATATATATATATATATATATACATATATATATATATACATATATATATATATACATATATATATATACGTATATATATATATATATATATACATATATATATACATATATATACATACATACATACATACACATACATACATTGACACACATATCTTAACCAAGGACATTTCCAGATGAAAAGGTCAGCTTAATATTTTCCTTGGAGAACAGCGTGCTCCATGATGCAGTGCCTCCTGCTGGCGGAGCACTGGAAGCGAAAATATTTTGAGTGCAGCTGCAGGATCACTGAATTCCCTTCATGACGAGGTTGAACACCCTCATACAGTAATAGGTACTCGTTCATGTCATCAAAACGACCGAGGAGCAAAATAAGTAGACTCAAAGACATTCGCGAAGAGCCAGACGTAGCTACATCACACACCGACACACACAACAGTTTTCATTGGATCTCACACCAATCAAAGTCAGGATTGTACATTTAGAAATCACAAACGATGCAATCATGAACTTTGTGGCAACCCATCTTGCATTCACACCACAATTCCTGCCACTGAAATTTTCTGAACCTCGATTAAGCAGCAAGTTAGTGTATTCTCACGGTGTGGCACTGGTCACGGCACGCTAGACTAACGCACACTCCGAACCAAGCCGTGCCATCTCGGTACAATTCACCTTTGAAAACCCAGCCTCTCCAGCATACGATGCTCGGTCCGAGCGACTTGCCTTGTTGGGTGACGATCCGCTCCGCTTGGTCTCCCCCTGGTGGCCAGTGCAGCCTTCACAACACGGCGCCGGACCCCAAGGTACCGCGCCGGGGGAATTGACCCCGGGTAGAGACCCCGCGCCCTCGGGGGTCGGTCTTTTGATCCCCGTGCGGTCATCAGGCGTGGGGGGCGAGCCGGCCGCACGTGGTGAGCAGGTCTCGGCGCGCATCGCGAGGGCGGGAATGGCGCTCGGGCTTGGGGGCGCCGCACGGTGAGCCCTGTGCGGAGACAGACAAGACACGGGAGCGCGGACTGCATCATCTATTGCCAAACCAGGTGCACGGCGGCTTCGGAAGACGCACGCGCACAGCTCCTATAGCACGCGCACACGGTATCACATGTAGTGCACGGTACGTGCTGGCACATTACACGTCTCCGTAACAAACTGCACGGGAGAACGTTGCAGTGCGCATTCCATCGCGTTGTAATTAGCGATAAATAAGCGTTCTGAACGAAGACACGAACGCCATTATCGGCGATAAACTCGTACCAGAAGCACCGGGAATTTTGGCGCGAAGTTCCGCAGCAATTCGAGGCGGGCTCGCGATCGCGCACGAGTCACAAACGGCAGGCACGAACTCACTCCGTACGGCGAGCTTATCTGCCGGAGGCACGAAGTCTCACGGACGTCCCTCCTCCCCCTCCCCACCCCACTCCCCTATACCCCTTCTCACAGTCTCCCGTTGCTGCGGCGGGTGCGTTCTCTACCCGCACCTCGTTCCGAGCTCCCGCCGGCCGCACCCCGCGGCTGTGGCTCACCGCTCTGCTTTCTGCGACGTCGAGAATCGATTTTACTCGAAGAATAATCCTCGGACGGAAGTGTGTTGGACAAGCGTGGAGGCGGAGAAATGGGTCCGAGCGTTTTGTTTATGGTGCACAAATGAGCAAAAACGCCGCACGCAGCGCTTTCAGATGATGTGCGCACACGTTCGGAGCACGGAGCGCTGTAGCGGAGACTCGTGTGACTGATTTCAACACACACCTGGATCGAAAATCCCGACACCATGCTGCAGGAGTCGTGCACTTACCTGTCTAGTCCGAGTTCGAATCCTGATCCGATTATAAACTGTTTGATCGGGGATTCGCAGACAGGGCATTGCATCACAAGGCGTGACGTCACTGGGATAGACGATAAGCATGGTATAATTTCTATTGGCACTGGTCGCTGTCGGTATACCTTTTTGAAGACCCCGTGGTGTCTTTGGCGAAGAGTAGTTAAGTAATCACTCCTACAGTGGATCGTTCATGAATTCCTGTCCTGGTTACAGTGTTATCCTTGTCGTATGGTTGCTTTTGCAGTAGCGAACTGGGACAGAGAGAGAGGAGAGGGCGAGAGGACAGAGACAGACAGAGGAGAGAGAGGACAGAGAGAGAGAGAACAGAGAGAGGGGAGAGAGGACAGAGACAGACAGAGGAGAGAGAGGACAGAGAGAGACAGGAGAGAGAGGACAGAGAGAGAGAGAGAACAGAGAGAGGGGAGAGAGAGAACAGAGAGAGAGAGGAGAGAGGACAGAGAGAGAGAGAGAGGACAGAGAAAGAGAGGAGAGAGAGGACAGAGAGAGAGAGGAGAGAGAGGACAGATAGAGAGAGAGAGAGAGGAGAGAGCACAGAGAGAGACAGGAGAGAGCACACACAGAGAGAGGAGAGAGCACATAGAGATAGGAGAGAGCACAGAGAGAGAGGAGAGAGCACAGAGAGAGAGGAGAGAGCACACAGAGAGAGGAGAGAGCACAGAGAGAGAGAGAGCACAGAGAGAGAGGGGAGAAAGAGCACAGAGAGAGAGAGAGAGGAGAGAGCACACAGAGAGAGGAGAGAGAGAGGAGAGAGCACACAGAGAGAGGAGAGAGCACACACAGAGAGAGAGAGAGGAGAGAGCACACAGAGAGAGGAGAGAGAGAGAGGAGAGAGCACACAGAGAGAGGAGAGAGCACACAGAGAGAGAGAGAGAGAGAGAGAGGAGAGAGCACACAGAGATAGGAGAGAGAGAGAGAGAGCACACAGAGAGAGGAGAGAGGACAGAGAGAGAGAGAGAGGAGAGAGAGCACACAGAGAGAGGAGAGAGCACAGAGAGAGAGCACACAGAGAGAGGAGAGGACAGAGACTTTGACCTTTCGGTCCCTTTATTACAAAAGTATAAAAAATGTGTTTGAGTGTATCATATACACATATATACAAATTTATAATGGAAGAAAATAGAAGAGAGAAAAAGAACCATAAACACGAGAAAAAGGACCATTAAAAAGAAAAAATAATCATTACATTGTGATAACACAAACCATGTAACAAAAAAATTATTAAATTGTTTTCCTAAATTTCACAAATTCCTTCAAAACACCAGGTATGAATAATTTTTTCAAGTTCGCTTGCACCCTGAGCATAATGAAATTCAAGTTTTAACATTGCTGAAACCAAAGCACTGAAAAAAACATAACGTTACATTGTTCCAAGGGCTTGCCACCCAGCTTTGCCTTCTGTGACAAGTACACAGCAAGCTTGGCAGTGGCCATTAAAAAAATTAATAATGTAGGTACATCATGTTTTACAGGAAAACCAAAGATGAAAGCTTTCAAAGAAAAGGAGACATACATTTTACAGAAAGTATAGTTTAACCAATGAAACAAAGGAGAAAGTCTTTCACAATTAACAAAAGCATGAAACACGTCTTCCCTTTCTGGACAAAAAGGACAACAACCAGGAATAGGAGAAAAAAAACGAACAACAGCATTTGACGGAACAATCCAGTGAACTAACCGCCACTGGAGATCACCAGTTCTTTTGGACATAGGTCCAGCATACATTGCTTCCCAAACAGGTTCAGAGGTCCCTGAGGCAAGAGTCCTTTCCACTGGGTAACCCCGTTTAAAGGTGGATCCCCAAGGAGCATCTTAACACAAACCCTGTAGAAGTTCTTACCACTCATCGACTGGAAAAGGTTCAACCCCGCAATCATGGGGGGGGGGGGGGGGAGGGGGGGAGGTCATTTGTGGCAAATTATACAATTAATATTGGCACAAATATTTCATGTGGTACTTACTGTACTACACTCCCTGAGTCCACTGTAGGCCCAGCTGATGACCTGTTTAGATCACTGCTCTCAGTACCCTCCCGATTGTTCTCCTGGTCCAAACTCCTGTTAGGGCCGCCAACTCATTTGTGGACTTCCAGCCGCATCCTGAGTAATGCCGGAGATGCCACACTTTTAAAATGTCTGCCGCTAAAAAGTGTTGGCAGAAATCCTGACTTGATGGAATACCAGGGAAAAGATTAATTAAAGAATAAAGGCTCGTGTGCGAACATTTTTAGGTTGTATGCAACAGATTGGCGGCCTACCGAGAGGCTCTGCCAGGTGTTCAAGAGACTCTGGTAAAAGATGGGGAGGAGCGATACATCAACGTTGAAGATTTGTCAAAAACAGTTCATACCCATATCCGAGCCTCCCAGTTCGAAGCAAGATGAAAGAAGCCAAGAGCCTGCCTGGTAGGTGTTCTGCATATAGCAACCGCTGAATAGAACAGAGCCTGAAAATCAACAAGCGGCATTTCACATCGATGAGGCTCTGCCCACCTTCTGCCGAGGGACGACATGCGACGTTGGGTCGAAGCCAGTGATGGCCACCCCAAAAGGAATCCACCAGTTTGGTTTGAATTGCTCTCAGCAAAACTTCTGGTGGTTGCAGGCAGATAAATCGATGCCACAAAAGGGTAGTGACCAAATTGTTTATGATTAACACACGGCCTTTATAGGAGAGGTGGGGTAGAGCCCTTTTCCATCGACTCAACCGTTTCTCCACCTGATCAATTGTCCCTTCCCAATTTTTTTGGACATTCTGTGGGGATCCCAAAAAAAAAAACCCAAGTATTTCATGCCATCATTTCCCCACTCTAACTCTCCAGGAAGGGAGGGTGGTGGCAATGACAATGTCCCAGGCAAGTGATTTTTGAGAGAGGGGAACCATAATGCCTTACTTTTCTTCCAATGACATTTCAGAGGAGAAGCAAGGTTAAATTCCATCAAGCACTTTACAAGAGCATCAATACATGTTTGTTTGTTTTTTTATGAAAATACAGATATCATCAGCAGAGGCAGATAGGGTTAAGGGAGGACTTCCGGGAGAAAGAATGATTCCAGAATTTTTTTTTTTCTGAGTGCAATAAGAAAGGGTTCCAAAGTAAGAGCAAATAATAATCCAGAAACAGGACACCTGACCCCTCTCTGAACCTTTATGGGTAGACAAAGCTCGTTGTTAATTTTGATTAAGCTAAATATGTTGGTATACAACTAGGCAATGTAGGCTCTAAACCTTACACCAAGGCCATATACTTCCATCACGTGGCACATAAACTTGTGGTCAATGCTATCGAAAGCTTTTTCGAGATCAAGACAGACCATTCCAAAATAATCTTTAACACATTGACCATCTATCAGGTCTCTGATTAAAAATATGTTGTCGTAGATGGATCTGCCAGGATTGCACAACTCTGGTCAGGTAAAACCAGATCATCGATGACCTTCTTTAACCGGTTTGCGAGTACCTTGGAAAACAGTTTGTAGTCCGTGCAACAATAATGAAATTGGTCACCAATTTTTCACCTGGCGGAGATCACCAGTCTTTGGTAGTAGTACTGCTCTTCTAAAGCTGAGCAGCATTTCTCCGGACAGAAGGGATGCATCCAGAACATTGAGCAGCTCCGGGCCCAAAAGGTCCCAAAATTCTGAAAAAAATTCTGCAGGCAAGCCATCTATACCTGGGGCCTTTCCAGAATCCATCTCAGCAAGTGCATGGGTTATCTCCAGAAGGGTAATGGGAACATTCAGCTCCAGACGCTGAGCCTCAGTTAGGGATGGGAAGTGAGAAGTTGATTTCATTAGAAACAGGTTTGTTTTCAACGAGATCCGAAAATAAATCAATTATATGCAATCTTACATCATCCGGATTGAATGAATGAATGAATGATCGTTTTAAGGCCATTTTCCCCGCTAGAGCGGGGGTTAGCCTTGTGAGCCCATGACAATCAAGGATCCCTGTTTTGAGGCAATGTTTTTTTTTTTATCCGGATTCCGGATTCCGATTCCGGATCCGGATTAATAAGAATATTCCCTCTTGGGTCTAAAACAGAAGATATAAGCTGTGATGGCTTATTTACACTTTCTAACGGAAAGAAGGACTTGCTTGGCGTATCCAAAACTTTTAAGTTCTGTATTCTCAGTCTTACGAGTGTGCCTGCTGCCTTTTCCTGGACTAAATCCCTTAACTGGGCCCTCCTTTCAAGCAGCAACTGGTAGTTTCTTTCGCTACTCTGATTTGCCAATTTGCTCTCTAACCGTAAGATGTCTGATTCCAAGCAAGCCATTGTGATGTGTTTATTGTTTGTGCCATATGAATTAAATTGCTGGCGCAGACATTTTGATCGCCAATAACGTTTCCTACAGCGAGGATAATGTCCATTGTCCTCGGTAGGAACACCTTCGGGAGGGATACACTCAAAGGCATGTTTCCTTGTTAGGTTCTCAAAACCTGTCGTGCACGAACATTCGCCATAACGGCGATGTCTCACCTTTCCACCTTGACCAAGTGGAAAGGACACAAAATAAATAAAACCGAAATAAAATAATAAATAATAAAGTGCTCACTAAGCGAGTAAGGTAAACGGCACCGAACGGGTCTGCTCTCACCTTTGGGCTCTTCTCTCACTCTCCCTGTCTCAAAGGAGGGGAAAGAGGGACAGGTGGTAACGAAGAAGGAAGGTAAACAGACACAACAAAGGCACGATGGAAAAAGGGAGAAAAAAGGGGGGGAAGGGAGGACGAAACCAACACGAGCAAGAAGCTACAACACAAGCACACGAGTACACGCCATCTTGCCACGCCCAACACAAACGACCAGCAGGGGGCGAGAGAGAGAGGACAGAGAGAGGAGAGAGCACAGAGCGAGATTACAGAGAGAGGAGAGAGCACAGAGAGAGAGAAGAGAGCACAGAGAGAGAGAGAGCACAGAGAGAGAGGAGAGAGCACAGAGAGAGAGAGAGCACAGAGAGAGAGAGAGAGAGAGAGAGAGAGAGAGAGAGAGAGACTTGACTTTTAAGTCCTTTTATTATAAAACCACAAAAACAAGCGTCAACAAGAATAAACCAAAAAACAGTTTTCAAGAGAATACAACTAAAGTCATAGAAAGTCAAATAAAAGGAGAAACAATCAATGTAATGTACTACGTTCCAAAACAAAAGATTGCAATGACAAGGAAACACCTACATGTAAATCTCTAATACATTTTCATTTACCCCGCATATTTTTCCCACACACCATGTTTCAACAAAAGCCTTAATATTTGCATTGCTACTATATAATACTTAAATTCCAGTTTTAACCGAGTTGAGACCAGGGATTGGAAGTGCAGGATCACATTACATTGCTCGGGTAGCTTGCCCTTAATTTTTGCTTTTCTCGACAAACAGATGGCCAGTTTAGCCTCAGACAATAAATAATTTCGAAACATTAACAATTTTGCCTTTGCTGAAGTGACCCCAAGTCCAAAAATAAACAACTGGAGAGAAAAAGGAACATTAACTTTTACAAACACATTGTTCAGTAAAAGAAAAAGAGGACACAATCGGATGCAATCAACATACCCATGAAACAAATCTTCAATATTAGGCTGGTTAAAATTTTTTTCCTGTTTATCATCACTTTTTTCAAAAAAGTGGGTAGGGAGGGTTTTGTTTTTTTTCCCCGAGTGAAATTTTAATGGATTATTCAACGCACAATATGTTTTTTTCTTAAATATACTTGATCGGACATACATGATGAATCATGTTATGATTTCTAAACTAGTAAACCTTCGTGTGTACGCGCTGATACGATTCAAATAAAGAAAATAAAGAAACCTATCTCACATTGAGTTCTGTTTACTTTTAATATTTGCTGATACTTATGAATGGTAGACCAAAACTTCGGCTTTTAAGAATAATGTCCGGTTGCCATACATGTATCTATCAGCAGCTATTGCCATAGCATTCATACATATTTGACTAGAATTCCTCGCCATGAAATATCACTTCATGGTACCGGTACATGCATATTGAGCAGTTTGGTAGACATGGAAGAGGACATAAACCACATCAAAAGAATGTCTGATTCGCGTTTATACATCTATCTATCAGCAGCTACTGCTATTATAGCACTCATAGATGTATCTATCTATCAGTAGCTACTGCTATTATAGCACTCATAGATGTATCTATCTATCAGTAGCTACTGCTATTATAGCACTCATAGATGTATCTATCTATCAGCAGCTACTGCTATTATAGCACTCATAGATGTATCTATCTATCAGTAGCTACTGCTATTATAGCACTCATAGATGTATCTATCTATCAGCAGCTACTGCTATTATAGCACTCATAGATGTATCTATCTATCAGTAGCTACTGCTATTATAGCACTCATAGATGTATCTATCTATCAGCAGCTACTGCTATTATAGCACTCATAGATGTATCTATATATCAGCAGCTACTGCTATTATAGCACTCATAGATGTATCTATCTATCAGCAGCTACTGCTATTATAGCACTCATAGATGTATCTATATATCAGCAGCTACTGCTATTAGAGCACTCATAGATGTATCTATCTATCAGCAGCTACTGCTATTATAGCACTCATAGATGTATCTATATATCAGCAGCTACTGCTATTATAGCACTCATAGATGTATCTATCTATCAGCAGCTACTGCTATTATAGCACTCATAGATGTATCTATATATCAGCAGCTACTGCTATTATAGCACTCATAGATGTATCTATATATCAGCAGCTACTGCTATTATAGCACTCATAGATGTATCTATATATCAGCAGCTACTGCTATTATAGCACTCATAGATGTATCTATCTATCAGCAGCTACTGCTATTATAGCACTCATAGATGTATCTATATATCAGCAGCTACTGCTATTATAGCACTCATAGATGTATCTATATATCAGCAGCTACTGCTATTATAGCACTCATAGATGTATCTATCTATCAGCAGCTACTGCTATTATAGCACTCATAGATGTATCTATCTATCAGCAGCTACTGCTGTTATAGCACTCATAGATGTATCTATATATGAGCAGCTACTGCTATTATAGCACTCATAGATGTATCTATATATCAGCAGCTACTGCTATTATAGCACTCATAGATGTATCTATATATCAGCAGCTACTGCTATTATAGCACTCATAGATGTATCTATATATCAGCAGCTACTGCTATTACAGCACTCATAGATGTATCTATATATCAGCAGCTACTGCTATTATAGCACTCATAGATGTATCTATATATCAGCAGCTACTGCTATTGTAGCACTCATAGATGTATCTATATATCAGCAGCTACTGCTATTATAGCACTCATAGATGTATCTATATATCAGCAGCTACTGCTATTATAGCACTCATAGATGTATCTATATATCAGCAGCTACTGCTATTATAGCACTCATAGATGTATCTATCTATCAGCAGCTACTGCTATTATAGCACTCATAGATGTATCTATCTATCAGCAGCTCCTGCTATTATAGCACTCATAGATGTATCTATCTATCAGCAGCTACTGCTATTATAGCACTCATAGATGTATCTATCTATCAGCAGCTACTGCTATTATAGCACTCATAGATGTATCTATATATCAGCAGCTACTGCTATTGTAGCACTCATAGATGTATCTATATATCAGCAGCTACTGCTATTATAGCACTCATAGATGTATCTATATATCAGCAGCTACTGCTATTATAGCACTCATAGATGTATCTATATATCAGCAGCTACTGCTATTATAGCACTCATAGATGTATCTATCTATCAGCAGCTACTGCTATTATAGCACTCATAGATGTATCTATCTATCAGCAGCTCCTGCTATTATAGCACTCATAGATGTATCTATCTATCAGCAGCTACTGCTATTATAGCACTCATAGATGTATCTATCTATCAGCAGCTACTGCTATTATAGCACTCATAGATGTATCTATATATCAGCAGCTACCGCTATTACAGCACTCATAGATGTATCTATATATCAGCAGCTACTCCTATTATAGCACTCATAGATGTATCTATATATCAGCAGCTACTGCTATTGTAGCACTCATAGATGTATCTATATATCAGCAGCTACTCCTATTATAGCACTCATAGATGTATCTATATATCAGCAGCTACTGCTATTATATCACTCATAGATGTATCTATATATCAGCAGCTACTGCTATTATAGCACTCATAGATGTATCTATATATCAGCAGCTACTGCTATTATAGCACTCATAGATGTATCTATATATCAGCAGCTACTGCTATTGTAGCACTCATAGATGTATCTATATATCAGCAGCTACTGCTATTATAGCACTCATAGATGTATCTATATATCAGCAGCTACTGCTATTATAGCACTCATAGATGTATCTATATATCAGCAGCTACTGCTATTATAGCACTCATAGATGTATCTATATATCAGCAGCTACTGCTATTATAGCACTCATAGATGTATCTATATATCAGCAGCTACTCCTATTATAGCACTCATAGATGTATCTATATATCAGCAGCTACTGCTATTATAGCACTCATAGATGTATCTATATATCAGCAGCTACTGCTATTATAGCACTCATAGATGTATCTATATATCAGCAGCTACTGCTATTATAGCACTCATAGATGTATCTATCTGCAGCTACTGCTATTATAGCACTCATAGATGTATCCATATATCAGCAGCTACTGCTATTATAGCACTCATAGATGTATCTATATATCTGCAGCTACTGCTATTATAGCACTCATAGATGTATCTATATATCTGCAGCTACTGCTATTATAGCACTCATAGATGTATCTATATATCAGCAGCTACTGCTATTATAGAACTCATAGATGTATCTATCGATCATCACCTACTACTACATGTATTGTAGCGCTCGTTTAATTTTTAACTAGAAATCCACAGCAATAATTATCCCGAAAGGCTCTCCCGTTTGCCGATGATATTTGGCTTCTCCTTCAGAATACCAACTACTTCTTGAACTTCCGAGTGGGCCTCTTCTCGGCAGTACAACTCTTACTGCAGGTACTGCATATAGGATATGACTCATCTGTGGTACTCAGCTCCTCAACACAACCACAGAAATAGCACACATCTTCATAGCCAGCCGTGTAGTATGGCTTCTCTGTCGCATCGTTGCATGTGAGATTGGCTTTGGCATAGACATTATTGAAGACGTTTGCCTCATTGGTCTCCTGCAGATCGGCGAAGTTCGAGCACATGTAACTTGGCTCAGACAGTACGCGAGCACATACAAAATTCGAACATGTTCCACTGAGCGGGAACAGATTTTACTGACTTCGTGAGCCAAAAAAAAAAAAAAATTTTTTTAGGGGCGGACAACTTTTATGGGGCGGGCGGAGATGATAAACAGGAAAAAAATTTTAACCAGCCTTATTACAAAAGGGACAGATCACCGATACCATGGCATCCAAACGGTTTACAAAAGTGTTTGTTGGCAATACCCCGTGAGCCAGTCTCCATTGTAAATCACCCGATCTTTTTGATATGGGTGTACCATACATTGATTTCCATTCAGGTTCAGAAGGGGGGCCATTAGGTAAAAGAGCTTTCCATCTCATAACTCCTGCTGCAGAGGTGTTTACATGAATCAATGAAAGACAGAACTGGTAAATAGATTTACTCTCAAGACTACTAAATAAACAAGAGCCAGTACTGACTGGGGACAAAGTAGAACCGGTGAAAGCAACAAGTAAGTTAGGAAGCAAAGGATTATGGGATGCCCATTTAACCCCAGTACTCCACTGCAACCCAAGTCTAAAGGATGTACGAATGACTTCAACAAGTACCTGACCTACAGCTCTCATTGATCTGGTACCAGTAATCTCAGTGACTTCCTTAGCAGATCTCCAACCACAATTTGCTGAGTCACGAAGATGCCAGACATTTCTGATGCCACCTGAAATGAAGTTTTGGGCAAAACAACGGCTCTTGGGAACCTGGGGAAAGAGTGGGTTGAGGAATAGAGGTTCTCCCGCAAACATTTTGACCTCATAGGACCCCTTTTGGTGGCTTACCACTACGGCTTGCCAAGCATTCAACAAGCTCTGGTAGAACAGAGGAAGGTAGGACACATCAACTTTTTGGGGTTTGATCAAAAATGTCTCAAGGCCGTAGCCGAGCATTCCAGCTTGCCTCAATATTCGTTGTGCCACAGGGCGCCAGGGCAGTTTTTCAACATTGAGCAGACGTTGTATTGACTTCAGCTGAAACGCCATCAGCCGACACTTTAGGTCAATGAGCCCATGGCCACCAAGAGACAAGGGGCGGCAAAGTACGTCCATTCGCAACCAGTGGTAACCTCCCCAAAAGAAATTTACCAGTGTCTGTTGAATAGCCTTAAGCAAGCCCTCTGGTGGCTGCAAACAAATATATTTATGCCACAGGACAGAGGCAACTAAGGTGTTAATAATCAGTATTCGGCCTCTAAAGGACATTTGTGGAAGGAACCTTTTCCATTTGTTGAGCTGCTTGGTTGCCTGTTCTACCACTCCTTCCCAGTTAATATGGGAGTACTGATTGGGTCCAAGATAAACACCTCGGTATTTAACCCCTTCTCTTGTCCAACTTATGTCTTTTGGAAGAGACTGAGGGGGAGTGAAGGGAAGCCTACCGGATGTACCGTGAGCTGAGGACACCCACAGAGCTTTGCTCTTTTGCCAATTGCACCGCAAACGTGAAGCAAGATAAAACCTGTGTAAGGACTCAACAAGAATGGTTAGGTCCTTATCATTCTTAATGATTACACAGACATCATCAGCATATGCTGACACCATGATGTGGTTCTCTTCTGCAGAAGGCACAAAGCCAGAAAGAGAGGCTCTAAGACTTATGAGTAGAGGCTCAAGAGAAAGGCTAAACAGCAACCCTGACAAAGGACAGCCTTGCCGAACACCACTCTGAACCTGAATGGGTGAACCAAGACGATTATTTACTTTGCACAAACTAAATATATTGTTGTATAACAATTTCACCAAAACCAAACTTTTGCAGAAAATGAAACATGTAAGTGTGATCAATGCTATCAAACACCTTTTCAATGTCTAGGAAAATCAACCCAAGCCCCTCTTCCTCCTTAAGGCCACAGTCAATCAAGTCTCTAATTAAAAGGACATTATCAGAGATTGATCTTCCCGGAATGCTGTAACTCTGATCAGGATGAACAACAGTGCCAATGACAACCTTTAGCCGATTGGCCAACAATTTGGAAAAAAGTTTGTAGTCAGAACACAGTAATGAGATGGGGTGCCAGTTCTCTATCTGACGGAGATCACCACCTTTTGGGAGAAGGCATACCACTGCTCTTCTACAGCTGAGGGGTAGTATGCCAGAGCGTAAGCTTTCTTGTAGCACCAGCAGTACTTCTGGACCTAAAATGTCCCAAAACGCTACAAAAAATTCCACTGGAAGGCCGTCGATCCCAGGGGCTTTTCCGTGTTCAAAGCTACGCAGAGCTGTGCTTAGCTCCTCCAAAGTAAACGGCTCTTCAAGACCTTGACACTGGTCACAACTCAACGTAGGCAGGTAATTCATCATATCATCAACCATACCTTTACACACAGCTTTCTCCGCAAATAAACCAGAAAAAACCTTTTTCACAAGCATCTTAACATCACTTTCATTTTGTGTAATATTCCCCTTAGCATCTAACAAGGATAACATTTGCCTTTGGGACTTCTTAACCCCTTCTAAATGGAAAAAACTTTTGTTTGGGGTGTCAGAGAACTTCACATTTTTTATTCTGAGTCTAACTGACATCCCCATTACTTTTTCATGAATCAGTTCTCTCAAATAAGCTTTTTTCTCCAATAATAACTGAAGTTTCCTGCCATTTTGAGACTTAGCCAAGTCTTCCTCTAAGTGTAAAATTTCAGTTTCTAAGAGAGAAACAGCAATCTTACTCTTGCTTGTGGAAAGGGACTTAAAATAGACAAAAAACGCGAATCTGGGCTTTCACGTTATCCCACCATAACTGAACAGAAGAGTAACAAGGTTTTCTTTGGATGAGTGTTTCCCAAAAACTACGAAAAGCATCCTTAAAACAGCAATCCTCAAACAGGCTGGTATTGAAAGTCCAATACGTACTTTTACGAATTGACTGAGAAAAGGATAGACCAAGTACAACCAGGTGGTGATCAGACAAAGTAGAAGGGAAATGATTACAAGACACGAGTACGTTTCTAAAAGTGGAATTAATATACCATCTATCAAGTCTTGTAAGTGTTATTAACCCACTAGCACAACGGCACCATGTGTACTGAGATGTTGTAGGGTGCTGTATACGCCATGCGTCAAGTAGACCAAGTGATGAAAAACAATTCAATAAATCTTTATGAGATTCTGGATGTGGTTCTGGTGTATTTCTATCTAAACTAGGTTCAAAGGTGCAATTGAAATCTCCTCCAATACAGATACAATGATCAAAGGCTACTGTGTGAAGGTAATTGGCCAGACTTGTGAAAAAATCTTTACGAGCTAAGCTGCTACTAGGAGCATATACATTGAGTAAGGTGAGGTGAAATCCTTGATAGACCAACTCTAAGGATGCTAAGTGTCCTATAAATATTTCATTAAAATTACAAGAGTCAGGAACAAACCCAGGACGAAGCAAGAAAGCAATTCCCGCAGAAACAGAGGACAGATTGCTAAAGAAACACTGCCCAGTATTAAGGCGAAGCCAGTCAGGCTGTGATGTCTCTGTTATGTGTGTTTCCTGCAATAAACATATATCGATATGTTTCTGAAACAATAAGTTTTTAACTTGGAGCTGACGTAAATGGTTAGCACCACCGCCATTCATGTTTGAGGTGCCAAACAGCACTTCCTTCCTTTTCATGCCTTATCAAGGGGGGTTTAGCTGCTGTTGAGACAGTTCCAACCTTGCTTTTGTAATGAATTTCCTCAGTCGATGAATTTGTGCTTTTGTTATTTCAAAATCTTTAGAATTTCTAACTATACACTTTTCAGTCTGCAAGAAGGAAAGCAAGTCAGGAAAATGTTTTTGAATCATGACATTTCGCTGCCTAAATGTCTCATTTAGAAAGGTCACAATAACCTCGGGGGGTATTTGTAACTGCTCAGATGACGACTGTGACGGCTCAGTCACCTCCATGTCATCATCTGAAGCAGATAGCATTCCACCAGGTTCGTAAATTTCAGTTTGGACCTTTACCAACTCGTTTATAGACTGGTCTTGGGTCTGGGGGGGCCTGGGGAGGTCTACTCCGACATGAGATGGGGCTGTTACATCACCATCTTGTACAACTACGTCGGGCACCTCTGTCGGAGCCACACAAACTGTAATCTGATCATTTGTTGCAGTGGGAACATTGGGAAGGATTGACGCACTATTTTGTTGAGGCTCAGGCAGTGGTGATGATGATGATGATGGTGATATCTCCTTACATCCAACCAACATCTCATCTTACTACAGGGTGTTTCAGAAACAGGGAGTTTCAGAAAACTCGTACACAGTTATTTTTAGTTGAATTTCAATTTTCATTTTTTTTAAAGACTACATATATAATGGCATGTAATACACTGTAACAAAGACATTTTAAAAATGTAATTCATGTTTGAACAATGACATCTAAATGGCGGCCGTTCTTGTCCAAGCATTCTTGCAGACGCGCGGAAAAGTTCCAGCATTTCTCAGCACAGCAGCATCCCTCAGCAGTTCCAGCATTCTTTCTGTGAACGTAAACCGCCGTACGAAATCATACTGCTGCAGTTCTTGAACCACCATGATTTTGTACGCGTGATAATGAAGGTCCAAGTGCAAAATTCGACAAACTGATCTGTCTGACATCCGTAGAGCGCGAGCGTGCCATACCGCTGACCGACGAGGGCTGGCCTCCACAGCTTGTCGAACCCTTTCGATGTTTTCCGGGGTCCTAACGGTTCGATCACCTCCCCGAGCTGCTCCCGGTCTCACAGATCCAGTTGTCCTGAAGTTTTTTACCCACTTCAATATTGTGTTTCGAGACGGAACGGCGCTACGTCGACCAACATTGAAGTGAGTACGAAATCTGCGCTGTGTAAGCACCACCGAACTACCCGTTTGAATAAACATCTCAACAACAAAGACGCGATGTTCAATCGTCCACAGCTCCATGGCTACTGAAATGGCGCCTAACAACGAGTAACCAACAGCCATCACGCATGCGCTAGACCCCCCACTTGCATTGTTATACCCAATTCAAACATGAATTACATTTTTAAAATGTCTTTGTTACAGTGTATTAAATGGCATTATATATGTAGTCTTAAAAAAAAAAAAATTGAAATTCGACTAAAAATAACTGTGTACGAGTTTTCTGAAAATTGTCACACCTCCCAGCCGGACCCTGTATAATCTTACTATAATTCACCAAATGTCCGTCTGTCTGTTCGAAGGTACCGTAAAAACTGCTGAACCGATCGCAAAGATATTTTTGGTGGGTAATCCTGGGACCCCTGGGAGTAAAATAGGCTATTTAGTTTCCCAATTTCAGCTATGGTCTCCAGCATTCTCAGGTTTGGACTCCCGCATAACATTCGAATTCGCATAACGTTCATTGTGACGATGTTCTCATTGTGACGATGTTCTCATTGTGACGATGTTCTCATTGTGACGATGTATGTGTTCACGGTAGTGTTTGACGTGACGGAGTGAACGTAATTTCGTAATGCTTTTCGTTTCATAATCCTTTAATGAACATTTAATGTTTAATGAACGTTTAATGCCCTTCGATGTCCGGGGCCGCACGCGCGCTACACTGGACGGGCCAGTGTGTACCTTGCCCGTTTACCAGCTCAGGTAAACTACTAAGCCCCATCCGTGATGGGGACTGGGGCTTGAGACAGTGTCCCACGAACGAGGAATTCCCAGTAAGCGCAAGTCATCAGCTCGCGTTGATTAAGTCCCTGCCCTTTGTACACACCGCCCGTCGCCGCACAAACATCACAATGAAACACAATCACAATTCACGGGTTGGAATGCAATAGCAACCTACCTTGTGTGGTAAGGGTTAAACATTCTAAGTTTGATCAAAATCTGTTAATATTTGTGGACGCTAGTGTTAACGTCGTTTTCATGACCAAAAACAAAATGGTCGCCTACGTCCGCCATTTTTCAACGGATCGGGCTGAAATGTAATACCAACCTGGTCCTTGGGGTAAGGATGCTGCATGTCAAGTTTGATCAGAATCGGTTGATATTTGTGGACGCTGAAGTGTTAACGTCGAAAAGTTAACGGACGACAGACAACAGACGACATCTTTAGAATTTCTAACGATACACTTTGCAGTCTGCATGAAAGGAAAGCAAGTCAGGAAAATGTTTTTGAATCAGGACATTTCGCTGCCTAAATGTCTCATTTAGAAAGGTCACAATAACCTCAGGGGGTATTTGTAACTGCTCAGATGACGACTGTGATGGCTCAGTCACCTCCATGTCATCATCTGAAGCAGACAGCCCAGGTAGCATTCCACCAGGTTCGTAAATTTCAGTTTGGACCTTCAGTTAAATTTCAGTTGAATTTCAGTTTGGACGACGACGACGACGACAGACGACGGAGGGTTCAGTATGTGATGAACTCAACTGGACTACCGTCCGTCCAGTTGAGTTAAAAATGAAATACATCCTCATTTACAGAGCAAAAGGGGCAGCATGCAGATATTGGGGCAAAATTCCTCACATATATGTTGCATGGGATGATCCAGTGGGCAATGCACCACTGGAGATCTCTTGTTATTTTGGTGATTTGTTTACAATACATCGACTCCCATACAGGTTCAGTGGGGGGGCCCGGCAGGGAGTAGTCTCTTCCAGCGTGCTACTCCATTTAATGGAGAAACACCGATTAATTAGAGAAACACACCACTTATACAGGCTCTTGCTGCTTGCAGCTTGTAGTTCATTTGTTTCTGTGCTAACAGGTGGAAGTTCTCTTGGAGAGCAGTGAAAAATCAGTTTCAGGAAATACGAAAAAAGGATTTGCTCGGGCTATCTGATACTTTAATTTTTTTTATTCTTAATCGAACTAATAATCCTGCAGCTTTCTCCGGCAATAGTTCTCTAAGTTGGGTCTTTCTTTCAAGGAGTAACTTATAGTTTGCCTCATTCTCTTGTTTCACCAGTTTGTTCTCCAGTTTTATAATTGCAGTTTCTAACTGAGCCAATGTGACTCGACTTTCATGAGTGACATACGAATTAAACTGTTGACAACCTTATATGGGTTTTCATATTGTCCCACCACAGGTTAATGGAAGCAAAACGGGGCTTTTTTTCAACTACTGCTATCCATAGATTGCGAAAAGCTTCCTCAAAAAAGGTATCATCCAAAAGACTAGTGTTAAATGTCCAATAGGCACATTGTGTGGATATTGAATGTCCAATGTCCTGTTGTTAAATGTTAAATGTCCAATGCTTGAATTGAGGAAAGGATAGACCTATAGTGACCATGTGGTGGTCAGAGAAGATACAGGGGACAATATTTGAGAAGGTTATCATATTCCTAAAACGTGGGGTGGGAGTACCATCGGTCAAGCCTTGCTAAGGACGCTTGACCATTGGAGCATCGACACCATGTGTACTGTTGGTCATTTGGATGTATCAAGCGCCATACATCAAGAAAACCGGAAAGGAAATAGGAGAGGTCACCATGGGCTTCGGGGTGTGTTTTGGTGAGTTTCTGTCCAATTTGGGATCAAACGTGCAATTGAAGTCACACCCCATGCATACGCACTGATTGAGGTCAAACTATTTTAAATGGTTTACCACGACAGTAAAGAAAGTTTTACGGTCAGTACTTTCACTTGGTGCATATACATTAAAAATAATAAATTCTAGGTTATTAATCACCAGTTCCAGGGAAGCAAACCGGCCCTTTATCACCTCCTGAAAGAGGTAAGAGTCAGGTACAAGTCCTGGTTTTAACAAGAACCCAACTCCAGCAGATACAGATGACATGTTACTGAAGAAGCATTTACCTTTAAAAATTCTGCTCCAGTCATGTTCAACCTTCTCAATGATATGAGTTTCCTGCAGTAAGATCACATCAACTTGTTTCCGTTTGAATAAACTATTTACTTGGATCTGGGGGATGTTATTCGCCCCACCACCATTTATATTAAGAGTTGCAAGAGTGAGTGTCTTCATATTTGTTTGTGAATTTTTGTCTTATGTTGAGAATACTCAAACTTTACCTTTGTTGTAACTTTCTTTAGTTGATGAAACTGTGATTTTGTGAGGTTTAGTTCCTCAGATTTTTTTAGGACCAGTTTTGCAGCCTGAATAAAGGAAGCCAAGTCGGGGAAATGATCAAAAATGACAACATTCCGTTATCTGTAAGTTTCATTGAGAAACGAGAGACAAGATGAGGAGGGATGTGGGGCTGATCTTCCATTGTGTTACGTGCTCCTCCCCAAACCCCGGTCACGGTGTACCTCCGAGCCCCGAGAGGAGTCACGGCAGAAAGATGTGTTATTCTGTATGTCAAAGATCAATGGTGAAACCACACCAATTGTTACCAATAAACAAGTATTGTATTAAGGTCACACAAGAATAACAGTACAATAACAATATTAATCAATTGTACAACCAATATATCATTCCTATGATGGTACCATCAGTTTCGTACAATATAACTCACTGTGCTCCAAGTGAGCGAAAATAACATTCCCAATGTCTCTGTCCCAGCTTCAAACCAAAGTCAATCCATGCTCTCGTGATCGTCAGAACGATGTTGTATCGAGACCAGAATCCCGCTCGGTTGACAGTCACACTGCCAAAGATAGGAAAAAGTGTCCTCAAGAGGCGGCTGGGAAATCACACCTTCGGGTATAGACGTTCAATGGCTCCCAATCAGCGAACCGCAAATTCACACTCAAAATCCACGTTACACACACACACCAGGTTACGTCTGGTTGCGGTGAAATGGTTGAAGCGAGGTGAAAAACCTGGAGCGATGCAAAAATCCAGCACGAGGCAAAATGGCCAACGGTCCATTCTCGAGATGTAAGGGCACTTCAATGATTCTCTTCGGAATCAACCGCAAAACCTGTCATGCAGGTTTATCTGTCACAGCGATAACAACTCTGTCGCAGGAATCCCTTTCCCAGGAAACCCCAAAGTTCGCCAGTGACCCCCATTCGCCAGGGTTTTCTCAAAACCTCAACGCAGCTCGGCTCCTTCTCCGACCTCACTCGCTCCGCCTCCTTTTTCTCCTCTTCTTCCTCTTTTTCTTCGTCCGGTTCCCGATCCCGTTTCTGGTTTCTTTTTAAAACATTAATTTTTTTTACCTTTTGAAACAGTTATCTTCCAATTCACTTAACGATAACAATAATAGTACATGCAACCAAAAATATTTACAGTGGATGAGAACCACAACAACGGAAGTGACGAATCCGTAACAATTGATTGTGATAAAACAGTCACATCCACCTCCTCCTCTGATTCAGATAAGTCAGACATTGCCCCAAAGGGGTCTGGGTCAATACCCTCAGCCATTCCTGTTTTATGATTAATTTTTATTTTATGGTTTTTATTTTATGTTATTTTTCCACACCTGACACACGAGGCTTTGGGACAAAAGCGTTTTAAGTGCCCGAACGCTCCGCACTGAAAACACGTTAAGGTGGCAGATGATGCATACACCTGGTAGTTCGTGTCCTCGAAGTTTATTTTGAACGATATATTGAGGCCTGTATCATCCCCATGTACACCTGCCTTCGGAAACTCATGACATGTTCAACACGTTCATTCCGACAACCAAGAGGAATTATGGATATCCGAGACACCATTTTACCATAACGTGATAACACGGCCATAATCTTGTCATTGGAAATAAACGGAGGTGCGTTTGATATAACGACTCTCGTCGTGGGAGTCGACATCGGCGACGCCATCACAAAATGACCACTTGCTGTGCTTATTCCAGCACTTACAACGTCATGGACGAGTTCTTCGTCTAAATCAAAAACAACTACAGTCGTCCCTCGCTATATCGCGGTTCACCTTTCGCGGCCTCACTGTATCGTGGATTTTTAACTCTTACATATCTAATTTTATATCGCGGATTTTTCGCTATATCGCGGGATTTTGCGGTATAAATGTATTTTTATATACTATTATTTTAAATATTTTTGTGGTAAAATAAGCATTTTCTAGCCTAAAAAATTAAAAAACGTAAAAAAATAAGAAAAATACAGTAATTAAAACATATTACAAGAAATAAAATACTGTACATAGTGTACAGTAGAAGAGTAGACAAAGAGACAAAGAGTCGTGCGTATGGAAAACGCAGATGCGGCAGTTTCCACTTGCGCTAGTTACCCACGTGAGATCGTACACGGCACGCTACTGGCTGATGGATTAGAGGCGACCAACCAGAGCATGGTGTTCTGTATCCTGGGCTCTGATTGGCTTAGCGACCATAGCATCATTCTCTGTATCTCCCGCGCATAGTATGCATTCAGCATCTCGCCTTGTCCATTTCACATCGACGTGCGATCGCTACTCGTAGTGTTACTCTGCGGTGTTGTGTTTGTGTGATTTATCTGTAAAAGTTTTAAATTTATTTCAACCCCTACAATGCCGCCCAAACATTCTGCACCTTCTAAGGTATCTGGCACTGAACCTAAGCGGCAGAGGAAGATGCTAACCATCGTTGAAAAAGTGCAACTTCTCGACATGTTAAAGCAAGGGAGAAGCTTCGCGGCTGTAGGCTGCCATTACGGCATCAATGATTCTTCGGTCCGGTACATTAAGAAGGACGAAAAGAATATCAGGACGACAGCAGCAGTGTCTTTTAACAAGACTGCGAAGAGGGTGGTAACGTCCCGCAATAAGGCCATTGTAAGGATGGAGTCTGCATTGGCCCTGTGGATCAGCGACTGCAGGAGGAAGGATATCTCGCTGGATACCAACACCATCCGCACAAAGGCCAAGAAACTTCACGATAGTTTTGCTGAAAGCGGTGACGATCACGACGGCGACGAGGACGAGGACGACGAGGACGACAATGCAGAAGCAGGACCATCGAGTGCTTCTCCCACCAAACAAACCACATTCAGTGCCAGCAAGGGCTGGTTTGATAAGTTTCAGAAGCGCTTTGGACTTAGGAGCGTTCCTCTGCATGGGGAAGCTGCCTCTGCGGATAAAGCTGGAGCTGAAGAATATGTGAATAACACATTTAAAACGCTCATCGAGGAAGGGGGCTATAGGCCCGAACAAGTCTTCAACATGGATGAAACGGGCCTATTCTGGAAAAGGATGCCGTCTCGCACTTTTATTATGAAGGACGAAGCAAAAGCCCCCGGATTCCAGGCCCAAAAAGATCGTGTAACGGTAATTATGTGTGGGAATGCTGCGGATTTTATGATTAAGCCAGGTCTTATTTATAAGTCAAAAAACCCAAGGGCTCTCAAAAACAGAAATAAGAATGTGTTGCCAGTTTACTGGATGCACAACACTAAGGCCTGGATGACTAAAGTTCTTACATCTGATTGGTTGCATCAGTGCTTTATACCGGAGGTGAAGCTTTATCTGGCAGAGAAAGGCCTCAAATTCAAAGTGGTTCTGATCATGGACAATGCTGGAGGCCACGCAGTTGATCTATCGTATGATGGTGTGCAGATAGAGTTCTTGCCGCCGAACACCACATCGCTGATTCAGCCGATGGATCAAGGCATTATTCGCGCTTTTAAGGTGCTTTATACGCGAAGCGCCCTGCAAAACCTCGTTGATGCTATGGACTCTGACGAAGACTTCTCGCTGAAGGCGTACTGGCGTGAATACACCATTGCATCGTGTCTCCTAAATATTCAGAAGGCCATAAAGGAGATGAAGAGTGCAACTTTAAATGCCAGCTGGAAGAAATTGTGGCCAGAAGTCGTCCATGACTATAACGGGTTCTCTCCTGAAGAGGTTTATCATTCCGCAGTTGATAAGGCTGTGAAGCTGGCAAAACTTCTTGGCGGGGATGGCTTCAACAACATGACTCACGAGGATGTTAATGAGCTGATTGATGCCCACTCACAACCGTTGACGGATGAAGACCTCACGGAGATGACGAAGTCAGCAAGCGAGGAAGAGGAAGAGGAACAAGAGGAACCAGGGTCTCAAGAAGAAGAGGAGGTTGGCCTAACACTCGAACGGCTCGCAACCATGGTCAGAATGGCCAAAGACCTTCAGCGAGTGGCTCAAGAATGGGACCCCCACATGCTTCGTTCGTTGCAGTTTGCAAATACCATCGAGGGGGGCATGACGGTTTATAAAAACCTTCTTGCACAGAATAAGAAGCAGCACCAGCAACTCCCCATAACCATGTTCCTCACTCGCAAGAAGAGACAAGTTACGCCTACGCCTTCAGCGGAAACTGAAGTTGCAAATGAGGGCGAAGATACTACACCACCTGACGAAGCGCCTGATGCAGTGGCGCCTTCAGAAGAGCTGTAATGCTCTTTCTGGCTGTGCAGTACATTCATCATCGTCATCACCTTCATCGTCATCAGTACTGCACAGCTAATTCATCATCATCTTCATCACGCAAGTTGTAGTATCTTCAATGCTGAGTACCCATTAGAATTTTATATGTTGTTAAAATTACGTATGTTTAAGAGTGTAAAAAGTGTTTAAGAGTATAGGAAGTGTTTATAAGAGTATGGGAAAGGTTAATAAGAGTGTGGGAATGGTTAATAAGAGTGTGGGAAAGGTTAATAAGAGTGTGGGGAGGGTCATAAAGCTTTAAAATATATATAAATAATAAAATAAAAATATGGTCGCTACTTCGCGGATTTTCGTCTATCGCGGGGGGTTCTGAAACGTAACCCCCGAGATAAACGAGGGATCACTGTACTTGCTGATTCAACTACTTGCAGCACGTATGTTTTCATCACCAATAATATTCCCAACTGCGAGGATAATGTCCTCTACAGGAATTTTGTCGGGAGGAACGCACACAAACGCGTTCTTCCGGGTTAAACCCTCAAAACCCTCAAATCGAGAGCGTACATTCGCCATGTCGGCGACATTATCGTGCCCTTCTTGTCCGAACCGGACAAGAAGGTATCAAACTTCAATAAATCAAGCTACAATGAAAAACCAAAAACGCATTATAAGCATAAACAAGGCTTACGAAGCGTCGTCAAAACGGGTAGGCCACACCCAAAATAGGGACAAAACCAATACACTGACGACTCACCACACTACAGAGCAGATGCATATGGCAGCTATGACGCCACACCCAAATCACAACAGCTAGCAGGGGCGAGAAAGAGAGAGAAAGAGAAAGAGAAAGAGAAAGAGAAAGGGAAAGAGAGAGAGAGAGAGAGAAAGAGAGACTTTGACTTTTGAAGCTCTTTTATTATAAAGGTAAGAAAACCATACAAGTCATGCAAATAATAAAGTCACCACAATTCCAAACATGTGCAGCCAAACAACAACAATAAAAACACCATGAACACTAAAATAAAAAAACTTAACAAACCATTATCACGTTTACAAAACCCACCCTTGGCACACCATTTTTTCACAAAGGTTTGTAAATCATCTTTCATTTGGCAAAAGGAAAATTCTAAGCGTAACCTTGCCATGACCAGAGCCTTAAACACAATAACCACATCACATAAAATATCAGCATTTGCCAGGAGCTTTGCTTTTCTTGTTTTGTAGATTGCTAATTTTCCAATAGAAATTAAGAAATTAACAAGAGCAGTCTCAGAGCGTTTTTTGTAACTAAGTGGTATTCCAAAGATAAAAACACGTGTAGAAAAAGAAAAGTTCATACGATTAAAAAAAGTTGATAAAAACCAAAGAAGGGAGAGAGTCTTGCACAATCTACATAAGCATGGAAAAGGTCTTCAGAAATCATACAAAAAGGGCATTCCACTGAATTATCCTCATTAAAACGATGTAATAAAACATTGGAGGGCAACACCATATGGGCGAGTCTCCAAGCAATATCACCAGTCCTTTTAACAATCAGTGAAACACACATTGCAGACCATTGCGGATGGGAGGGAGACCCAGAAGGCAGTTTCTCTTTCCATCGGGCCCCAAAGGAAACTGGCTGTAACGAGGGAAACCGGACTGAAATACACAAACGATAGTCTCTTTTTATCCTTGCTTGTAAGTGGCGATGAGGATAACAAGATAAATGTTGTGGCGCTATCAGCCGGCAGGCTAGAGCTAGCACAGATCTGTGGTGGTGTATGGTGGTCACCAATGTTGGCGGTTGAGCTCAGGCCCAAGTGCCTAAAAACACAACAGGATTTCCTGAAGGACCTTGGCTACGCTCCTCAAAGATCTGATGCCAGTTCTTACTTGAAGATGTCCTGCAGAGAACCAACTATTCCTGTTACAGTCACGAAGGTCCCGAGTCGTTTTCACGCCAGCACTCAAAAAACGTTGCACAAAAGCACGTGAGTGAGGAATAGCAGGAAAGAGGGCATTGTAGAAAAGGGGTTCCCGGAGGAACCTTTCACTGTTGTATGGCCCCATTTGCCGAGTTACTGAAATGGACCGCCAGACGTTCAAGACATCTTGGTAAAAGTCAGGGAGCAGCTAAGCATTGACATGTTGCAGCTCCATGAAGAAGAGTTCACAACTGTACCCTAGCATGCCGGCTTGTTTTAATATACAGTTTGCAGTCGATTTCCAGGGCAAGGCCTCCAGAAATATAAAATGACGAGCTGTAGAGACTCGGAAGGCCATCACCGGACAAAGAATGTCCACAAGCCCATGACCCCCTTCTGCCAGTGGAAGGCAAATAGTCTCTGGCTTTAACCAGTGTTTGCCATCCCAAAATAAGTCAAGTAAACATTTTTGGATTGACGACACCAATGTTGCAGGTGGCTGCAAGGCAATCATTTTATGCCATAAGAGAGGGTCCACCAGGTTGTTAATGACCAGGGCACGACCTCGGAAAGACAAGGTCGACAAAATTCCTCTCCACCTGTTTAATTTATTACTATTATTTGACAAAACCTGGGGTTCCAAGATAAACACTTAGGTATTTCACACCTTCTTTTCCCCATGTCAAATTCATAGGGAGAATTGGAAGGGCAGAAGGTGGCGTACCGCCAACCCAAACTGCTTTGCATTTCAACCAATTAATTTGCGTTGTACATGCTTGAGAGTAGACCCGTAGACACTCAAATAGCAGAGCAATGTCATTACTGCTGCGAACAGCAACACATACATCATCAGCATAGGCCGAAATGATAACGGGATTTTCTGATGGGGTCACTGAAAATCCCATAAGAGAAGATCGTAAACAAATCAAAAGGGGCTCAATGCAAAGAGAGTACAAGATTCCAGATAAGGGGCAACCTTGCCGAATTCCCCTCCCAATCCGCAAAGGTGAACAGAGACCATCATTGATTTTGATCAAGCTAAAAATGTGATTATACAATAAGGATACATATGAAATAAAGGATGCCCCAAAACCAAATTGCTCTAAAATGTGAAACAAATACTCATGATTAACAGAGTCAAAAGCCTTTTCTTGGTAAATAAAAAAGAGACCGGTATGTTGTGGTTGAAATGCACACACATCCCACAGGTCTCGTACCAAAAAAATGTTATCGTGCATAGATCTGTGCATAACACAGTACGATTGATCCTGATGTATAACTGTGCTTAAAACAGTCTTTACACGGTCAGCTAGCGCTTTGGCAAAAAAAAATGTAAAAAAGATTACAAATCTTGTAATCTGTGCAGAGAAGAGAAATTGGGCGCCAGTTCTGTATCAATTGCAGGTCGTTTTTCTTAGGGATAAGGCAAACAACTGCACGTCGACAACTAAGGGGTAACAATCCCTCACGCAGACTGTATAAAAACACTGAGTGCAAAGCAGGACCAAGCATGTCCCAAAAGGTTTTATAAAATTCAGCTGGTAACCCATCAAAACCAGGAGCCTTATGATCAGCAAGGTCATCTAGCGCAGTTTTAAGTTCACCGAGAGTAATGTTCTCATCCAAGACATGCCGCTGATGCTCATCTATCTGCGGTAAATTGGTCGTAATATTCTGCATTGCAGGCACATCATTAGGATTAAAGGAAAACAAATTCTCAAAATAAGACCGAACAAAATGAACAATCTCCGTATTATCACAAAGAATATGCCCATCACAAGCCCGAAGACTAAGCATTTGCTGGCTCGCCTTGGTCGTCTTCTCAAACTTAAAGAAATCTTTACAACATGTGTCTGAAGACAGTAAACCATTCACTCTCAGCCTGACGAAGGCTTTCACTCTCATTCCTGTTCAGGCTGGAGTTCCACAAGGCAGTGTTCTGGGCCCTGAGCTTTTTCTGGTCTTCATCAATGATCTCTCTGACTCTCTTGAAAATCCTCTATCTCTTTGCTGATGACTCTACTCTCTGTCGCTCCATTCTTCATCCCTCAGATCGGCAGTCTGCAGCCTCCTCACTCTCTGCAGACCTGGACAAAATCACAGACTGGGCAAACAAGTGGAACATGTCTTTCAATCCTGACAAATCTCACACTCTTACGATGTCTCTCCGAAAAGACCGACTGGACAACCCTCCCATCCACTTTCTGAATAATCCTCTCCAAGAAGTTCTGTCACTCAAGATTTTGGGTCTCACTATCTGCCATGATCTTTCCTGGGAAAACCACATTTCAAATCTGGCCTCCAAAGCCAGTCGCCGACTGGGCATCCTCTGTCGTGCAAAGTCCTTCCTTGGCACACCTGAGCTCCTCACCACATACAAGGCTTTCATCCGCAGCTCAATGAAATACTGCTCTCCCCTCTGGGCTGGTGCTCCTGCCTCACACCTAGCTTGTCTTCACGCTGTTGAAACCAAAGCATTCAGAATCATTGGAATCTCCCGCGATGAAGCTAACTCCAAGGGCCTCTCACTCACTCACCGCAGGCAGGTTGGTGGTCTTTCCGTCTTCTACCGACTCCTCTCTGGCCTTGCCCCCCCCCCCCCAGCTCTCTCTGGGCTCTGTCCCGCAAATATTCCTACTGGTCGCACAAGATCTGCCTGCAACCCTCTTATGGTCAAACTGCCAAAATCAAGACTCTCTGCTCACCTTCACTCCTTCATTCCTCTTTTCTCCTGCCTCTGGAACAAACTCCCTCACTCTCTTCAATCCCACTCCACCCTCCAGGTCTTTAAAACAGCTGTTCACCACCATCTCTTATCTTCCCCCATCCAAAACCTTGATCTTTTCTACCCCCGCTAATTTCACCCCAATTCCACTTTTTTGAAATACCAACTTCTGTCCTGGAAGTCCTTGGTGTCCTTGTGTTTTATACTTCTCCCTCCCCCCCCCCCCCTTCCCACGCCTCCTCCCCCCAAGCCCTCTCCCTTCCACACATCTCCCTGCTCTCAAATGTTGTGTTTGTGTGCTTCCCCGTCTCTCCCCATCTTGTTTTCCGCTCCCTCTTTTTATATATTTTGTTTGTCTGGTTGATTTGTTTGTGAAGTAAATGTTAGCTCTTTCACGAGCCTCGATTCAGTATACAAAAAAAAAAAAAAAAAAAAAAAGGCACCAATACCATTTTCTTGAATTAATTCCTGAAGCAGAGTTTGTTTTTCAAAGAGGAGTTGACACCGTCTTTCATCACTGAGGACCTCAGCACCTTCCTGCAATCGTAGAATTTCTTGTTTCAAGGCATCAATACATAATTGTTTACTTTGAGAGCAATTGGTTTTGTATTGCTGACAGAAAACACGGATCTGCGCTTTAGCATAGTCCCACCACCGACAGAGATTTAGGAAACGATGTTGGAAATACACAACCTTGTCCCATAAAACCACAAAGGATGATTTAAAGAAAGGATCGCTCAGAAGTGAGGTGTTAAAAGACCAATACAAGGTGCGGCATTTGAAACGAGGAAAAGAAAAGCACAGTTTTACCAAAGAATGATCAGAGAAACCAGAGGGACAATAGCCGTATATGTCACAAGATTGACAGCAGAGTTAGGAATATAAAATGTATCAAGACGAGCAAGTGAAAGATGATTTAGTAAACCCCGACACCAGCTAAATTGCTGCAGGTTTGGGTGTTGTTGCCGCCATACATCGTTGAGGTCATGCCGTGAAATTATACTGGAAAGAGGCCTACTTGAAGCTGGATGTGGCTCTGCACTGTCCTATCTAAAGTTGGGTTTAAAGTACAGTTTAAGTCACCCCCTAAGCACAACAACGTATCAGAAGAGAGGTGTCTCAGGAAATTAAAGGACTGATTAAAAAAAGTTCCTCTATCTGTACTATCGCTTGGAGCATAGACGTTAACAAACATAAATCGTTGCTGATTGTATTCAAACTCTACAGAGGCTAGATAGCCTGGTACGATTTCCTTAAAGATAGGGGGGGAGACAGACAAACGTGAACTGACAAAAAAAGCAATACCCGCACTCACAGAATCTGTATTACTAAAAAACCAAGTGCCAATCAGCTGTTGCTGCCAATCAGCCATGCAGTCTGCAGTGGCACGAGTTTCTTGCAATAAAAGTACATCAATCTTTTCCCTCCTGGCTAATTGCACAGTCTGGGACCTACGCAGCTGACTGCGCCCACCATTAATGTTCAAGCTTGCTATGTTCATAAAAACATAGGCAGCAACACAGCCATTACAGGTTTAATTCTTTCCTTGCTGTGACAAGGTACCTCTTCAGTCTTTTCAGTGATTGATCAGAAATATGAATGGCCGCAGATTGTTGTACAACTTCCTGAGCCCCACTAATGAAGGCGTGAGTGTCAACGAAGAAATCGCAAATTTTCACGCGCCTTTTACGGTAAGTTTTTTTGTAGGAAATCCACGATTTCAGTAGGAGGGACAGAGTCTCCAGAGACATGCTCCGATGAGAAGTCGGCCTCACCATCACTCAGTGAGGCAACGGAAGAACCCCCATCAGAGTCACAATCATTGTATTGAGAGTCCATTGCCTAAGCAACGGGCTCATCAACGTGACAATCTGAGACTTCAGCACTATCACCCTGCTGACCATGAGCTTGACAAGGCGCAGCTGCCTCAATGGAGGATTCCACAGACAGATCACTAGTTCCAACACACTCACCACTCCCCACAGAGGGAGGGGTGGCACAATAAACACAAGCGTCAGCAGGGGATCCACGTGGAGGCTCAACCTCACATGGAGGTTTACCCTCAGAACACTGGAGAGACTCAGGTGCTGTCTGGCCAACACGTAAATTTTCAGCATTTATCACATTACCCTCAGAGTATTCTGAAGGCAGGGGAGGTTGAGGAATTTCCTCAACTAATCAGCTAACATTACCGCTTTACACAAAAAAGGTGCAAAAACAGATCCTTGCAACTACAGACCAATCAGCCTGCTCCCAATTATCAGCAAAGTCATGGAATCCATCATTGCTTCGGATATGAAATCTTTCCTCTTCTCCAATGGCTTGATCTCTGATCATCAATTTGGTTTCAGACCAGGTCACTCTACTCTGGACATGCTGCTTCTGCTGTCTCAACAATGGATGGAGGTCCTCAATGCCAAACAGGAAATCAGAGCTGTCTCCCTTGACATATCAAGGGCCTTTGATACGGTCTGGCACCCAGCTCTGCTCACCAAACTCTCCTCCTATGGTATCCATGGAAATCTCCATGCATGGCTTGCGGACTTCCTCTCTGGTCGTAGTCAACGTGTGGCCCTGAATGGGTTTCTCTCATCTCCCCTTGCTGTTCAGGCTGGAGTTCCCCAAGGCAGTGTTCTGGGCCCTGTGCTTTTTCTCGTCTTCATCAATGATCTCTCTGACTCTCTTGAAAATCCTCTCTATCTCTTTGCTGATGACTCCACTCTCTGCCGCTCCATTCCTCTTCCCTCAGATCGGCAGTCTGCAGCCTCCTCACTCTCTGAAGACCTGGACAAAATCACAGACTGGTCAAACAAGTGGAACATGTCTTTCAATCCTGCCAAATCTCACTCTCTTACTATGTCTCTCCGAAAAGATCGACTGGACAACCCTCCCATCTACTTTCTCAACAATCCTCTCCAAGAAGTTCTGTCACTCAAGCTTTTGGGTCTCACTATCTGCCATGATCTTTCTTGGGAAAACCACATTTCCAAGCTGGCCTCCAAAGCCAGTCGCCGACTGGGCATCCTCCGTCGTGCGAAGTCCTTCCTCGGCACACCTGAGCTCCTCACCACATACAAGGCTTTCATCCGCAGCTCAATGGAATACTGTTCTCCCCTATGGGCTGGTGCTCCTGCCTCACACCTGGCTCGGCTTCACGCTGTTGAATCCAAAGCTTTCAAAATCATTGGAATCTCCCGCGATGAAGCTATCTCTGAGGGCCTTTCACTCACTCACCGCAGGCAGGTAGGTGGTCTTTCTGTCTTCTACCGACTCCTCTCCGGCCTTGCTCCCCCAGCTCTCTCTGTGCTCTGTCCCCCAAATATTCCTACAGGTCGCACAAGATCTGCCAGCAACCCTCTGATGGTTAAACTGCCGAAATCTCGGCTCTCTGCTCACCTTCACTCTTTCATTCCTCTTTTCTCCCGCCTGTGGAACAAACTCCCACACTCCCTTCAATCCCTCTCCTCCCTCCAGGTCTTTAAAACAGCTGTTCACCACCATCTCTTATCTTCCCCCATCCATAACCTTGATCTTTTCTACCCCCACTAATTCACCCCAGATCCACCTTGTTTGAAATTCCAACTTATTTCCTGGAAATCCTGGCAGTGTCCATATGTTTATACCTCTCCCACCCCCCACCCCCTTCATATGCCTCCCCCCCTTCACATGCCTCCCCCCCTTCACATGCCTCCCCCCCAAAGCCCTCTCCCTCCCACAGATCTCTCCATGTCTCCATGTCTCTCGGTCCCTGCTCTCAAATGTTGTGTTTGTGTCCTTCCCCCTCTCTCCCCATCTTGTCTACCGCTCCCGATGTTATTTGTTTTATGTGTCTGTTTGTCTTTCTGTGTGATTAATGTTCGCTCTTTCACGAGCCTCGATCTTGTATACAAAAAAAAAAAAAAAAAAACTGGAGGAAACTGCTGAGGAGGAGGTCGCGCTCCACCATAACCTTCACTAACCACTTAAGCGAAGGTTGGAGGACCGGCCAAGACCTTATTTTCAGGCTCGTTGAGGTCGCTAGAAGGTGGGAGGGTTCTTTTCCTGGTTCTCTGTTTGTCTACAATGGGGTTTGCATCAGCACCACCCATATTGTTTACATCATCGACAACGATCTCAGTAGAGCCATGCTGTTCATCACTATTCAGGCTAGTGACTATCTGTGGACTTTTTCGGGCACGAGTCCTTTAAATGACCATACTGACCACACTCAAAACAAACTAGAGACTCTGTGGAGACAAAGACCCGATAAGTGTGACCTTCGACCTTGAATGGCAATACCGCATTTAAAGAGGTTACACCACGCAGTAAAATCAGATAAACAAAACGACGAAAGGACATGACACGTTTTAAACGGTTATTTTTCCCTCGTACAGGAACCATAGTAACTGAGGAGACGACAGAACCAAGTTTGTTTAGTTCAGTAACCAGGTCTTTGTTCTTAAGGAACGGAGGAGCGTTAGAGAGAGAAACCCGAACTGCCGGCGTGTCGAGTGGACATACCTGAACAAACACGTCAGGAGCAAAGAAGAGCCCGTGCTCGACTATTTCAGCAACCATGGGCACTTTGGAAACAAAGATTACCACATGTTTATTCATGCGAGAAGCCGCTTTTACATTATCCAAACCGATCAACTCTCCGACGGCAAGGATAATGGCCTCCACATCGATTCCCGATGGAGGTGAACAAACCAACCCGTGCTTCCGGGTTAGCGCTTCAAGAGACGTGTAACGAGAGCTGTCCGCCATCGTTTACACGTTTAAACAAAGGATAAATGTATAAAGGGTTAATGAAGCCAAAAAGCTCCAGTAAACAAACGAAAAATAAAAAATATTTACGAAAAAAGAAACGGAGGAAAGTAGGATGATTTGTAACACGAAGCGAAAAAAAACCGAAGAGGGAACCGCCCTAAGGGGGAACCTTTACCGGTCTCACCACGTGTGCTCTCTCACTCTCAAGAGGGGGGGAGGGATGATAACGTGGAAGGGTGATACACAAAAGACGGCACAAAGGTGAGAAGAGGTAAGGGGAGGGTAAAGATACAAACCACGAGCACGGAGCTACAATGCCAAAACACGAGCAGACGCCATGACACCGCACCCAACGAACCGCAACGAGAGAGAGAGAGAGAGAGAGACTTTGACTTTTAAGCTCTTTTTATTATAAAAGTATAAAACAAGAATACCACCAAAAGCAATCAATCAGGGCAATCAGTGAAATCATAGCAATCCCGAAAGGAAAAAAACAAACGGTGCACTGCAAACCCAGCAACAGAAAGGTGCAAATGCCAGAAAAAAAACAGCACACGATAAGAAACACCCGCACTGTATTATACGGAGATTAACAATTTGTTTTCCTGGACCTCACAAATCCCTCCAACACACCAAGTCGCAACAAAATTAGCAAGGTCGTTTGCCGTTTGGACACAGCCAAATTCAAGCTTGAGCCTTGCTGACACCAATGAACTAAAGAACACCATGATACTGCATTCCTGCATGGGTCTGCCGCCCAGCTTCGCCTTCCGCGACAGGTATACGGCCAGTTTAGCAGTAGCGGTTAGGAACCCGAATACAATGGATGTGGTTCCCTTTTTGGGAGGAAAGCCAAAGATGTAAGCTTTCAAAGAAAAGGTAACCTGCAATCTATGGGAAATAAAATTTAACCAATGAAACAAAGGAGAAAGTCTTTCACAATTAATGAAAGCATGAAGCAAATCTTCCCTCGCCGGACAAAAGGGGCAACAGCCGGAAATGGGGGGAAAAAAACGGATGACAGCATTGGAAGGAACAATCCAGTGGGCCAAACGCCACTGAAGGTCACCTGTTCTTTTAGAAATAAGTCCAGCATACATTGTATCCCATAAAGGCTCAGAGGGGGGACCGGGAGGCAAGAGTCCTTTCCACCGGGTAACCCCAGCTAGAGGTGGGTCCCCAAGAAGAAGTTTCACACAAGACCTATAGATACTCTTGCTGCTCATGCCATGGAAGGGGGGTGACCCTGCGCTCATGGGGGGCAGCTCGTTTGGGGTAAAAGTGACCCCTAATTTTGGGACTGTGGGCTCGACCTCTATGTCCTGCGTCCAATGTAGGCCTAGCTGGTGGCCCTTTCGGATCACCGCTCTTAGTATATTCTCGATTTGCCTCCTGGACCGAACACCTGTTAGGTCCGCCAGCTCGTTCGCAGGCTTCCATCCCTGTCCAGAGTCGTGTCGGAGATGACACACTTTCAGGATGTTGGCCGCTATAAAATGCTGGCAGAAGTCGCGGCTCCTCGGGATATCGGGGAAAAGTGGGTTGAAAAATAAAGGCTCATGTGCATACATGTTAGTGCCATACGAGTCTGTTTGGCGACTTATCGAAACGCCCTGCCAGGCATTCAAGAGGCTCTGATAAAAAACTGGGAGCAGAGATGTATCGGTGTGTTGAAGGTTGGTCAGGAAAAGTTCCTGTCCGTATCCGAGCCTCCCAGCTCGTTGAAGAATGGAGCAGGCTAAGGGCTTTCCTGGTAGGTGTTCTGCATACAGCAAGCGTTGGATGGAGCGGAGCCGGAAGGCCAACAGGCGGCATTTCACATCGACTAGGCCATGACCACCCTCGGCCAAGGGACAACATATGGCGCTGGGTCGAAGCCAGTGGTAGCCTCCCCAAAAAAAATCCACCAGTTTCCTCTGGATAGCTTGGAGCAAAACCTCCGGTGGTTGCAGGCAGATGAACCGGTGCCACAAAAGGGTAGTGACGAGGTTGTTGACAACTAGCACGCGACCCTTATAGGACAGGTGGGGTAGAGCTCTTTTCCATCGGCTCAAACGCCCGTCTACCTGGTCAATGATCCTGTCCCAATTGTTCTGGGCATACTGAGGAGGTCCGAGGAAGACGCCCAAATACTTGATGCCATCGTTTGCCCACACTAGTTCTGCAGGAAGGGGAGGTGGTGGTAATAACGGTGGCATAGATAAGTCGTTTTTTGGAAAGGGGATCCACAGAGCCTTGCTTTTCCCCCAATTACACCTTAATGATGAGGCAAGGTTGAAGTCCGACAAACACTTTGCCATGGCGTCACTGTCGCATTTTCTTTTTATAATGACACACAGGTCGTCGGCATAAGCTGACAGGGTCAAAGGTGGGTGTCCTGGAGAAAGGGCAAGTCCAGGGATATCCTTTCTGAGGGCGATTAAGAGGGGCTCCAAGGCGAGGGCAAATAATAGACCTGAAAGTGGACAACCTTGCCTTACCCCTCTCTGAACCTTTATGGGTGGGCAAAATTTGTTGTTAACTTTGATCAGGCTGGAGATGTTTGCATATAACAAAGCTATGTAGGCTCTAAAATTTGTGCCAAGCCCGCAAGCTTGTAACACATGACACAAAAACTCATGATCAATGCTATCAAAGGCTTTTGCCAGGTCAAGAAACACCAATCCAAAATCCTCTTTAACACATTTACCAGTTAACAAATCTCTGACTAGGAATATGTTGTCATAGATGGATCTGCCAGGGATGCCGCAACTTTGATCAGGTGACACCAGGTCCCCGATAACTGTCTTCAACCGGTTCGCAAGGACCTTGGAAAACAGTTTGTAATCCGTGCACAACAACGAGATCGGACGCCAGTTTGACAGGTGTCGGAGATCGCCAGTCTTGGGTAGCAGGCAGAGTACTGCTCTTCTAAAACTGAGCGGTAATTCTCCGGATAAAAGAGATGCATCCAGAACATTGAGCAGCTCTGGGCCCAAAATGTCCCAGAATGCCGAAAGAAATTCGGCCGGTAGGCCATCGATGCCAGGGGCTTTTCCCGACTCCATCTCAGCGAGTGCACCGGATAGCTCTGGAAGGGTAATTGGAGCATCCAGTTCCAGACGTTGGGCCTCAGCCACGGAAGGAAGGTGAGAGGTCAAAACATTCATCATTTCGTGAGAAACTGTTTTGGCCTTGAAAAGTTCAGAAAAGAAATCAATTATATTTAATCTTATATCACTCGGATTTGTTAGGATGTTCCCCCCTGGGTCCAAAACCGAAGATATGAGTCGTGCTGGTTTCTCTATAGTTTCTAGGTGAAAGAAAGCCTTAGTTGGGGTATCTGAAACCTTTATATTTTGTATTCTTAGCCGAACTAGTGTGCCCGCTGCTTTTTCATGGATCAAATCCCTTAATTGGGCCTTCTTCTCGAGTAGCAACCGATAGTTCACTGGGTTGCTCTCATTGGCCAACTTGCTCTCTAACCTTAAGATGTCTGCTTCCAAGCAAGCCATCGTGATATGTTTTACATTGGTACAGTGCGAATTAAATTGTTGACAAAATACTCGAATTTGGGCCTTTAGGTTATCCCACCAGAGGCTAATTGAGGAGAAAGAAGATTTTTTAGTACTCATTTCAGCCCAGAAATCACGAAAGGAGTCTGTAAATAAACTGTCCTCTAAAAGTTTAACGTTAAACTTCCAGTAACTATTTCTGCATGTGGGTCGAGGAAAAGAAAGATCTAAGGTTACCATATGGTGGTCTGAAAACAATGACGGAAAACAACCTGACGAGGCCGCGACGTTCTTAAAGGGTACATTTATGTACCAGCGGTCGAGTCTTGCCGAAGACACCCGGCCATTGGCACATCGACACCAGGTAAACTGGACTGTGTTGGGGTGGTGCAATCGCCAAACATCCAGTAGACCGGCCGTCTTAAAGAAACGGGATAGGTCCGCATGGGACTCGGGGTGGGGTTCTGCCGAGTTTCTGTCTTTCGGAGGGTCAAAGGTGCAATTAAAGTCACCACCAATGCACACACATTGATCGAGATCAACTGATTTCAGGTGGTTTACCATGGAAGTGAAGAAGGCCTTTCGGTCCCTGCTCTCACTAGGTGCGTACACATTGAAAATGGTACAGCGGAAGTTTTGATGTGCAAGCTGGAGGGAAATAAGCCGGCCTTTTATGACTTCCTGAAAATGACAAGACTCGAAAGCTAGGCCTGGCTTTAGAAAAAACCCAACCCCAGCAGATGAGGCTGACAGATTGCTAAAATAGCATTGCCCTTTGAAAGTTTGGCACCAGTCATGTTCCACGTTAGGTGTGATGTGGGTCTCTTGTAGTAAAAGAACATTTGCCTTTTTACGGTCAAACAAGTTTTTGACTTGGGCCTGACGGAGGTGGCTTGCACCCCCACCATTCATGTTTAAGGTCGCAAAGGAAATGTTTTTCATTCCGTGGTAATGAAATCGCCCTGTGCTTGGGAACACTCTGCACCTGCTCGGGTAACAAACTTTCTTAACCTGTGGAGTTGAGATTTCGTCAGGTCAAAATCCTCACGCGCTTTGATTATTGACTTTGCGGTGCACATGAATGCAGCCAAGTCAGGGAAATTGTCTTTAATGACAATGTTGCGGTGACGATACGTTTCGTTAAGGAAGGTAAGAACGAGTTGAGGGGATACCTGCGAGTGACCTGTCATTGTTTGTGACAGCGCGGTTGCCTCAATGTCATCTTCGGACTCAGACACGTCAGATAACATGTCGTCGGGATCTGGGGTATTACCCGCTGCCCCCGCGGTCTTGTCTGGGGGCACCTTCACAAGTTTCTCGAGGTGTTCCCGAGTGCACTCGTTAACACTTTGGTGGATATTTGTTTCTGGGGTCGGAGCTTGGGTTTGAGATCCCGGCAAACTCAGATTTGCTGGCCCCGTTTGTACAGTGGGAGCGTTTATTGAATCCTTAGTCTGCTCGGTATTTAAAGGGGGGGCAGGCGGAAAACCATTTCCCAGCTCGGAAATGGTAATACTTTCACTGGAGGTTTCGCACTCGGAAACTTCCAGGTGAGAGGTACAAATTTTATTTTTTGGCTCATTTACATAATGAGACTCACTGGTGTCATTGGCAACGGTATCCATGTTCTCAGTTAGTGAGGGAATGTCAGAGGGGCACTCGGACACGTGTGCGCCGGAAATGGTGCCGCCCATGACCGCCTTCTTTGCAGCACCAGCGAAACTGCTTGGCGCTGGTGCTCTTCGCTTTTTAGAAAACACTGTGGATTCTTCGTTCATGGGTTCGGGAAAGGGGGCAATGCTAGTTGTGTCAGTCGCATCGGTGGGTGTCGTCACATTGGAATCGAAAAGCACCGGTGTGACAGACGACTCAGTCGGGGTGTCAGAAGGTACGGTCGGGGTGTCAGAAGGTACGGTCGGGGTGTCAGAAGGTACGGTCGGGGTGTCAGAAGGTACGGTCGGGGTGTCAGAAGGTACGGTCAGGGTGTCAGAAGGTACGGTCCGGGCGTCCGAAGGTGCGGTCGGGGTGTCAGAGGGTACGGTCCGGGTGACGGAAGGTACGGTCGGGGTGTCAGAAGGTACGGTCAGGGTGTCAGAAGGTACGGTCCGGGCGTCCGAAGGTGCGGTCGGGGTGTCAGAGGGTACGGTCCGGGTGACGGAAGGTACGGTAGGGGTGACAGGAGATACGGTCCGGGTGACGGAAGGTACGGTAGGGGTAACAGGAGATACGGTCCGGGTGTCAGCGAGCATGGTCGGGGTGTCACAAGGCGCGGTGGAGGGATTGGCCTTTTTGCAAGCCCTTTCGTTATGTCCCGGTTCACCACACTTCGGACAAGCGGCCCTAGGACAGAATCTTTTAACGTGTCCGAATTCTCCACAATTAAAGCAAGTTAAGGAGGCTGAGGAAGCATACATGTGGTATTCTCGATCATCCAACGATACTTTAAAGGATATATTTAAACCTGTATCGGCTCCGCGATCCGGGAGGATCATGTACACCTGCCTCCTAAAGCTCATCACGTGTTTAACACGATCACTGCGACACCCGAGCGGGATCATTGAGATTCGGGAAACAATTTTTCCATAACGAGACAGAACAGATAGGAGTTTCTCGCCTGGCACAAATGGTGGGACGTTGGATATTGTTATCTTGGTCGCCGGCGTATCCATAGGGGATACCGTAATGTAATGGCCCCCTTTTATGGTTAGACCGGTACTAACGACGTCATGGACGAGTTTTTCTTCTGACACGAAGACAACAAATTTTTGGTTCATTCGTGACGCCGCACGAACATTACCGTCTCCTATGATGGATCCCACGGCAAGGATAATGTCCTCAGTAGGAGCTCCTTCGGGCGGAACACATGCGAATGCATGCTTACGTGTCAATTTCTCGAACGCCTCGCAACGAGAGCGTGTATTCGCCATACCGGCGAAATCCCCCCCCCCCCCCCCCTTGTCCGAACCGGACAAGAAGGTGTCAAACCTAAATAATCAAACTAAAGTAAATAATAAACGTGCATTATAAGCGCAAAAAAAGGCTTACAAAGCGTCGTCAAAGCCAGTAGGCCGCACCCAAAATGGGCTCGCTCTCAATCCTCTCTCTCTTGAAGACAAGGGTACAGAACGGATGGAAACACGATGCCGAAGCACAACGGATGGAAAAGGAGAGGGAGGGGGGGCAGGGGAGGGCAGGAGAGGAGAAAAACTCACAAAGAACTCACTACACCACAGAGCAGTTGCTCACAGCCGCCATGACGCCACACCCACCACAAACGGCCAGCAGGGGGCGCGAGAGAGAGAGAGAGAGAGAGAGAGAGAAAGAGAGAGAGAGAGAGAGAGAGAGAGAGAGAGAGAGAGAGAGAGAGAGAGAGAGACTTTTGACTTTTTAGACTTTTTATTACAAAAATATAAAAATACAAGCCAGTCGGTGAAGATACTATTCAATACAGGCACAATAATCAAAAATACAGAAAAGAAAAAGAGATAATGACAGGAAATCAAAACAGTACAATGAACTAGAAAAGAAAAACAACAACAGAAAAACCGACCACACACTGATTCAATCCCAACAAACCTACAAATATATCAATAATTCATTCGCCTGCACCATGCAGATCCCATCAAAACACCAGATGTTCATAAACTCATCAATACATTTCTTTCTTCCAGAATCACAAAATTCAAGTTTGAGTCTTGCAGATATCAAGGCATTAAAAAAGAACAAGACATCACATTGCCCAATCGGCTTTCCTTTCAGTTTTTCCTTCCTCGATAAATAAATTGCCATTTTCGCCGTGGCCACTAAAAACAAAAACAATATATTAGTGCGGGAGCCCAGAAACATTTGTTTCACATCTCGAGTACAAAAGGTTTGAGGCCTGGAATATATGCATCTATGATAGGAGACCCCAAAAAGGCAATTCTTAAGTTCTGCAATTCTGCACAGCAACCAGGGGGCGCCACCAAAGACCCCTAAATGTGACTCTTAATTCACAATTTGAGTACATCTTTCAAACTTGTCTTAAAATGTTCTCTATAGGAGTGGAAATCAGAATTCCCAATTCTTAAGTTTTCAATTTGTGTATTAGGTCGCTTAAGAACGACCTAATTAATGCTAATTAACGCTAATTAGCATTTTTAATTCACAATTTGAGTACATCCATGAAACATATGGCAATGTATTCCTTAGGTCATCCTAAATCAAGATCAGTCATTCTTAAGTATCCATTTCATGTATTAACCCACTTAAGAACGCAAAATGTACTCATTGACCCCGTCCCTGGCAAGGTGAGTGTTAATTCACAATTTGAGTACATCTTTCAAATTGGTCCCAAACTGTTCAGTAGATCATCGTGAATCAAGAACAGCAATTCTTATGTGTCCATTTCATGCATCAACCCACTTAAGAATGCAGTCAGTATTGTAACGGAATTTGGGTTGTCACTGGCTGCTATCCCCCCTCCACTCCCTGGCTGGCCCTCCCTTATATGCAAGGGAGGGGCTGGAGTGCTGACCTGAGGGCAGGCCCCAAGTAGACACCCACACCAGTGCTGAGCATGCACACACCTGTCTGGCTGGCCGGATCGAGGGTGTTCAGTTTTGGTTAAGGAAGGAGTTTTGGCCTCCCAGCCAATGGGGAGGCTTCTTCCCTAACTTGAGCCAATTACACCCTAAACAGGAAGTGCCTCTCTACAGAAATGACTGTCCTGCAGTGAATAACTGGGACCAATATACAACATTGTTTGGGGAATAATAACCAGTGACTTAAAGGGAAATATTAACACATTATCAATCCAGGTTTGTGACACTATCTTGAGGGACGAACTTTCTGGGACACCCTGTAGAGGGAGTTGTCGGTTTATCATAGGACCTAATCATGGGGAATCTCCTGCTCTTTCCCTCCATAGATTCTCTGAATCGGCTGCAGAATGTCTGATGTTGCCTGCAATGCCTAGATCACTGCTTAGGTAAGTCAACAAATAGGGTTAGGGTTTGGGGTTAGGTGGCAAAACCCCGGCAGAGGTTGTAGAAGGTGACGACTCCTTGGATGGACATAAATGTGGGGCATTGCTATGGTGAACATCACTGGCGGCTTTAACAGGTGGCGTTTGGGATGAGATGGCGGTAAAGTTCTTGTAACAAGAAACATGGTAACCCTAACCCTAACCTAACCCAACCCTAACCCTAACCCTAACCCAACCCTAACCCTAACCCAACAAACAATACTATGCTGTAGGCCTAATAAGCATTCGGGGCCGATACAGAATTATGTAGCCCTAGGCCTAGGTGGCGCGCAGGAAATGTCCAGGCAGATGAGGGTATCCAAAGTTCTGTATGCATACCGATTTCAGGTTCGAACCACAGCTGAGTAGAAAATAATGACTTATTGCCTCAAAATTTGAAATAACTTCTTTTGGATTTCACTGACCAAAACTGACTGACTCGCCATGCTCACTGACCACCCGCTGTGATTTTATTTTTCAGACAATGATTTGAAACATGCAACCATGGAATCGGCCACCAATACTACGCCTACTGTCCAGCCTACTGTCCAGCCTACTGTCCAGCCTACTGTTTCATCATTGGAACGCAGATGTATTCTTCACATCCAACGCAGTGCAGACAAGAAAGCTCGTCCAGACGTTCTACCTTTCAAGGATACGCAATGGGAAGCAGTAGAAACAGCAGCAGCTAATAGACGGCAAAAGCAACATTTCCAGGACTCTGTCTATTGTGGTGTAGTTCAGAGATTGCCTACGTCTCCTGCTGAAATGGATGGTTACCATGTTTCTTGTTACAAGAACTTTACCGCCATCTCATCCCAAACGCCGCCTGTTAAAGCCGCCAGTGATGTTCACCGTAGCAATGCCCCACATTTACGTCCATCCAAGGAGTCGGCACCTTCTACATCATCTGCCGGCATTTTGCCACCTGTTTGTCTATTCTGTGAGAAAAAGATAAAACGACTCAAAGGTGGAAGCGTCGAACTGTTGGGAAGATGTGAAACCATTGAAGCCGGTGTATCGATCCAAAATGCAGCAAAGACATTAAATGACAGTAAGGTTATTCCAAAAGTAGTTGATACGGATTTAATTGCCAAGGAGGCCCACTACCATCATTCATGTAAAAGTGCGTATTTGTTGTCAGCCAATCGAGTTTCCCAAAAGGACACACGTGAAACAAAAACGCCTTCTGAGACCAGTGTGTTGGACATTTTTGCATACATTGAGCAATCTGTAATAAATAGACAACAGACCTGAACTTCTTAATTCTGTATATGAACGTTATCTTGATATTTGTTCGGCATCCGCAGAAACGCCCAGGGGAAGCGCCTTCAGCCTCTCTAGGACATTGATGAGTCACTTCAAAGCGCGCATAAAGATACAGAGTTCACTTGGGAAAAGGCTTGGAAACATCTTATATAATGCAGAAACCGCAGATGATGCAATTCGTGTTGTATATGATTACACATCTACTGATGAGAGAACAATCGCCAAAGCAGCATTGCTTTTGCGCAACCAGTTGCTCAAGGTTGAAAAGGTCGACCTTCCTGAATGTCCGACATTGGAGGATTTAAGAAACGGGGACTCGTCACCCCCAAAACTTGTAGTAGATTTTTTCAATATTTTGTACGGAGGGCTAAAACCAGAGCGATATACAGAGTCAGTAAAGCGCCGCGCAAATTCGTCTAGTCAGGATGCCTTGTTCATTGTACAACGGGGTCGCGCAAAACCTGCAAAACATGTAGCTCTTGGTATGAGTGTTAAGTCGGTCACTGGCAGTAAAAAAATGGTTCAAGTCCTGAACAGGTTTGGTCACTGTTTAAGCTACAACACATTGGAAGAAGTTGAAACTGCCACAGCTGAATCCATTCAAGAACAGAAGCTTGCTTGTCCAAAAGGAACAGTCGTAGGTAAACCAGTCGGATTAGCCTTCGACAATTTCGATGAGATGACTCAAACCATGTCTGGAGCCAATTCGCTGCACGATACCATGGGTATTCTGTACCAAAATGTGCCAGCACCTGATGAAGAACGTGAAGCATCTGCTGTCATGGCAGTTTCAACCTCAACTAGTGCTCGGCAAGTAAAGACAGGCAAAAGGAAGAGAACCCTTGAGAGTACAGATACTGCACTCCAGCCATATAGGAAGATACCAAAGATGACGAAGTTCAGTTACAAAAACACTGCAGTCTACAGCCTTCCAGATGTTAGCAACAAGGCTCGCCACCTGGACCTCGTGTGGATGATGAGCCATGCCATTGGCAATGATGTATTGCCTATTATGTGGGTTGGGTTTAATGCAAGCATTTGCAGTGACCACCTTCCAAAACAAGAGGTTCTATATATGCCAAACTTACGCCAGCCTATCACCAGCCTAGAGGTCGTGCAGGAGACTCTCCTCATCACGCAGAGGTGTGCTAATGAGACGGGACAGAAATACGGAATAGTCAGTTATGATCTGGGCGCAGCCAAGCCGGCACTTCAAATACAAGTGACTGAGAAACCGAAATTTGATAACATTTTCATAATGTTAGGCCCATTCCACATCGAAATGGCTTTCTTCAAGGCTATTGGGAAACTCCTGTCCAACTCTGGAGGACCAGAAATGCTGACTGAATCTGAGGTACTTGCAACCGGATCCTTAAACGGATTTTTGACGGGGAAACATTTCAACAGGTGCAAGAGATTGCACCCCATACTAGCCCTTGCTCTTGAGATGCTACACTTCTCATCCTTCTTAGACTCTTACCCACACAGAGAAGAAACAGAAGCATTGATAAGCAGCATTCAACTGACCACGTGGGAGCAGCTTCAGTCTGCTCTAGACTCGGACGTCTTCAAAGCATGCACAGCCGCGTATGAAGCATATACCCAAGTGACAAGATCTGGAGGCCATGGTGCAACCGCCCAGTTTTGGAGAATGTATATAGATTACATTCATAAATACCACGAGCTCGAACGGGCGATTCGAACGAATGATATCGATCTCTATACATACTCACTGACCGGACTCATTGGACTGTTCTTTGCTACAAACCATGTAAATTACAGTCGGTGGCTGACAAAGTTCCAACTCGATTTGATGAACATGGAAGACAGCCATCCTGGCCTACGTCAAATACTGGAAGCAGGCGTCTTTACTGTACGACGAACAGAACATCCATTCAGTAGATGCCCGGTCGACTTGACTCTAGAACAGACGATTAACGCGGATGCAGCTTCGAGAAGAACTGGATTCACTTCTTCAACGAATAATTATGCGGCACGACTTCGCTGGATGCTTACGAAATCCACTAGAGCTTCATTCGTTAGTCTACTCCACGAAATGGCTGGGCTGATAGTCAAAGAAGACACAACTGCTGAACTGAGACCTGCACGAATAAAACGTGACGATAGAGATGTGAAAACCATGGTGAAACAAATCCAGGATAGTTGCAATCCGTTTGGGAACGAAACAGATGCAGATACCATGTTGTACAACATCCATACAGGAAGGGCAACTAGTGAAACAGTCCGCGAAAGTTTACTGAATGTGCCAGCAAGTGGAAGGACATTACACCAGGCATTCATCACAGCATGCGAGGCCGATGACAGTAGGTTTGAACAACCCATAAAGAAAGCTCCTCTCAAAACATTCGTAGACGAATGTGCCAGAAATAGACGAACACCGGATAAGAAAGTGGCAGTTCTGAAGTGTACTCGTGATTTGATGGGCCGCCTAATAATCCTTGCATCAAAGCGTGATGTTGACCTGCAGCATATATTCCAATATCCCCTTACACCAGTACCACTCACGATGTGCAATCCTGATGAGAGCATGGTCAAGACAGATAAAAGTAAGTTGCTTAACTTACTGGAGAGCAAGGAGATCAAAGGAGACGGACCTCAACAGATCAATGCATACGTAGTAGATGGACAATATCTTCTGCACACCCTACCTCCAAACTTACCACCCACATATGGAGGTCTAGCGAGGAGCATACTCTACCAAGTATTGTCATTGTCCAAAGTCCGGGTACACGTAGCCTTTGATGATTACCCTCAACCGTCACTGAAGGATGCAGAAAGAGCCAGACGGGGGACAACAGCCGAGGACAGCAGATCCTACATTATTACTGGTCCAGCACAAAGAAGGCCCAACGATATCAGCAAAGCGCTAACGTCCAGGTCATTCAAACGGGAACTTCCTGATTTTCTTGCAAGAGAATGGCAGGATCAAGCATACGCTCATATACTTGGGACCTGTGATGTCTTCCTAGATGTTCCGTCAGGCCAGTGCTTCCATTTCCACGTAAGCGAAGGAGAGGTCAAGCGAGATACCGTAGACATGCTCAGTAACAACCATGAAGAAGCGGATACCAAGATCTGCATGCATGCAAAGGCAGCAGACACCTCGAATGGAAATGTAGTAATACGCGCCTCAGACACGGACATAGCTGTTATTCTGCTCTATCATTGTGAGAAATTCAGCAGCCACATCTGGATGGATGTCGGTACTACATCCAAGCGTAATCGGAGGCTCATTGACCTAACAGCGATATCCAAGTCACTGGGACCACAACTGTGCAGTTCCCTCCCTGCCTTCCATGCCTTTACCGGCTCGGATTACACCGCAGCATTTGTAAGAAAGGGCAAGGTTCAGCCCTTTAATAAGCTGGAAAAGATGCCCGATGTACAGCAAGCTTTCAAAGCTTTGTCAACAGATGGACTGCCAAGCGAGAAATGCAAGGACACACTCTTGAAATTCACTGCTATAATGTATGGAGCCAAAGAGAAGTCGAAGGAAACGTTAAACGCCTACAGGTTCAAGACCTTTGAAAGAATTTACAAGCCCAAGTTAAGAGGAAAGAACCCACTTGAAAAGCTGAAGGGAGCTGATGCCAGTAGTATTCCTCCATGCGAAAGAGAGGTTGCTGCCCACATAAAGCATGTATCGCTTGTTTCAAGAATGTGGGCCAATGCTGACCAGTCAATCATCCAGCAACACCCATCAGAGGATGACGGATGGGAACTAGTGGGAGATCAATATAAACCCATCTGGTTTGAGGGAGACCAACTTCCGGAGTCGCTCGTTCCAGATGATGAAGAATTAGCTGATGCTGACGATGATGAGGTCCTAGCGCAGTCATCTTCTGATGAAGAGGACGTTGAAGGAGATGGTGATGATGGTGATGTGTAGGTTTACAATCGACCAAACCTGTTCATACGATTATATTCAGTACGGTACATATCCAAAGCATCCTGACAGGGAATTTGTAATGTTTTTGAAATTTTAAGCAAAATAATGTTAGGAATGTTGGATAAAACAACATATATACAATCATGTTGATGTTTGAGATAAATTCAATAATTTTTCGTTGATATAGTTAGTTGAGTTTTTACATACATTAAAATTTGTTTTTAGTTCAGGGTAATTAGCTTAAACATGTTAAATAGTTTATAAGCGATAGTCAGAGATAAAACAGCAATATCGCTAATAGAGTAAAAGTTAGACATTAGGTATTAATTTTTATAAAATTAACATTAAAAATTGTTTTTTGTTCCGAGATTTGAGATTTAATTGTTGATGGGCGGTAGAACCAGGACGCCAATTTACTACATGACTTACTATGATCTGATTTTGAAGCATAATTCATGCATACTAAGTACATTTTTGTGTAGTTTATAAAAAAATAAAACATTGTGTTTGTATACAATCTATGTTTCTCCTTTTTGTCAGTGTGCATTCTTAAGTGGGTTAATACATGAAATGGATACTTAAGAATGACTGATCTTGATTTAGGATGACCTAAGGAATACATTGCCATATGTTTCATGGATGTACTCAAATTGTGAATTAAAAATGCTAATTAGCGTTAATTAGCATTAATTAGGTCGTTCTTAAGCGACCTAATACACAAATTGAAAACTTAAGAATTGGGAATTCTGATTTCCACTCCTATAGAGAACATTTTAAGACAAGTTTGAAAGATGTACTCAAATTGTGAATTAAGAGTCACATTTAGGGGTCTTTGGTGGCGCCCCCTGGTTGCTGTGCAGAATTGCAGAACTTAAGAATTGCCTTTTTGGGGTCTCCTATCATAGATGCATATATTCCAGGCCTCAAACCTTTTGTACTCGAGATGTGAAACAAATGTTTCTGGGCTCCCGCACTATATGTACATGTTCTTTCATATCATTGAAACCAAAAATAAATGATCGCAGAGAAAAAGTGATCTTCATTTTTCCAGCCATGTAGTTCAGCCATTGAAATAAAGGCACAAGCCTTGCACAATCAACGAACGCATGGAACACATCCTCTGTGTAAACACAGAACGGGCAACACGTAGATATGGGCGCGAAATGACTCACTAATTTATTAGATGGAATGATCCAGTGTATCATTCGCCACTGGAGATCACCTGTCCTTTTGCTTACCAGCTTACTGTATACTGATTCCCATGCAGGCTCAGATGGGAGTCCTTCCGGCATTAGCCCTTTCCACCTGGCCACTCCATTTAACGGTGAGTTCCCAAGCAGAACTGCAGTGCATAACCGATACAGGTCTTTACTACTGCATTTCTGAAAAATGTTTTGTCCCTCACTAATTGGGGGCAAGTCTCCGTGACTAGGCTGTACCAATAAACCAGGAAAATGCCAGTCATTGGATGTCACCAAAACTTCCTGGGTCCATCTTAGTCCAAGTTGGAAGCTTTTCTTTACTATTCCCTTTAGTATTCTTCCGATTATTCTGTTTGACCATATTCCAGTCATATCGGCTATCTCTTACACCGTCTTCCACCCCTAACCAGAATCATGGCGGAGGTCCAACACTTTGATTATGCCCGCTGTAATAAAGTGTTGATAAAAGTCTCGGCTTCTTGGAATTGCAGGAAACAGTAGGTTGTAAAAAAGGGGTTCTTGCACAAACATGCTTGTAGCATAGGTTTCTTGCTGGCGACTAGTCGAAAGGCTTTGCCAGGCATTCAGAAGGCTCTGATAAAATGATGGTAGATGAGATGTGTCGACATGTTGGAGTTGGACTAAGAAAAGTTCAAGGCCATATCCGAGCCCGCTTCCTTTTCGCAGCACGTGATAGGCCAGAAGTCGGCTTGGCAGTCGTTCCTTGTACAGCAACTGCTGTATGGTACACAGCCGAAAAGCCATGATACGACTTTTTATGTCGATCAGTCCCTGGTCACCTTCAGACAAGGGGCTACATATGACATTTGGTAGTAACCAATGGTGACCACTCCAAAAAAAATCCACGAGTAGCCTCTGCACTGCCTTTAGTAGTGCCTCTGGCGGCTGAAGGCAGATAAACCTATGCCACAGGGAAGAAGCCACCAAATTATTCACCACTAGTACCCGGCCTTTGTAGGAAAGGTGGGGCAGAGCTCGTTTCCACAGTCCCAGTCTTTTTTTGACATGCTCAACAATCCCGTCCCAATTTTTGAGGACGTAATGTGGAGATCCCAGGAAAACCCCAAGGTATTTGACTCCGTCTTCCACCCATTTTAACTTTGTTGGTAGATGCACAGGTGGTACCAGCACTCTTCCAGGTGGAATGTTCTTGAGACAGGGAATCCATAAGGCCTTACTCTTGTCCCAGTTACACTTCAAAGAAGAAGCGAGGCAAAAAAGATTTAAACATTCAACAAGTGCTGGGATATCACTCTCCTTCTTAACAACCACACAGACATCATCTGCATAAGCCGATACAACTACTGAAGGACTCCCAGGGGATACAGTCACTCCTGAAATATTTTTCCTCAATAAAATTAGGAGTGATTCCATTACCAAGGAAAATAATAACCCAGAAACCGGGCATCCTTGTCTCACCCCTCTTTGAACCTGTACCGGAGAGCTGAGTTCGTTATTTATTTTAAATAAACTAAATATATTGTTGTACAACAAAGTCACGTAGGCCCTAAAATTGACACCAAAGCCACATGCTTCTAGCACCCGATACAAAAAAACATGATCCACACTGTCAAAAGCCCTTTCCAAATCCAGGAATATTATCCCAAAATCTTTTTCCAAGCAATCACATTCCATTAAATCTCTAATCAAAAAAATATTATCATAAATAGATCTGTTTGGGATGCAGTAACTCTGATCATGGTGGACTAGATCACCGATTACCGTCTTCAACCGACTTGCCAACACTTTTGACAATATTTTATAGTCCGTACATAATAACGAGACCGGCCGCCAATTCTTTATCTGTCGTAGATCCCCAGTCTTTGGAATCAGCGACACCACTGCTCTTCTGAAGCTTAGTGGGAGTTCTCCGAGCACCAAGGATGATTCCAGGACATTCAATAATTCAGGGCCCAAAAGGTCCGAAAAAGCCAAGAAAAATTCTGCCGGTAGGCCGTCAATCCCAGGAGCTTTCCCCGAGTCCATTTCACTTAGGGCCTGCGTTAGCTCAGGCAAAGTAATTGTTGAATCCAGGCCCAGGCACTGAGGCTCAGTTAGGGATGAAAGGTGAGAAGTTAAAAATTCCATGGTTTGCTCACAAACATTTTGTTTTGCATAGACTTTTGAAAAAAACTCTCTAATGCACAACCTTACATCTCCAGGGTTGGCAACCATGTTTCCCCTAAAGTCTTGTACAGAGAAAAGGGTTTTGGGTGACTTATTTACAAAATCCATTTGGAAGAAAGATTTACTCGGGGTGTCTGATACCTTTAAATTGTTTATTCTTAATCTAATTAACAGGCCTGCTGCTTTCTCCTGAATCAGCTCTCTCAGTTGAGCCTTCTTTTCAACCAATAACCTGTGGTCTCTTCTGATATTATCTTTAGCCAGTTTACACTCTAACCGTATAATATCAGCTTCTAAACAAGCCATTGTTATATTTTTTACGTCAGTATCATTTGAAACAAACTGCTGACAAAACACTCTAATCTGAGCTTTTGTGTTATCCCACCATAATGCTAAAGAAGAGAAAGAGGGCTTTCTTGAAAGTTGGATGACCCAAAAAGCACGGAAGGCGTCTTTAAACAAAGCATCTTCGAGAAGACTGGTATTGAATTTCCAGTATGCACTTTTGCGTAAGGGTTGAGGGAAAAAGAGGCCCATGGTAACTAAATGATGATCAGAAAACAAAGATGGAAAATGATTTGGAGAGATAACCGCATTCCTGAACTGTGAGTTTATGTACCAACGGTCAAGTCTAGCGAAAGTCATTCTCCCATTGGCACATCGTCCCCAAGTATACTCAGATTTGTTGGGGTAATGCAGTCTCCATGCATCTAGCACACCCACTGCCGAAAAATAATTTAACAAATCAGTACTACCTTCGGGATGAGGTTCTGCTGTATTTCGGTCTATACTGGGTTTAAAGGTGCAATTAAAGTCACCCCCCATGCAAATACAATTATTGAGATCTATCGACTGCATGTGTCGAATTAAAGATGAAAAGAAAGCTCTTCGGTCCACACTCTCACTTGGTGCATAAACGTTGAATAGTGTAAACCGAAAATTATTAATGACCAGTTCCAATGAAATAAACCGGCCTTTAATCACCTCCTGGAAGAGGCATGACTCAGGTACTAGGCCTGGTCTGAGTAAAAAGGCTACACCAGCAGAAGAAGAAGACATGTTACTAAAAAAACATTGTCCTTTAAAGAGGCGGCACCAGTCGTACTCCCCATTTTGAATTATATGGGTTTCCTGGAGTAAGAGTACATCAATTTTCTTGCGCTCAAATAAACTTTTCACCTGAACCTGGCGGTTTTGGCTTGCACCTCCGCCATTCATATTTAAGGTTCCAAAGGTGATTTTTTTCATGGATTATCAAAAGGCGTGAGCGGTTGTTGGGAAATCTCGCTCCCTGCTTTTGTAACAGCCTTTCTAAGCCGATGAAACAGCGACCATGTTAAATGAAATTCATCCGGCCTCCTAATTATGTCCTTTGCAGCCTGGATGAATGAAATTAAATCAGGAAAATGATCTTTTACAATCACATTTCGGTGTCGGTAGGTGTCATTCAGAAAAGAAATAACGAGTTGAGGGGCTATGGATGACTGATCTGATGAAGATTGAGACAACTCAGTCATCTCAACTTCATCCTCTGAATCTGACAAATCAGAAACAGCTCCGCCCGGGTCACATATATCAGTCTGCCCAGTCCCCATTTTGATGCCAGCCAAGTCCGAAGATTTGCTGGAATGTTCTATGGTAGAGTCATCCTCACTCTGGTACCCGGGACATTCAGCAGGAGCTGAAATCTCGGCTTCACCCTCCTGCAGGGAGATGTTCACTGGCTCAGTTGACGAACCAGTGTCATGATTTAGATCTTGCAGGGGTAAAGAGGAGCTTGGGGCTGAGACATTCCCAATCCGCTCGGTCTCAGCAGGTAGTGAAGGTGGCGGCTCACTAATGGGCTCACCATCATCTTTAGTCTCACCATCTACTTTTTCTCCCAGGTTTTCGGTGCTGCCCGATAATGTTTCAGAATTAATTAATTCATGTTCCTTCTCCCTGGTGTCAACACAGCTTGTGGACACCTGAGAAAGATGTTCCAGGGCGTCTGCACCCACACTGTCTTTATCCAACACTACCTTTTTCAAAGTAATGTTGGAGTTACAAGCACCAGGTGCTCTTCGTTTCTTTGTCACCACAATGGGATTTTCTTCCATCTCCTCACTGCACGTAGCATCTGCCACCACAGGTGGGTTATCTGGGGTTATTTCATTATTTACCGAATCAGCGGTGTTGTCGTTTACACTAAGACGAACAGGAGTATTATCCCTACTCCTCGAGTGCGAGGGAGCGTCGGTAGGAACCGTTCGGGTATTTCGGTTTACCTTGTTTCGTACGTTAGAGACCGGGGTGTTATCTCTTTTACAATCAGCGTCACTATGACCTGCTTCACCACACCTTACACACGATACCTTCGGACAAAACCTTTTCACATGGCCAAAAGCTCCGCACTGAAAACATGTTAATGAGGCCGATGACGCATACATCTGGTACTCATGGTTGTTCACCTTTACCTTGAACGTGATGTTTAACCCCGTGTCATCGCCTCGATCCGGAAGCACCATATACACCTGCCGTCTGAAGCTCATCACGTGTTTAACACGTTCATCCTGAGACCGGAGCGGAATCATTGTGATTTTTGACACAGCTGTTCCGTATCGGGACAAAACGGACATCAGCTGGTTGCAGGTTATAAATGGGGGTACGTTAGATATGACGACCCTCATCGACGGAGTGTCCATAGGCGACGCCAAGACAAAGAGACCTGTCTCTGTGGTTAAACCCGCACTTACAACATCGTGAACGAATTTTTCATCGGACACAAATACAACAACTTTTTGATTCATTCTCGACGCTGCTCGTACATTTTCACAACCGATTATTTTCCCCACCGACAAAACAATGTCCTCAGTGGAAGTTCCTTCGGGTGGAACACACACAAATGCATGCTTCCTTGTTAAGTTGTCGAACGCCTCTAACCGAGAGCGTGTATTCGCCATCCCAGCGAATTAACACCCCCCCCACTTGTCCGAACCGGACAAGTAGGTACCAAACCGAAATAAATCAAACTAGAATAAATAATAAACGTGCATTATAAGCACAAAAAGGCTTACAAAGCGTCGTCGAAGCCGGTAGGCCGCACCCAAAATGGGTCCGCTCTCAAACCTCTCTCTCTTGAAGACAAAGGTATAGGAAGGATGAAAACAAAATGCCAAAGTACACAGGATGGAACGGAGAGGGAGGGGGGGGCAGGGGAGGGCAGGAGAGGAGGAAAACTCACAAAGAACTCACTACAACACAGAGCAGTTGCTCACAGCCGCCATGACGCTACACCCAACGCACCGACGGCCGATAGGTGGCGACAGAGAGAGAGAGAGAGAGAGAGAGAGATTTTGTTCCTCTTTATTGCTCGGAATCGTTGTGTACACGGTAAATCAAACAAATACAGGCAGGTGACTGTGCAAGGTTAATAAAGGTAAATTATAAATTCAATGTAAGATCATCATCAACAAGTTCACATAAAGATGCTTTCACACACCACCGCTGGGAAAACAGTGTACAATCACTGGATTTAAATTCAACGTGTACACGGGATGTGACCAATGTTTTAAAAAGGTGAACAACATCAGAAACAAAAACAGAATCACAAACATTTTGCATTTTGTGTTTCCTTGACAGGTATATAACAAGCTTTGCTTCAGAGGACAAATAGTTGGCTAAAAGGCATTCATCTTTACACTGGTGGGAGATGCTAAAACCGAAAATAAAAACACAATGAGTAAAAACTAGGCCTAGCCCCCGGATAACACGTGATAAAACTGTAAAAAGGGGTGTCAACATAGAGCAATCAATAAAAATGTGAAAAATGGTTTCTGTGGCACCGCAGAAGGGACACGATTCTGTGTTATCGGAACATATACGGTGAGATAAAACATTGGAGGGTAAAATGTAATGTGCCAGTCGCCACTGCGAGTCTCGGGAGCGTTTGGCGACGGGTACTTTGTACATAGCAAGCCAGTTGATTGAAGTGGACCGGAGTACTCTGGAGCATTCTTCTCCAAAGTCCTTGTGGTTCTGCGGGTCTATCGGGAACAAGGGTTTTAACACACATACAATAAACAGAAGATTTTCCCATCAAATGAAAGGAGGTGAAACCTTGGAAATGAAGCAAAAGCTCTGGAAAGGGATGGTGGGATGAGAGAGGGCCAGCTTCCACCTTTGGAGCCCATTTTAGCCTGCTTTGCTTGAAAAAGCGCAGAATCACAGAAAAAATCCTCCCAATGACCCGAATGGACCTAACTCCAGTGGCCACAGCGACGTCAGCAGCTGGTTTCCACTTGTAAGGAGGAGGGGTTCTAAAATCTTTAACCTTGGTGCATCCAACATCAATAAACTTTTGCATAAAGGTGCGATCACTGCAGACCCCTTCAAAACTGGGTTTTAAAAGATTGGCTCATTTAAAAACATTTCAAGGGAGTAGTTACGGTTATCACGGCGCACGGTAACCGCCTGCCATGCCTCTAGCACACTCCTGTAGAACAGGGGGACTGATGCAATATCCACTTTCTTGATGTCAATGAGGAACAGTTCCTGATCGTAGCCGAGTTTCCCTGCCTGCCGAAGCAGGCAGTGAGCCAAGGCCTTCCACGAGACGTCCGTATACAACAGTCTACGAAGCGACAGGAGGCGAAAAGCCATCACTTTGCTGGTAATGGCGATCAGGCCCCGTCCTCCTTCAGCAACAGGTAGGTTTAACACACCAGGTCTGAGCCAGTGCTTTTCCCCCCCAAAAGAAGTCAATAAAAATAGATTGTAGTTTTTTAAGAATAAAAACCGGGGGCTGCAGTGCCATAAAAACGTGCATTGATGCTGCAAGGTTATTTATAATGAGGGTTCGGCCCCGATACGAGAGTTGAGAGAGTAAGCCCTTCCATTTGAGCAGCCGCCTCTCAGTTTTATTTATTAGAGACTCCCAGTTTTTCAAAATGAAGTTTTCAGTGCCAAGAAACATGCCTAGATAAAAAATTCCATCCCATGCCCATTCGAGTTGCTCAGGTAGAGACGGAGGAGTGGCGCCATTTTGCGGACCAAGATAAAGAGCTCTGCTCTTTTTCCAATTCAATTTTGCAGAACTTGCCAAACTGAATTCTTGAATGCTTTGGACCAAGGCCAAAACGTCCTCATCCGAGTGAATGATTGCACATAGGTCGTCTGCATAAGCAATCACTTTAAACGCGTTCGCTGTCGGTTGGGGAAGGAAACCGAGAAGTCGTGCACGCAACCGGATGAGCAAAGGCTCAATGGCGAGAGAGTACAGGAGGCCGGAAAGAGGGCAACCTTGACGAATGCCTCTACTAGCCGGGAAAGGCTGACATAAAGTGTTGTTAACTTTTAGGAGACTAAAAGTGTTATTATACAGTAGCTGTACATGAGCGATAAAATTTTCCCCAAAACCAAACCCTCTTAAAACAGAAAAAAGATTAAAATGATCAATGGTATCAAAGGCCTTTTCTTGATCTAAGAACACCAAGCCAACATTTCTTTGTTGGAGAGAACAGATATCAATCACGTCATGCACAATAAATATACTCTCATGAATTGTCCTTTTAGGGACACAGTAAGATTGATCTGGGTGTATGATCTCTGCAATAATGGCTCTGAGCCGGTTGGTGAGAGCCTTGGAGAGTATCTTGTAGTCCGCACAAAGCAGTGAAATGGGACGCCAATCATGGGGTTGCTGAAGGTCTCCCTTTTTGGGGATAAGGGCGAGAACAGCCCTACGGCAACTTAACGGCAGTGAGCCTGTTCGTCGGCCGTCCATCAGAACCTCAAGTAGCTCTGGCCCCAGGAGGTCCCAAAAAGTTTTATAAAGTTCTGTAGGAATTCCATCCAGGCCAGAGACCTTACCAGAAGGTAAAGTTTGTAGAGCAGCATGGAGTTCCTCCAAAGTTACTTCCTTGTCCAGTTGTAGGAGTGCAGATTCTGACAAGTTGGGTAAGGAAGAAGTCAACAACTCTATAACTTCGTTGTCGATGTTCCTAGCATGATAAAGTTCAGAGAAGTAGTGTTTAAGTGAGGCTCTGATATCTTTTTGATCATGCGTTATCCTTCCTTCCTTTGTTCTTACTGAAGTTATCTGCTGACTTCTCCTTGTTTGAGCTTCCAGTCCAAAAAAGAACTTAGAAGAGGTATCCAGGTGACACAAGTTCTCCATTCGGAGACGAATCAGCGCTCCTCTGGCTTCCTTTACACAAAGCCCAGCAAGAAGAGCTTTTTTATTTGCAAGCAAAAGGTTGGTTCTTTCATCACTGGGGGCCGAGAGGTTGGACTGCAAGGATAATATTTCTTTGGAAACCAAGGATTGGAGGGCAGAGTCATATTTGGTATGGTAAACTCCAAATTGTTGGCAAAAAGATCTTATCTGCACTTTGGCATTGTCCCACCATTGTCCAAGGCGGGGGAAGGAAGGTTTACGTTGGAGCAGGGCTTTCCAGAACACATGAAAGGCATCAACAAACAGTTGGTCGTCCAAAAGGCTTGCATTGAAGGTACAGTAGGCAGCACCACGATTCCGAACTGGTGGGTGAATACGAAGTGCGACCATGTGATGGTCTGAGAAGCCACTTGGGACAATGTCCATATTGCTCACAACATTCAAAAAAACACTATTGATGTAAAAACGGTCCAATCTTGCAAGTGATAGGTGGGCGTTTGAACACCGACACCACGTGTATTGGCGGACAGAAAGATTGCGGATTCTCCACACATTGACAAGGGAATACTTTGACAAAGCTCTCAACAAAGGCACCATGCTTGCTGGGTGAGGTTCCTCTCCATTACGATCAATGGCGGAGTCTGTCGTACAGTTGAAATCTCCACCCATGCAAACAAGTCCGTTAAAATCAATGTGTGCAAGAGAAGTTTCCAAGTGCGTGTAAACGGCAAGTCTCTCCGTGCTATCACTCGGCGCGTAGACGTTCAGTACAGTGTGTTTAATACCATTGTGGGTAAAAGTGAGTGAAATCAAATACCCTTTGATAATCTCATTAAAAACAACACTAGGACTGCAAAAGGAAGGTTGTATATAAACAGGTACCCCAGCGCTAGGATGTTCCAGACTACTAAAAAAACATTTTCCTTTCATTATCCTTTGCCATTCACTTGCACAAGAGGAGCTGCATCTTGTTTCTTGTAGAAGCAAAACATCAATGTAATTTCCCCCAACAAACTGCTTAACTTCGGCTTTGCGGATGGAAGAGCATCCCCCATTAATGTTTAAACTCGCTATAGAGAAAGCCATAGAGTTTGGTGTGTCAGAAGCTCGGCCTGTCAGAACCCACGAAGCAATATAAATCTGGATGCATTTCCGGAGGCGATACACTTGTGAATCGGTCACGGCAAGCTGTCTGGCTTTAGGGAGCAATCGCTTTGCAGAGATTATAAAGCTGGACAGGTCAAGGAAAAAGTCTAATTTTAACTTGTTTCTTGCGATAGGTGTCATAGAGAAACTTTATGATATCGGCAGGCGGAACACTGCGAACACTCTCCGAATCTTGGGAAAAAACTGGATCGTTCCACACTTCGATGCTGCCACTAGAAGCAAGCGACGAGGCTCTGTCCGAATCATAGTCTGAGCACCGATCCGTGTCCATTACATCAATGTCATGCTCCAAAGGTGGAGCTGGTGGTTTAATAAAGGAGGCCTCATGTTCTGCTTCCAAAGGGGGAGGAGGAGTGGGAGCAGGAGGAGTGGGAGGGGGTGGGAGGAGGAAGAGGAGTGGGAGAGGGAAGAGGAGTGGGAAGGGGAAGAGGATTGGGAGGGGTGAGGGGAAGAGGGCTGATAGGAGGAGGAGGCGAGGGAGGATGAAGAAGAGGAAGGTGAGGAGGAGGTATGTCAATGGGAGGAGCTTTGCATTCCACTTGTGCCAAACCTGGTATTTCACCAGTTGAAGCTTTGCATACTGATTCAACCAGGTCCGGAGTTATTTGTGACTCAGAAGTTGAACACACTTCACTCTCAGCAGGGAGGGGGATTATAATGGATTCAATGTTAATATCCATGGGGCTTGTGATGACGGGAGCGGTCACGTGTGCTTCCTGATGCACAATACTAATTTCCTGCTCGTGTTCACCAGTCCCACAAGCAGGAATGTCATCATTCTCTGGAGCAAGAACATCAAAACGGTTTTGAGTTTTAAAAACAGCAAATGTTGCTGTTTCTAAACACGAGTCATTGTTTTCCGCAGCCGGCGCCATCCTTTTTGCACAGCTCGTCGTCACATCTTGACTATTGTTGGTTAGATGTTTCAATTTATGTTTCCTTTTTGAAGGAAAACAGTAAAGCCTTCATTATCTGCCTGGGGTTGATTTACCCCCACCTCCGACGGTCCAGGCAGACAGAACGAGGCGTTCAAGTGGAGGATTAATATAAAACTTGTCCAAGCGAGCAAGTACAATATTACCCTGAATGCATCGACACCATGTGTATTGCCTGATTGATGGGTGTTGTACCCGCCATATATCTGTCAAATTCATTTGTTTTAAAAATTTGGTGAGAGGGATTGTGGAGGCAGGATGGGGCTCTGCACTGTTCCTGTCTAGTTGGGGTTGGAGGGTGCAATTAAAATCTCCACCAATACAAACATGATTGTCTTGGTTTTTTAGGGCGTTTTGGCTGTCGAGGGACGTTAGGTGTGTCCCAAGGTCATTAAAAAACCCTCGCCGAGCTACAGGCGTACTTGGGGCATAGATATTAAAAATAGTATAGAATTTTCCACAGTAGTGGAATTCTAGGGATGCCAGGGATCCCTTGTGTATTTCGTCGAATTTAAGCGATGAAGGCGAAAAGGAGGGGCTAAGAATTATTGCGACACCGCCTTTGCGGGAGTCACCGTTACTAAAGAAGGACAGGCCGGGGAAGAGCCTACACCACTCTGCGACACAGCAGTCGTTGGCATGGGTCTCTTGTAAGAGGGCAATGTCAACTTTCTTCTGTAATAAAAAAACCCTTACTTGAACTTTACGGACAGAGCTACATCCTCCGTTAACATTCAAGCTACAAATGGAAAAACTCATTACAGCTACAAGGAGGAGTGAACACCACTCAATTTATTGATAGCAGTTCATTCTTAGCTTTTTGCAACCACTTCTTTAAACGGTGACGTTGGGAGGAATTGAAATTAAAAACGTGGGGCCGTTTTACCATCAGTCTAGCGGAATGTATAAAATCAGGTAGCTCCGGAAAAAAGGTTTCTATAACAACATTCCTTTTTCGGAATGTGTCCTTAAGAAACCTTTTTATCTCGGAGGGAGGGATTGGAGGGGTTTCTTCTTCCTTAAGGCTACCACATTCACTAACAGAGTCATCTATATCAGATGGCTCAGATGGTGTGTCACACTGGTTTTCATCATTTATCTCCTCACCATCATCACATCCCTCCACGTTATCGGATGGGGCATAGTCTATAGAGGGAGGGGACGGGGAGGGAGAGAAATGAGCCATCTTCAGGGGAGGGGGGGGGGACTAATTTTTGCGGTTCAACCATATCAGTTTCTAGGTCAGTAGACAAGGGCGAGGATTCATCCACATCTATGTCCTCCAATACCGAGAAACGATTTTCTGTGACGAGGGACAAATCTAGGCCAGAGAGGAGGGAGGGGCTGTCGGTTTTCAGTTGTAGGTTTTTTAAAGAGATGACCGTTTTCATCTGTTGTTTGCAGATGTCTTTTTCCTTTTGGGCAGACTAATTGAAACTCGTCCTGGTTAGTGGGAAGAGATTGCAAGGGTTTGGGGGGAGGGGGGGAGGGAGGACGTGATCATCGGGAGGGGATTCCCATCGGCTACCACGGCGGGAGAGGTAGGATCAGTTATAGCAGGCAACAAGCTGTGATTGGACGATGTCGCCTGGGGGGTGAGATCTATCGTTAACAGGAGATGGCTGCAATTAGATCCTTCAGTAGAGGGAGGGGCCCCTGTTTCAAGGGGAGGGGAAGGGGGTACGGCGGGGGGGTTTGGATTGGTGGTAAGAGGGCTTGGGTCGGTGGTGGACAGATTGGGATCAGTGGTGGTAAGGCTTGGGTCGATGGTGGGAAGGTTCGGGTCGGTGGTGGGAGGGCTTGGTTCGGCGGCGGGAGGGCTTGGTTCGGTGGTGGGAAGGTTTGGTTCGGTGGTGGGAAGGCTTGGGTCGGTGGTGGGAAGGCTTGGGTCGGTGGTGGAAGGGTTTGGACCGGTGGTGGGAAGGTGGGGGGGTTGCTTATTCCCGGTTCGGAGGGGAGGTTGCACTTGTGGAGAATTCTCTTTTCGGGGGCAGTCATGCTTAACATGCCCAAATTGTCCGCAGCCAAAACATTTTAGAACGTTGGTGGACACGTACACTGTATATTCGTTCTGTTGATGTTTTAATTTTATTATAAGGTTTAAATCCTTCTGGGAATTTTTTAAAATCATAAACACTTGCCGCCGGAATGAAACCACGTGCCTTAAATCGTTGTTTCGTGACCCGAAGGGAATCATGGAGATACGAGACACGATGGTACCGTATCGGGACAACTCTTTAATTAGTACATCGTCGGATACAAATGGGGGGCAATTTGATATCACGACTTTTATCGCTGGGCTATCTAGTGGGGAAATCATTACAAATAAATCTGGATCGATTGTCAAACCCTGTTCGACAATTTGTGGGACACAATCCACGTCGGACAAAAAAATAACGATCCGCTTGTTCATCCGCGAAGCGGCAACAACCTTGTCGATCCCGACAACACGACCGGTTGCGAGGACAACGTCCTCGACACTAACCTCACGTTCCGGAGGTACACAAAAGAACCCGTGCTTACGGGTCAGGCTCTGAAAGGCCGTAAATCGAGATAGTGCAGCTGCCATGCTGGAACAGCTGCACTTACAACCCCTCCCCAACTCAGGGAGGGTGAATATATAATACAATCTTCCCTACCCGAACTCCGGGAATGGGAAGCAATCAGACCTCTCCAATTTCCCTAACTTCGGAAAAGGGAGGCAACAAAACAAACTGAAGGAAAGATAAACGAAAGGAAAAAAAGGAAATAGAGGTTGAAGATGAAGGAGCAAACACCGATCGGGCGACGCCCAAAAACGGCGAACCCTTCCCAGCGATCACCCTGTACTCTCCGGCTCTCTCTCCCGTCTCAACGTATATCGGAATCACCAGGAAGACTCCACGAACAGGCACAAGGACACAGAGGGGGGAAAACGGGGGGGGTGGGGGGGGGAATGGAGCAACAACACAGAGCACTCACAGGCCTCCACAAGCAGACGCCATGACAGTACAACCAGCATACAAACGGCCAGCAGGTGGCGACAGAGAGAGAGAGAGAGAGAGAGAGACAGAGAGAGAGAGAGAGAGAGAGAGAGACTTTTGTATCTTTTTATTATAAAAATAGAAAAAAGAAAACCCACAAATAGGGGTCACATTCTCATTTCAAGGAGAAAAACAGAGGCAAAAAAAATTAATACAGTAAAATTATGTACAAAACATTTCACAAAACAATAAATGTTTCTCCAGGATTTTACAAATGACTTCTTTCACACACCATTTGGCCTCAAACTGTGGCAGCCTTCCTGTTATGGAAAAAAAGCAAAGTCCAACTTTACACGGCTCGTCACAAGATTTTTAAACAAGAACAAGGCATTTTCCTCATTAGCTCCAAGATCATAAACTTTTCTTTTTCTTGATTTATACACTGCCATTTTTGCTTGTGCAAGCAGGAAATTACCTAACACATCAATCAAATTATTGTGTGAGATGTCTAAGCCATAAATGAAAACACAAGTGTTGAAAACCAAACCAATCCTGCCAAAACAATTCTTAAGAAAAATAAATAAAGGAGCCAACCGTTGACATTCAACGTAAATATGAAAGAGGTTTTCAGGCCTTTTACAAAAAGGACATTCATCTGCCAGGAGACTTGAGAAGCGGTGCAGCAAGTGGTTAGAAGGGAGGATCCAGTGTGCAAGTCTCCATTGGAGGTCGCCATGTCGTGGCGGCACATGAGGATGATAGAATCCTTTCCAATTAGGAAAATATGGGGGGGGGGGGAACAAGGTAAGAGGTCTCTCCATTGAACCCTGCGCTGTGTTATTTGCCCTTGTAAAAGAAAGCTTACGCAACCCAAATAGAGGTCTTTTTGTTTAGGAAAACCATTGAATCTGATGCTAAAAGGGGTACAAGGAGGAGAGTTGGCAAGGGAAAACTTGCAAATAAGTTCAGGAAAGGTAGCAGGAGAAGCACCTTGTTCATCGTCTGCTTGGACTTGCTCCCAATCAGGTGCAAGCTGTGCATAGGTATGAAGCACACAGCGTAACCAGCGTACCACAACTCTGGAGGATCGCACGCCAACCAGGCTTGCCAGTGCATCAGCTCCGATCCAACTGCCATTTGGGTTTAAAAGATCGGCGACCGATTTTATGTTCTTCGCGACAAAGCATTGAACGAGACACCTATCAGCAGGCATATCGTGGAAAATTGAATTGTAAAACAAGGGCTCCATCAGGAACATTTGCCTTGTGTACGAAAGCGTGGCTCTTGTTGTCGTTAGGGCTTGCCATGCGTTTAGTACACTCTGATAAAACCTAGAGAGGGGAGACATATCAAGATGCGAAAGATCCATCAATAATAGAGCGTGGTCATAGCCTGGTCTCCCCGCCTGCTGCAAAAGGCGACAAGCAACGTTAACCCAAGGTGGAGAGGGGTGCATGTACAGCATGCGTAGAGCAACCGAAAGTCGAAAGGCCATTAACCGGCTCTTTATGTCAATCAGGCCTTGGCCTCCATCGGTCAGTGGCAAACTGAGGACCTCGGGTCGCAACCAGTGCTTTCCATCCCAGAAGAAAGACACAAAGCACTTCTGGAGCTGTTGAAGCAACACTACCGGAGGGTGCAGCACAAAGAACCTGTGCCATAGGGTAGAGGCTACCAAACTGTTGATCACCAAGACCCTTCCACGATAGGACAGTTGTGTGATCAGATTTCTCCATTTTTGCAGTTTTCCTTCAACAAAATCAGACAGACCAGCCAAATTCTTTGCTACTGTGGCATCATTACCGAAGAACACTCCAAGGTATTTCACACCATCAGTGGCCCATGCAAGAGGAGCAGGAAGTCTTGGTGCTAAGTGACATGACGGACCAAGCCAAAAGGCGCTCGTTTTGCCCCAATTCACTTTGGCTGAAGAAGCCTTTTCAAACACGGATAGACAATAACGGACAACATTAATGTCATTGAGGTTCCGCACAAAGACACACACATCATCGGCATATGCCAGCACCTTAATGGGCCGTTCAAGATGAGAAAACCCAACCCCGGTTAATCTAGCATGCAAATAAACCAGTAAGGGTTCAATGGAGAGAGCATAGAGCAAGCCAGAGAGGGGGCAACCTTGTCGAATTCCCCTGTTAACAGGCAAGGGTGTAACAAGTTCATTGTTTATCTTAAACACACTGGAAATATTGTTGTACAGCACCTTAATGTAAGAAATGAAGGTCGGACCAAGTCCAAACCGTTCAAGCACTTTGAAGAGGTACCGATGATCGACGCGGTCAAAGGCCTTCTCCTGATCAAGGAGAAGAAGTCCCAAATCTGTGGGGTTTTCTTTGCACAGTTCAATCATGTCTCTTACGAGGGAGATGTTGTCATAGATGGGGCGTTTGGGTACACAATAGCATTGGTCTTCTTTCAACAATGAGGTGAGATGGGGAGTAAGTCGCGATGCCAGGGCTTTCGAAAATAACTTATAGTCTGTGCATAACAAAGAGATTGGGCGCCAATTTTGAATATAGAGCAAGTCTCCTTTCTTTGGAATGAGGGTGAGAATAGCCCGTCGGCAACTCTGAGTGAGCTCCCCAAGCTGGCAGCTTGCGTTCAAGGTGTTGAGGAGTTCGGGACCCAATAGATGCCAGAATTTCTAATAAAATTCAGTTGTAAGTCCGTCCAATCCAGGCGCTTTCCCAACAGCAAGGCTGTGCAGAGCGGCACCAAGTTCATCTAAGGTAATGGGCCCCTCCAGGTGGGAACGTCCACCCTCACACAACACTGGCAGGCCTACGGAGATAGAGGCGACACTGACAGGATTTATTTGCTCCATCGAATATATTTTAGAGAAATATTCCTTTGTGAAAAGTTTGATAACTGATTGGTTGAAAATGATGGATGAGTCTGCCAAACGCAGTTGAGAGAGCTGTTTGTTCGGAAGGCGTTTCTCTAAAGAAAAAAAAATACTTAGTAGGTATGTCTGTTTCGTTAAGGTGCTGCACCCTCATCCGAACTAAGGCACCACATGCATTCCTCTCAGTTATCTATCTATAATTCCATTAATCTCTGTGTGTATGTGTGTTTGTATGTGTGTATGTGTGTATGTTTGTCTGTGACCGCTGTTTCTCGACAACTACCGGTCCGATATACTTGAAACTTGCCAGGTATATTGCTGGGGACCCGAGGATGTGCCTTTTCAAGATTTGAAATTAATCGGACAAGTAGTTACCGAGCTATGGCGATTTCTTTACCAAACACCGCAAGCCGTTCGCTTTGGACCAAACCATTTCATGTAAATAGAGGGGGGGGTTCTGTGGTCGTTGCGAATGGACCAAACCATTCATGTAAATAGAGGGGGGGGGGGTTCTGTGGTCGTTACTGCCACGTGGTTTCAAAGTTTTTTTTTGTTGTTGTTGTTTGCACGCATGTTTTTTTGCACCCACGTACGGGCACGCCCTAGGATGTTTACACACACACACCCCTACACAAATTTTTTTTTTTTTTTTTTTTTGGCAAGGAACGGGCACCCACGTACGGGCACGTCCTAGCTTATATATAGTACGGGCATGCCCTAGTTTCTTTCAATAGGGACTGTTTTTCGGTTAGGGCTCTTTGCACATTATATTATTTTGTCCGGTGACCTTCTGAAGATGTAAAATCTCCGATTGCAATAATTTCCTCACTTCATTAATCAGCCCTTTTTGAGAAGCTCTGGTATTGTTGGCAGAAACCTTTGATTTGGGTTTTTACTAAATCCCATCACACCAGTGGGTTAACAGAACATCTTAATTTCCGTTCCAAGAGATCTGTCCAGAAAGATTCAAACGCCTGAATAAAATTGAAGTCTTCTATTAAACTATTGTTGAATTTCCAGTGAGAACTCCCTGGACACGGTTTAGAGAGTTGAACGAATGCTCGAGCTAGGGAGTGATTGGAGAAACCGGAAGGCACGATATCAGATTTGCAAACTCCATGTAACAGGTGAGAATTTACATAAATGCGATCAAGCCTCGCAAGTGAGATGTGGTTGTTGGAGCAACGACACCATGTATAGGATTGTTCAGAAGGGTGCTGCAAGCACCAGACATCATGGAGATTATATTTTGCAATGATATTCGCAAAAAGTTTTGCGGTACGTGGTTGAGGTTCCGGCCCGTTTCGGTCGCATGAGGCATTAACAGTACAGTTAAAGTCGCCACCAATAATTAGACAAGTCTGCAGATCCAGTGTTTGGAGGAACTTTCTCAGTTCAGCGAAGAAGGAGATCCGCTCACCATTTTTGCTTGGAGCGTACACATTAAGGATTGTAAACTTGACCTGATTGAGATAGAAGGTCACAGAGGCAAGATGGCCATCAATGATATTCGCAAATTGAAGCGAGTATGGTTGGAAATGTTTCCCTAAGACAAACATGGTTCCTGCCTTAGACGAGGAGCTGTTACTAAAGAAACACTCCTTATCCATAATGAGTCGCCACTGGGCCTGAACAGATCTGACGGCATGGGTCTCCTGCAACAAAGCTATGTCGAGACCGTTAGCGTCTATCAGCTGCTTGGTCTGGATCTGGCGGAGTGAACTTCCACCACCATTGACATTTACTGTTCCAATCTTGAAACTCACCATGAGTTAACTTGGAGTCTTTTTCGCCTTGGCGATCAATTTTCTTAAACGGTGACAATGTGTCTGACGAAAGTTGAATGGGTCAGGCCTACGTACAATAGCCTGAGCACACTCAAGGAAGGACGGTAAATCTTGAAAGTAATCTGTTAGGTTTACACTGCGTTTCCTGTACGTATTTTGCAAGAAGAGTGTCATTTGTTCAGGGGAAGTAGGACCTAGACTGGTAAGCTTCTCCATTGCTTCCACCTGGCTGTTTGCTTCCTCCAGGTCAGATTCGTCAGAGTCAGTTTTAATTTCCGAATCACACAAGCTTGTATAGTCCTGCATGTCAATACTGTCAACAATATTGGCACACACATCTGCACTAGTTGTAACATCTGTGTGCTCTCCCACCGTGGGAACATTGCTTTGTGGAATAACAGCAATAATCTGTGAATTTGGTGAAACAGAAACAGCATCAGCAGATGCAGCGATGTTGCTTCCCTCGACTGCAACAACCTCTGATGGTTTGGCAGTTGTTTTTTTTTGGTTTTTTTGGGGGGTTTTTTTGTATACTGAATCGAGGCTCGTGAAAGAGCTAACATTTACTTCACAAACAAATCAACCAGACAAACAAAATATACAAAAAGAGGGAGCGGAAGACAAGATGGGGAGAGAAGGGGAAGCACACAACCACAACATTTGAGAGCAGGGAGAAGTGTGGGAGGGAGAGGGCTTGGGGGCAGGAGGCGTGGGAAGGGGGGGGGGGGGGGTGGGAGAAGTATAAAACACAAGGGGACCGAAATTAGCGGGGGTAGAAAAGATCAAGGTTTTGGATGGGGGAGGATAAGAGATGGTGGTGAACAGCTATTTTAAAGACCTGGAGGGTGGAGTGGGATTGAAGAGAGTGAGGGAGTTTGTTCCAGAGGCGGGAGAAAAGAGGAATGAAGGAGTGAAGGTGAGCAGAAAGTCTTGATTTTGGCAGTTTAACCATAAGAGGGTTGCAGGCAGATCTTGTGCGACCTGTAGGAATATTTGGGGGACAGAGCCCAGAGAGGGCTGGGGGGGCAAGGCCAGAGAGGAGTCGGTAGAAGACGGAAAGACCACCAACCTGCCTGCAGTGAGTGAGTGAAAGGCCCTTGGAGTTAGCTTCATCGCGGGAGATTCCAATGATTCTGAACGCTTTGGTTTCAACAGCGTGAAGACGGGCTAGGTGTGAGGCAGGAGCACCAGACCAGAGGGGAGAGCAGTATTCCATAGAGCTGCGGATGAAAGCCTTGTATGTGGTGAGGAGCTCAGGTGTGCCAAGGAAGGACTTCGCATGACGGAGGATGCCCAGTCGGCGACTGGCTTTGGAGGCCAGATTTGAAATGTGGTTTTCCCAGGAAAGATCATGGCAAATAGTGAGACCCAAAAGCTTGAGTGACAGAACTTCTTGGAGAGGATTATTCAGAAAGTGGCTGGGAGGGTTTTCCAGTCGGTCTTTTCGGAGAGACATCGTAAGAGTTTTTTTTTTTTGTTTGTTTTTTTGTTTTTTTTGTATACAAGATCGAGGCTCGTGAAAGAGCGAACATTAATCACACAGAAAGACAAACAGACACATAAAACAAATAACATCGGGAGCGGTAGACAAGATGGGGAGAGAGGGGGAAGGACACAAACACAACATTTGAGAGCAGGGACCGAGAGACATGGAGACATCGAGAGATCTGTGGGAGGGAGAGGGCTTTGGGGGGGAGGCATGTGAAGGGGGGGAGGCATGTGAAGGGGGGGAGGCATGTGAAGGGGGGGGGGTGGGAGAGGTATAAACATATGGACACTGCCAGGATTTCCAGGAAATAAGTTGGAATTTCAAACAAGGTGGATCTGGGGTGAATTAGTGGGGGTAGAAAAGATCAAGGTTATGGATGGGGGAAGATAAGAGATGGTGGTGAACAGCTGTTTTAAAGACCTGGAGGGAGGAGAGGGATTGAAGAGAGTGTGGGAGTTTGTTCCACAGGCGGGAGAAAAGAGGAATGAAAGAGTGAAGGTGAGCAGAGAGCCGAGATTTCGGCAGTTTAACCATCAGAGGGTTGCTGGCAGATCTTGTGCGACCTGTAGGAATATTTGGGGGACAGAGCACAGAGAGAGCTGGGGAGCAAGGCCGGAGAGGAGTCGGTAGAAGACAGAAAGGCCACCTACCTGCCTGCGGTGAGTGAGTGAAAGGCCCTCAGAGATAGCTTCATCGCGGGAGATTCCAATGATTTTGAAAGCTTTGGATTCAACAGCGTGAAGCCGAGCCAGGTGTGAGGCAGGAGCACCAGCCCATAGGGCTTTGACATTTCACGTGCCTTCGATACGGTCTGGCACCCTGCTCTGCTCACCAAACTCCAGGGAGGAGAGTGAAGGTGAGCTCCAGGGAGGAGAGGATTGAAGGGAGTGTGGGAGTTTGTTCCACAGGCGGGAGAAAAGAGGAAGTGAGCGATAGAGAGAAGGGAGCGATTGAACGAAGGCACGTGAAATGTCAAAGCGATAGAGAGTGTGAGATTTATCAGGATTGAAAGACATGTTCCATTTGTTTGCCCAGTCTGTGATTTTGTCCAGGTCTGCAGAGAGTGAGGAGGCTGCAGACTGCCGATCTGAGGGATGAGGAATGGAGCGACAGAGAGTAGAGTCGTCAGCAAAGCGATAGAGAGGATTTTCAAGAGAGTCAGAGAGATCATTGATGAAGACCAGAAAAAGCACAGGGCCCAGAACACTACCTTGGGGAACTCCAGCCTGAACAGGTAGAGGAGATGAGAGAAACCCATTCAGGGCCACACGTTGACTACGACCAGAGAGGAAGTCCGCCAGCCATGCGTGGAGATTTCCATGGATACCAAAGGAGGAGAGTTTGGTGAGCAGAGCAGGGTGCCAGACCGTATCGAAGGCACGTGAAATGTCAAGGGAGACGGCTCTAATTATCTAGCACAATAGGAGTCTCTTGCAAAACATTGATTCCTGCGATTCCAGCTTCACCAGGTGATGAACTGAGAGCAGTAACTGAGACAGTTTCGCTATTTTCTGCTGACAGGAATTCAGCATCATCATGTTTAGGATTAACATTTTCCAAAGTGACAGCAGGTTCATCACCAGTGGTCTCAGCAGGTTCATCACCAGTGATCTCAGCAGGTTCATCACCAGTGATCTCAGCAGGTTCATCACCAGTGATCTCAGCAGGTTCATCACCAGTGGTCTCGGCAGGTTCATCACCAGTGGTCTCGGCAGGTTCATCACCAGTGGTCTCAGTAGGTTCATCACCAGTGGTCTCAGCAAAATCATCAGAGGACTTTCCAATAGCCGAGTCCATAACAGGTGAGACAATTCCATTTGATTTGTTAACAGGTAAAACAGTCCCTGCAGGTGGAACGTCTATGTCCTCACATGAAAGGGGGCAGAACTTGTTGGCTGTAGGTACAGGGTTTATCCTAGGTAAGCCTTGCAGAGTGGCATCGGTCACGACTGGGGGGGTGTTACCGACAGGTTGCTTATTGTTAAATGCTACCTTTTTCTGAGTTAAATGACCCTCGGGAAAGGTCTTTCTCTTCCTTGACGGAACAATGGTGAAGCCATCCCCGACGTTCGTTGTGCTGTTTGGATCATCGGGATGGGAAGGCTGAGCGTCATTACCGGACATGGAAAATGTTCCCTTTTACAGCCGAAGCTGAAGATGAAGAAGAGGATCCTTGTTGTTTACATGGTTTGCCCCATCATTCGACGAAGCTGCTTTTGGGCAAGAGCGTTTCAGGTGTCCGAATTTACCACATTCAAAACATTTCAAGGTGTCAGTGGTTACGTCTAATTGGTAATCATGATTATCAATTTTGAATTTTAAAACAATGTTCAGCGTTCTTTCAACGTTAGAAGGAGGAAGTACAAGATAGGCTTGTCTCCTGAAAGACATCACATGTTTAGCCCGGTCGTCCTGGCAACGTAAAGGTAACATAGTGACATGCGAAACCACAGTACCATAACGAGATAGTTCGGAGACCAGTCTCTCATTCTTCAGGAATGGAGGACAGTTCGAGATGATGACCTTAACGGCCGGAGTGTCGAGAGGTGACACGAGTATGAAATGTCCATCATCTGTCGATAATCCTGTACATACAATCTCGTGAACCAGTTCAGCCTCGGATACGAAAATAACGACACGTTTGTTCATTCGCGAGGCTGCGCGAACTTTATCAATACCGATTATGTTGCCCACAGCAATAACGAGGTCCTCGACGCTGACATCGTTCGGCGGGACACAAACGACGCCATGTCTACGTGTTAACGCTTCATATGCCGCGTAACGCGAAAACGAAGTCATAATTTACAAGGGACGAGGGGGGGGGGCAAAGGGACAAGGGACGAGGGTGTGGGGGGGGAGAAGGGAGAAGGAACGAGGGTGGGGGGGGGGAAGGGACAAGGGACGCGGGTGGGGGTACAAGGGACAAGGGACGAGGGGGGGTAAAGGGACAAGGAACGAGGGTGGGGGGGGGGAAGGGACGAGGGTGGGGGGGGGGAAGGGACGAGGGTGGGGGGGGGAAGGGACAAGGGACGAGGGTGGGGGGGGGAGAAGGGACAAGGGACGAGGGTGGGGGGGGGAGAAGGGACAAGGGACGCGGGTGGGGGTACAAGGGACAAGGGACGAGGGGGGGTAAAGGGACAAGGAACGAGGAGGGGGTAAAGGGACAAGGGACGAGGGCAGGGGGGGGAGAAGGGGTCAGGGGGGGGAGAAGGGGGCGGGGGGGGAGAAGGGGGCAGGGGGGGAGAAGGGGGCAGGGGGGGAGGGGGGGCAGGGGGGGGGAGAATGGGACGAGGGCAGGGGGGGGGAGAAGGGACGAGGACAGGGTGGGGGGAAGGGACGAGGACAGGGTGGGGGGAAGGGACGAGGACAGGGTGGGGGGAAGGGACTAGGAAGGGATGGAGGAGGGTGTATATCGCTCTCGAACAGTGATTAATTAATTACGAGCCGAGACCGATTTTCAAAGGCGAAAACAAACAGCTGGTGGAGAAAAAAAACGATCAGCCGGAGGACGGGATGGGCCGCCGATTAATGTAAAAGTTATCCACAAACAGCTGCGGGCTCTCTTTCTCTCTCTCAGAAAAGGAAAGGAAACAAAGGACAGGAAGGAGTGAACAGAAATGAAAACGAGATAAGGAAAAAGAAACCGAGGAGGGAACAGGAGGGCAGAAGAGGGTGGGGGAAGGCCGAAGCCCCAAAGTGTTGGGTCTGATCAAAGGGGTGGGGTTGGGGCACAAATGCAAAGTAAGGATGTGAAGATAAACGAACAGGGGGGAGGAAAAGGTGAGATACGACGCGGAAAGGGACAAAAGAGTAGAACAGCAGAGCAGCTCGTACCTCACCACACATGCACAGCCACCATCTTGACACACACACACACACACACACACACACACACACACACACACACACACACACACACACACACACACGAACGAGAACGAGAAAGAGAGAGACTTTTAAACTCTTTTTATTATAAAAGTATAAAACAAGAGTACCACCAAAGGCAATTCATCCAGGAAAATCAGTAAAATCCCGGAAGGACAAAGGCAATTCATCCAGGAAAATCAGTAAAATCCCGGAAGGAAAAAACAATCAGTGCACTGCAAACCAAGCAACAGAAAAGGTGCAAATACCAAAAAAAACACGAGGAGAAAATCTAGGCATAATTTCTAAACTAGGCATAATTTTATATGTACAAATTTACAATCGCATCTGCAACCATGAGGAGAGACGGAAGAAAGAAAGAGTAGGTCAAGACCAGGGGGAGAAAAAAGCCGGCAAGGAGAAGCATGGAACAGTGTATAAGAAACACCCGCACTGTATTATACAGAAATTAACAATTTGTTATCTTGGACCTCACAAATCCCTCCAACACACCAGGTCGCAACAAAATTTGCAAGGTCGTTTGCAGTTTGGACACAGCCAAATTCAAGCTTGAGCCTTGCTGACACCAACGAACTAAAAAACACCATAATACTGCATTCCTGCATGGGTGAACCCGAATACAATAGATGTGGTTCCCTTTTTGGGAGGAAAGCCAAAGATACAAAGCTTTCAAAGAAAAGGTAACCCCCAATCTATAGGAAATAAAATTTAACCAATGAAACAAAGGGGAAAGTCTTTCACAATTAATGAAAGCATGAAACAAATCTCCCCTCACCGGACAAAAGGGGCAACAGCCGGAAATGGGGGTGAAAAAAACGAATGACAGCATTTGAAGGAACAATCCAGGGGGCCAAACGCCACTGAAGGTCACCTGTTCTTTTAGAAATAAGTCCAGCATACATTGTATCCCATAAAGGCTCAGAGGTGGGACCGGGAGGCAAGAGTCCTTTCCACCGGGTAACCCCAGCTAGAGGTGGGTCCCCAAGAAGAAGTTTCACACAAGACCTATAAATACTCTTGCTGCTCATAGCATGGAAGGGGGTTGACCCTGCGCTCATGGGGGGCAGCTCATTTGGGGTAAAAGCCACAACTAATTTTGGAACTGTGGGCTCAACCTCTGCGTCCTCGGTCCAATGTAGGCCTAGCTGGTGCCCCCTTTGGATCACCGCTCTTAGTATGTTCCCGATTTCCCTCCTTGACCGAAAACCTGTTAGGTCCGCCAGCTCGTTCGCAGGCTTCCATCCCTGTCCAGAGTCGTGCCGGAGATGACACACTTTCAGGATGTTGGCCACTATAAAATGCTGGCAGAAGTCACGACTCCTCGGGATATCGGGGAAAAGTGGGTTGAAAAATAAAGGCTCGTGTGCATACATGTTAGTGCCATACGAGTCTGTTTGGCGACTTATCGAAACGCCCTGCCGGGCATTCAAGAGGCTCTGATAAAAGACTGGAAGCAGAGATGTATCGACGTGTTGAAGGTTGGTCAGGAAATGTTCCTGTCCGTATCCGAGCCTCCCAGCTCGTTGAAGAATGGAGCAGGCTAAGGGCTTTCCTGGTAGGTGTTCTGCATAAAGCAAGCTTTGGATGGAACGGAGCCAGAAGGCCAACAGGCGGCATTTCACGTCGACTAGGCCATGACCACCCGCGGCCGAGGGACAACATATGGCGCTGGGTCGAAGACCGTGGTGGCCTCCCCCCAAAAAATCCACCAGTTTCCTCTGGATAGCTTGGAGCAAAACCTCTGGTGGTTGCAGGCAGATGAACCGGTGCCACAAAAGGGTAGTGACGAGGTTGTTGACAACTAGCACGCGACCCTTATAGGAAAGGTGGGGTAGAGCTCTTTTCCATCGGCTCAAATGCCCATATACCTGGTCAATGATCCTGTCCCAATTGTTCTGGGCATACTGAGGAGGACCGAGGAAGATGCCCAAATACTTGATGCCATCGTTTGCCCACACTAGCTCTGCAGGAAGGGGAGGTGGTGGTAATAACGGTGGCACAGGTAAGTCATTCTTTGGAAAGGGGAACCACAGAGCCTTGCTTTTCCCCCAATTACACCTTAATGATGAGGCAAGGTTGAAGTCCGACAAACACTTTGCCATGGCGTCACTGTCGCATTTTCTTTTTATAATGACACATAGGTCGTCGGCATAAGCAGACAGGGTCAAAGGTTGGTGTCCTGGAGAAAGGACAAGTCCAGGGATATCCTTTCTGAGGGCGATTAAGAGAGGCTCCAAGGTGAGGGCAAATAATAGACCTGAAAGTGGACAACCTTGCCTTACCCCTCTCTGAACTTTTATGGGTGGGCAAAATTCGTTGTTAACTTTGATCAAGCTGGAGATATTTGCATATAACAAAGCTATGTAGGCTCTAAAATTAGCACCGAGCCCGCAAGCTTGTAACACATGACACAAAAACTCATGATCAATGCTATCAAAGGCCTTTGCAAGGTCAAGAAACACCAATCCAAAATCCTCTTTGACACATTTACCAGTTAACAAATCTCTGATTAGGAATATGTTGTCGTAGATGGATCTGCCAGGGATGCCGCAACTTTGATCAGGTGACACCAGGTCCCCAATAACTGTCTTCAACCAGTTCGCAAGGACCTTGGAAAAAAGTTTGTAATCCGTGCACAAAAAAGAGATCGGACGCCAGTTTGACAGGTGTCGGAGATCGCCAGTCTTGGGTAGCAGGCAGAGTACTGCTCTTCTAAGACTGAGCGGTAATTCTCTGGATAAAAGAGACACATCCAGAACGTTGAGCAGCTCTGGGCCCAAAATGTCCCAGAATGCCAAAAAAAAATCGGCAGGTAGGCCATCGATGCCAGGGGCCTTTCCCGACTCCATCTCAGCAAGTGCACCGGTTAGCTCTGGAAGGGTAATTGGAGCATCTAGTTCCAGACGTTGGGCCTCAGCCACAGAAGGAAGATGAGAGGTCAAAACATTCATCATTTCATGAGAAACTGTTTTGGCCTTGAAAAGATCAGAAAATAAATCTATTACATTTAATCTTATATCACTTGGATTTGTTAGGATGTTCCCCCCTGGGTCCAAAACCGAAGATATAAGTCGTGCTGGTTTCTCTACAGTTTCTAGGTGAAAGAAAGACTTAGTTGGGGTATCTGAAACCTTTATATTCTGTATTCTTAGCCTGACCAGTGTGCCCACTGCTTTTTCATGGATCAAATCCTTTAATTGGGCCTTCTTCTCGAGTAGCAACCGATAGTTCACTGGGTTGCTCTCATTGGCCAACTTGCCCTCTAACCTTAAGATGTCTGCTTTTAAGCAAGCCATCGTGATATGTTTTACATTGGTGCAGTGCGAATTAAATTGTTGACTAAATACTCGAATTTGGGCCTTTAGGTTGTCCCACCAAAGACTAATTGAGGAGAAAGAAGATTTTATAGTACTCATTTCAGCCCAGAAATCACGAAAGGAGTCTGTAAATAAACTATCTTCTAAAAGTTTAACGTTAAACTTCCAGTAACTATTTCTGCATGTGGGTCGAGGAAAAGAAAGATCTAAGGTTACCATATGGTGGCCTGAAAACAATGACGGAAAACAAGCTGAAGAGACCGCGACGTTCCTAAAGGGTACATTAATGTACCAGTGGTCGAGTCTTGCCGAAGACACCCAGCCATTGGCACATCGACACCAGGTATACTGGGCTATGTTGGGGTGATGCAATCGCCAAACATCCAGTAGACCGGCCGTCTTAAAGAAACGGGATAGGTCCGCATGGGACTCGGGGTGGGGTTCTGCAGAGTTTCTGTCCTTCGAAGGGTCAAAGGTGCAATTAAAGTCACCACCAATGCACACACATTGGTCGAGATCAACTGATTTCAGGCGGTTTACCATGGAGGTGAAGAAGGCCTTTCGGTCCCTGCTCTCACTAGGTGCGTACACATTGAAAATGGTGCAGCGGAGGTTTTGGTGTACGAGCTGAAGGGAAATAAGCCGGCCTTTTATGACTTCCAGAAAATAGCAAGACTCGAAAGCTAGACCTGGCTTTAGAAAAAACCCAACCCCAGCAGATGAGGCTGACAGATTGCTAAAATAGCATTGTCCTTTGAATGTTTGGCACCAGTCATGTTCCACGTTAGGTGTGAGGTGGGTCTCTTGCAGTAAAAGAACATTTGCCTTTTTACGATCAAACAAGTTTTTAACTTGGGCCTGACGGAGGTGACTTGCACCCCCACCATTCATATTTAAGGTCGCAAAGGAAATGTTTTTCATTCCGTGTTAATGAAATCGCCCTGTGCTTGGGAACACTCCGTACCTGCTCGGGTAACAAACTTTCTTAACCTGTGGAATTGAGATTTCGTCAGGTCAAAATCCTCATGCGCTTTGATTATTGACATTGCGGTGCAAAGGACTGCTGCCAAGTCAGGGAAATTGTCTTTAATTACAATGTTGCGGTGACGAAACGTTTCGTTAAGGAAGGAAAAAATGAGTTGAGGGGGTACCTGTGAGTGACCTGTCATCGCTTGTGACAGCTCGGTTGCCTCAATGTCATCTTCGGACTCAGACACGTCAGATAACATGTCGTCAGGTTCTGGGGTATTACCCGCTGCCCCCGCGGTCTTGTCTGGAGGCACCTTCACAAGTTTCCCAAGGTGTTCCCGAGAGCACTCGTTAACACTTTGGTGGATATTTGTATCTGGGGTTGGAGCTTGGGTTTGAGATCCCAGCAGACTCAGATTTACCGGCCCCGTTTGTACAGTGGGAACGTTTATTGAATCCATAGTCTGCTCGGTATTTAAAGGGGGGACAAGCGGAAAAACATTTCCCAGCTCGGAAATGGTAATACTTTCACTGGAGGTTCCGCACTCGGAAACTTCCAGGTGAGAGGTACAAATTTTATTTTTCGGCTCATTTACATAATGAGACTCGCTGGTGTCATTGACAGCGGTATTCATGTGCTCAGTTAGTGAGGGAATGTCAGAGGGACACTCGGACACATGTGCACCGGGAATGGTGCCGCCCATGACCGCCTTCTTTGCAGCACCAGCGAAATTGATTGGCACTGGTGCTCTTCGCTTTTTAGAATACACTATGGATTCTTCGTTCATGGGTTCGGGAAAGAGGGCAATGCTAGTTGTGTCAGTCACATCAGTGGGTGTCATCACATTGGAATCGGAAAGCACCGGTGTGTCAGACGACTCGGACGGGGTGTCAGAAGGTACGGTCGGGGTGTCAGAAGGTACGGTCGGGGTGTCAGAAGGTACGGTCGGGGTGTCAGAAGGTACGGTCGGGGTGTCAGAAGGTACGGTCGGGGTGTCAAAGGGTACGGTCGGGGTGTCAGAAGGTACGGTCGGGGTGTCAGAAGGTACGGTCGGGGTGTCAGAAGGTACGGTCGGGGTGTCAGAAGGTACGGTCGGGGTGTCAGAAGGTACGGTCGGGGTGTCCGAAGGTACGGTCGGGGCGTCCGAAGGTGCGGTCAGGGTGTCAGAGGGTACGGTCCAGGTGACGGAAGGTACGGTAGGGGTGACAGGAGATACGGTCCGGGTGACGGAAGGTACGGTAGGGGTAACAGGAGATACGGTCCGGGTGTCAGCGAGCACGGTCGGGGTGTCAGGAGGCGCGGTGGAGGGATTGGCCTTTTTACAATCCCTTTCGTTATGTCCCGGTTCACCACACTTCGGACAAGATGCCTTAGAACAGAATCTTTTAACGTGTCCGAATTCTCCACAATTAAAGCATGTTAAGGAGGCTGAGGAGGCATACATGTGGTATTCCCGATCGTCCAACGATACTTTAAAGGATATATTTAAACCTGTATCGGCTCCGCGATCCGGGAGAATCATGTACACTTGCCTCCTAAAGCTCATTACGTGTTTGACACGATCGCTGCGACACCCGAGCAGAATCATTGAGATTCGCAAGACAATTTTACCATAACGAGACAGAACGGATATGAGTTTCTCGCCTGGCATGAACGGTGGAACGTTGGATATTGTTATCTTGGTCGCTGGCATATCCATAGGGGATACTGTAATATAATGACCCCCTTTTATGGTTAGACCGGTACTAACGACGTCATGAACGAGCTTTTCTTCTGACACGAAGACAACAACTTTCTGGTTCATACGTGATGCCGCTCGAACATTACCGTCTCCTATGATGGATCCCACGGCAAGAATAATGTCCTCAGTAGGAGCTCCTTCAGGCGGAACACATGCGAATGCATGCTTACGCGTTAAATTTTCGAACGCCTCGTAACGAGAGCGTATATTCGCCATACCAGCGAAATTTCCCCCCCCCCCCCCCCTCCTTGTCCGAACCGGACAAGAAGGTATCAAACCTAAATAACCGAACTAAAGTAAATAATAAACGTGCATTATAAGCACAAAAATGGCTTACAAAGCACCGTCAAAGCCAGTAGGCCGCACCCAAAATGGGCCCGCTCTCAATCCTCTCTCTCTCTCGAAGACAAGGGTGCAGAACAGATGAAAAACACGATGCCGAAGCACACAGGATGGGAAAGGAGAGGGGGGGGGGGGGAAAAACTCACAACAGACTCACCAAAACACAGAGCAGTTGCTCACAGCCGCCATGATGCCACGCCCAACACAAACACAGATAGAGAGAGAGAGAGAGAGAGAGAGAGAGAGAGAGAGAGAGAGAGAGAGAGACAGAGAGGCAGAGAGACAGAGAGACAGAGAGACAGAGAGACAGAGAGACAGAGAGAGAGAGAGAGAGAGACTTTTTAGACTTTTTATTACAAAAATATAAAAATACAAGCCAGTCGGTGAAGATACTATTCAATACAGGCACAGTAATCAAAAATACAGAAAAGAAAAAGAGATAATGACAGGAAATCAAAACAGTACAATGAACCAGAAAAGAAAAACAACAACAGAAAAACTGACCACACACTGATTCAATCCAAACAAACCTACCAATATATCATTAATTCATTCTCCTGCACCATGCAGATCCCATCAAAACACCAGATGTTCATAAACTCATCAATACATTTCTTTCTTTCAGAAACACAAAATTCAAGTTTGAGTCTTGCAGATATCAAGGCATTAAAAAAAGAACAAGACATCACATTGCCCAATCGGCTTTCCTTTCAGTTTTTCCTTCCTCGATAAATAAATTGCCATTTTCGCCGTGGCCACTAAAAACAAAAACAACATATGTACATGTTCTTTCATATCATTGAAACCAAAAATAAATGATCGCAGAGAAAAAGTGATCTTCATTTTTCCAGCCATGTAGTTCAGCCATTGAAATAAAGGCACAAGCCTTGCACAATCAACGTACGCATGGAACACATCCTCTGTGTAAACACAGAACGGGCAACACGTAGATGTGGGCGCAAAATGACTCACTAATTTATTAGACGGAATGATCCAGTGTATCATTCGCCACTGGAGATCACCTGTCCTTTTGCTTACCAGCTTACTGTATATTGATTCCCATGCAGGCTCAGATGGGAGTCCTTCCGGCATTAGCCCTTTCCACCTGGCCACTCCATTTAACGGTGAGTTCCCAAGCAGAACTGCAGTGCATAACCGATACAGGTCTTTACTACTGCATTTCTGAAAAATGTTTTGTCCCTCACTAATTGGGGGCAAGTCTCCGTGACTAGGCTGTACCAATAAACCAGGAAAATGCCAGTCATTGGATGTCACCAAAACTTCCTGGGTCCATCTTAGTCCAAGTTGGAAGCTTTTCTTTACTATTTCCTTTAGGACTCTTCCGATTATTCTGTTTGACCATATTCCAGTCATATCAGCTATCTCTTGCACCGACTTCCACGCCCAACCAGAATCATGGCGGAGGTCCAACACTTTGATTATGCCCGCTGTAATAAAGTGTTGATAAAAGTCTCGGCTTCTTGGAATTGCAGGAAACAGCGGGTTGTAAAAAAGGGGTTCTTCCACAAACATGCTTGTGGCATAGGTTTCTTGCTGGCGACTAGTCGAAAGGCTTTGCCAGGCATTCAGAAGGCTCTGATAGAATGATGGTAGATGAGATGTGTCGACATGTTGGAGTTGGACTAAGAAAAGTTCAAGGCCGTATCCGAGCCCGCTTGCTTTTCGCAGCACGTGATAGGCCAGAAGTCGGCTTGGCAGTCGTTCCTTGTACAGCAACTGCTGTATGGTACACAGCCGAAAAGCCATGATACGACTTTTTATGTCGATCAGTCCCTGGCCACCTTCAGACAAGGGGCTACATATGACATTTGGTAGTAACCAATGGTGACCACTCCAAAAAAAATCCACGAGTAGCCTCTGCACTGCCTTTAGTAGTGCCTCTGGTGGCTGAAGGCAGATAAACCTATGCCACAGGGAAGAAGCCACCAAATTATTAACCACTAGAACCCTGCCTTTGTAGGAAAAGTGGGGCAGAGCTCGTTTCCACAGTCCCAGTCTTTTTTTGACATGCTCAACAATCCCGTCCCAATTTTTGAGGACGTAATGTGGAGATCCCAGGAAAACCCCAAGTTATTTGACTCCGTCTTCCACCCATTTTAACTTTGTTGGTAGATGCACAGGTGGTACCAGCACTCTTCCAGGTGGAATGTTCTTGAGACAGGGAATCCATAAGGCCTTACTCTTGACTCTTGTCCCAGTTACACTTCAAAGAAGAAGCGAGGCAAAAAAGATTTAAACATTCAACAAGTGCTGGGATATCACTCTCCTTCTTAACAACCACACAGACATCATCTGCATAAGCCGATACAACTACTGAAGGACTCCCAGAGGATACAGTCACTCCTGAAATATTTTTCCTAAATAAAATTAGGAGCGATTCCATTACCAAGGAAAATAATAACCCAGAAACCGGGCATCCTTGTCTCACCCCTCTTTGAACCTGTACCGGAGAGCTGAGTTCGTTATTTATTTTAAATAAACTAAATATATTGTTGTACAACAAAGTCACGTAGGCCCTAAAATTGACACCAAAGCCACATGCTTCTAGCACACGATACAAAAAAACATGATCCACACTATCAAAAGCCCTTTCCAAATCAAGGAATATTATCCCAAAATATTTTTCCAAGCAATCACATTCCATTAAATCTCTTATCAAAAAAATATTATCATAAATAGATCTGTTTGGGATGCAGTAATTCTGATCATGGTGGACTAGATCACCGATTACCATCTTCAACCGACTGGCCAACACTTTTGACAATATTTTGTAGTCCGTACATAATAACGAGACCGGCCGCCAATTCTTTATCTGTCGTAGATCCCCAGTCTTTGGAATCAGCGACACCACTGCTCTTCTGAAGCTTAGTGGGAGTTCTCCAAGCACCAAGGATGATTCCAGGACATTCAATAATTCAGGGCCCAAAAGGTCCCAAAAAGCCAAGAAAAATTCTGCCGGTAGGCCGTCAATCCCAGGAGCTTTCCCCGAGTCCATTTCACTTAGGGCCTGCGTTAGCTCAGGCAAAGTAATTGTTGAATCCAGGCCCAGGCACTGAGGCTCAGTTAGGGATGAAAGGTGAGAAGTAAAAAATGCCATGGTTTGCTCACAAACATTTTGTTTTGCATAAACTTTTGAAAAAAACTCTCTAATGCGCAACCTTACATCTCCAGGGTTGGCAACCATGTTTCCCCTAAAGTCTTGTACAGAGAAAAGGGTATTGGGTGACTTATTTACAAAATCCATTTGGAAGAAAGATTTACTCGGGGTGTCTGATACATTTAAATTGTTTATTCTTAATCTGATTAACAGGCCTGCTGCTTTCTCCTGAATCAGCTCTCTCAGTTGAGCCTTCTTTTCAACCAATAACCTGTGGTCTCTTCTGATATTATCTTTAGCCAGTTTACACTCTAACCGTATAATATCAGCTTCTAAACAAGCCATTGTTATATTTTTTACGTCAGTTTCATTTGAAACAAACTGCTGACAAAACACTCTAATCTGAGCTTTTGTGTTATCCCACCATAATGCTAAAGAAGAGAAAGAGGGCTTTTTTGAAAGTTGGATGACCCAAAAAGCACGGAAGGCGTCTTTAAACAAAGCATCTTCGAGAAGGCTGGTATTGAATTTCCAGTATGCACTTTTGCGTAAGGGTTGAGGGAAAAAGAGGCCCATGGTAACTAAATGATAATCAGAAAACAAAGATGGAAAATGATTTGGAGAGATAACCGCATTCCTGAACTGTGAGTTTATGTACCAACGGTCAAGTCTAGCGAAGGTCATTCTCCCATTGGCACATCGTCCCCAAGTATACTCAGATTTGTTGGGGTAATGCAGTCTCCATGCATCTAGCACACCCACTGCCGAAAAATAATTTAACAAATCAGTACTACCTTCGGGATGAGGTTCTGCTGTATTTCGGTCTATACTGGGTTTAAAGGAGCAATTAAAGTCACCCCCCATGCAAATACAATTATTGAAATCTATCGACTGCATGTGTCAAATTAAAGATGAAAAGAAAGCGCTTCGTTCCACACCCTCACTTGGTGCATAAACGTTGAATAGTGTAAACCGAAAATTATTAATGACCAGTTCCAATGAAATAAACCGGCCTTTAATCACCTCCTGGAAGAGGCATGACTCAGGTACTAGGCCTGGTCTGAGTAAAAAGGCTACACCAGCAGAAGAAGAAGACATGTTACTAAAAAAAACATTGTCCTTTAAAGAGGCGACACCAGTCGTACTCCACATTTTGAATTATATGGGTTTCCTGGAGTAAGAGTACATCAATTTTCTTGCGCTCAAATAAACTTTTCACCTGAACCTGGCGGTTTTGGCTTGCACCTCCGCCGTTCATATTTAAGGTTCCAAAGGTGATTTTTTTCATGGATTATCAAAAGGCGTGAGCGGTTGTTGGGAAATCTCGCTCCCTGCTTTTGTAACAGCCTTTCTAAGCCGATGAAACAGCGACCTTGTTAAATGAAATTCATCCGGCCTCCTAATTATGTCCTTTGCAGCCTGGATGAATGAAATTAAATCAGGAAAATGATCTTTTACAATCACATTTCGCTGTCGGTAGGTGTCATTCAGAAAAGAAATAACAAGTTATGGGGCTATGGATGACTGATACGATGAAGATTGAGACAACTCAGTCATCTCAACTTCATCCTCTGATTCTGACAAATCAGAAACAGCTCCACCCGGGTCACATATATCAGTCTGCACAGTCCCCATTTTGATTCCAGCCAAGTCTGAAGATTTGCTGGAATGTTCTATGGTAGAGTCATCTTCACTCTGGTACCCGGGACATTCAGCAGGAGCTGAAATCTCGGCTTTACCCTCCTGTAGGGAGATGTTCACTGGCTCAGTTGACGAACCAGTGTCATGATTTAGATCTTGCATTGGTAAAGAGGAGCTTGGGGCTGAGACATTCCCAATCCCCTCGGTCTCAGCGGGTAGTGAGGGTGGCGGCTCACTAATGAGCTCACCATCATCTTTAGTCTCACAATCTACTTTTTCTCCCAAGTTTTCGGTGCTGCCCGGTAATGTTTCAGAATTAATTAATTCAGGTTCCTTCTCACTGGTGTCAATGCAGCTTGTGGACACCTGAGAAAGACGTTCCAGGGCATCTGCACCCACACTCTCTTTATCCAACACTACCTTTTTCAAAGTAATGTTGGAGTTACAAGCACCAGGTGCTCTTCGTTTTTTTGTCACCACAATGGGATTTTCTTCCATTTCCTCACTGCACGTAGCATCTGCCACAACAGGTGGGTTATCTGGGATTATTTCATTATTTGCCGAATCAGCGGTGTTGTCGTTTTCACTAACACGAACAGGAGTATTATCCCTACTCCTCGAGTGTGAGGGAGCGGTGGTAGGAACCGTTCGGGTATTTTGGTTTACCTTGTTTCGTACGTTAGAGACCGGGGTATTATCTCTTTTACAATCAGCATCACTATGACCTGCTTCACCGCACCATACACACGATACCTTCGGAAAAAACCTTTTCACATGGCCAAAAGCTCCGCAATGAAAACATGTTAATGAGGCCGATGACGCATACATCTGGTACTCATGGTTGTTCACCTTTACCTTGAACGTGATGTTTAACCCCGTGTCATCACCTCGATCCGGAAGCACCATATACACCTGCCGTCTGAAGCTCATCACGTGTTTAACACGTTCATCCTGAGACCGGAGCGGAATCATTGTGATTTTCGACACAGCTGTTCCGTATCGGAACAAAACGGACATCAGCTGGTTGCAGGTTATAAATGGGGGTACGTTAGATATGACGACCCTCATCGACGAAGTGTCCATAGGCGACGCCAAGACAAAGAGACCTGTCTCTGTGGTTAAACCCGCACGAACAACATCGTGAACAAATTTTTCATCGGACACAAATACAACAACTTTTTGATTCATTCTCGACGCTGCTCGTACATTCTCACAACCGATTATTTTCCCCACCGACAAAACAATGTCCTCAGTGGAAGTTCCTTCGGGTGGAACACACACAAATGCATGCTTCCTTGTTAAGTTGTCGAACGCCTCTAACCGAGAGCGTGCATTCGCCATCCCAGCGAATTAACACCCCCCACTTGTCCGAACCGGACAAGTAGGTACCAAACCGAAATAAATCAAACTAGAATAAATAATAAACGTGCATTATAAGCACAAAAAGGCTTACAAAGCGTCGTCGAAGCCGATAGGCCGCACCCAAAATGGGTCCGCTCTCAAACCTCTCTCTCTTGAAGACAAAGGTGTAGAAAGGATGAAAACAAAATGCCAAAGTACACAGGATGGAAAGGAGAGGGAGGGGAGGGGGGGGCAGGGGAGGGCAGGAGAGGAGGAAATCTCACAAAGAACTCACTACAACACAGAGCAGTTGCTCATAGCCACCATGACGCCACGCCCAACGCAAACGGCCTGCAGGGGGCGAGAGAGAGAGAGAGAGAGAGAGAGAGAGAGAGAGAGAGAGAGAGAGACTTGACTTTTAAGGTCTTTCATTACAAAAGTATAAAAAGCAAAACAAGTAATACAATAGCAGTCAACAAAATAATTAAATCAAGGAACTGAAAAACATGATATTAATTAGAGCAGCAAAAAAAGTTCATCTCCCTCCACCTTACACAGGACTTCAGCTTTGCACCATTTTTGAACAAAGTGATCAAGCCGAGAAGTCTCTCGGTAAAAGTTAAATTCAATTTTAAGTCGGGCAGACACAAGGCCTTTAAAGGCTAACAAAATACTGCATTCCGGTGATCTTGTCCCAGAAACCCTACTCTTCCGCGTAATATATATCGCGAGTTTCGCCTCAGCAAGTAAAAAATTAACAATTTGAGATCTGACATTCTCATTAGACACAGGCATGCAGTACACAAAAGGAAAAATAAAATGATAAAAGGAAAAACAAAACCGAAATTCTGGAAGGTATATTTCAGGAGTTGAAAAAGTGGAGCCAGCCTTTGGCATCCGACATATGCATGGAAAGTGTCCTCGGAGTGATGGCAAAAAGGGCATTCATCAGATATCACGAGGTTCAGTCTTTTGAGAAACGCGTTGGAAAGCAGGGAATAATGTGCAAGCCTCCACTGTATGTCTCCGGCACGTTTAGACACAGGTGACGCGTACATCGACGACCAGGTAGGAGAGGATGGTGCCCCTGCAGGCAGAAGCTCTTTCCAGTGGGTGGTCAGTGGGCTATTGGGGTTAGCAGAAATGATAACATTAAGACATTGCACGTACAGAGTAGCCTTTGCACAGGCTTGTAGAGGCTTTGTGGAAGGAGCACCAGAAAAACAAAAATCAGGGAAGTCAGGGTGCATCGTTTTTGTGTTTTGAACATCGTGCAGTAGAGGCCACGTTAAATTAAAAGAGTTAAACACTTTAACAATTGAACGAAGAAGTTGTCCAATTAGTCGAGCTGAGGTAACATTGCAAACTTCCAAAATCTGCTTAGGGGTCTGCCATCCAGAATAAGTATGGTTAACAAAGTCCTTGACAAGAAAAAAAACGGGATTCAATAAAGGATTGAATTAGGGACCTACTTTGGCAGTCATGACAAAATAGGCTGTTGTAGAAAACGGGTTCACACATTAGGTTCCAAAATTTATACGTATCCTTGTTTCGTACTGGAAGGAGGCACTGACCGGCATTCACGAGACTTCGATAAAAGGAGGAGGCAAGGAGATGTCTATTCGCTGCAGATCGAGTAGAAAGAGCTCGGGGCCACACCTGAGCTTACCAGCTTGCTGCAACAAGCAAGAAGCCAGAGGCCGCCAAGACAGGACTTCCTTGTACAGAAGTTGGCGCAAGGTGGTTAGTCGAAAAGCCAGTATTTTACTGGTAATGGCCACAAGTCCTTGACCCCCTTTCCAAAGAAAGGGACACTTAGAAGATCAGCTTGAAGCCGGTGCATACCATTCCAGAAAAAATTAACAAGGATACGCTGCAAGTTAATGACAAGCGATTTGGGCGGTTGTAAGACAGCCATCCGATGCCAGAGTTTGGAAGCAGCCAAGTTATTAATTAATCAGCACTCGACCTCTATAAGACAGTAGGCTGGACAATCTTTTCCAACAATTAAGGATATGGGAAATTTGATCAACCATCTGATCCCAGTTCTTTAAGGAAAAGGTCTCATTCCCAAGAAACACACCGAGATGTTTAACACCATCATACCTCCACTGCAAAGCATTAGGCAGGAAAGGTGGGACAAATAACCCAGAAGGACCAAGACACAAGGCTTTACTCTTACTCCAATTGACAGTAGCAGAAGATGCCAAATTGAATTCACATAGAACACTTGTGAGGGCAACAATGTCAGACTGAGTGTTAACGATCACACACAGATCATCAGCATAGGCAAGCACCTTAACAGGATTAGCAAGAGGTGTCACCGAGAACCCAGAAAGTTTGTGGCGTAAGTGAATCAGCAAGGGTTCAATGGAAAGTGAATACAGGTACCCGGAAAGAGGGCAACCTTATCTAATACCTCGCTGAATAGGAAAAGGTGAACATAAACTGTTGTTGATGTTCACCAAACTAAAGTTGTTGTGATACAGCAGCTTGATACAAGAAATAAAGAAGGAACCAAACCCAAACCCCTTCAAAACTTCAAGTAAATACGAATGGTCAACACTATCAAAGGCCTTTTCCTGATCTAGAAAGATCAGCCCGGTGTTAACATTCTGACAATGACAAATCAAAATCAAATCACGAACAGAAAAAAATATTGTCAAATATCGATCTGCCGGGAATACAATAAGACTGGTCGGGGGATACAATGTGCCCAATTAAGGTCTTTATGCAATTAGCGAGTAACTTAGACAGGAATTTGTAATGGGTACAAAGTAGAGAGATCGGGCGCAAGTTCTCAACAAGTTGAAGATCTCCCTTTTTAGGGATTAATGAAATGATGGCACGTCTGCAGCTCAAGGGAAGTTCACCAGTTTGTATGCTTTCTATGAAGACAATTAATAGACATGGTCCCAGCAAATCCCAAAAGGTGCTGTAGAATTCCACTGGCAACCCGTCTAAGCCAGGTGCCCTGCTGGTGGTCAAGGTTTTTAAAACACTAGCGAGTTCGTCCAATGTTATTTCGCCTTCAGCAGTCAAATTCTGGGCCTCAGTAAGTGTAGGCAAGGATGCGGTAAATAAAATGAATGTATATGGTTTGGGAAAGTGTGCTTCGAGGAGTAGAGGTGAGAAAAGAAAGTCTTAATAGTAAGTTTAATGTCACTTGGATCAGTTAAAATCCTTCCGTCAGCAGAACACAAGGACAATATTTGTTTTTGTTTTTTTGAGGCAGTTTCCAGCTTGAAGAAAAGTCTGCTCGGGTTATTTAGTTGTTGCAAATGAGTCATTCTCATCCGAAGGAGTGCACCTTTTGCACGTTCGGCCAGTAATTCATTTAACAGGGCTTTCTTTTCATACAACGTCTGTTGCTGCCCATTTTATTACTAGAGGAGGACACTTTGTTTTGCAAGTGAATAATTTGTGTCTTCACCAGATCTATATTTACATCATGATCGAGAACTGTGTCGTGAAAGATTTTGACAAAAAACTCTAATTTGAGCTTTAGCGTTGTCCCACCACTGACGTAAACACGAGAACTCTTTGTCCATCGTGATGTAATGTGCCCAAAAGGTCCTAAAGGATGCAACAAAGAATTCATTTTGAAGAAGTGTTGTGTTGAACTTCCAATAAGGGCTCACCACCTTAATGAGTGGCAACTGAAAATGCATAGTAATGATGTGGTGATCACAAAACCCAGATGGGAGAATAGAGGTGTTTAAGACGAGGTTGAGGAAATGATCAGAAACGTACAATTTATCAAGTCGAGCTAGCGACACTAAGTTGTTAGAGCAGCGACACCAAGTAAATTGTTGCTGCATCGGATGTTGCAATCTCCAAATGTCTGTCAACTTGAATCTTGAGATTGAGCGAACGAGAGGTCTTGTACTGGCTGCATGTGGCTAAGCCGCATTCCTATCAAGGGAGGGGTTAAGTGTGCAATTGAAATCTCCTCCAAGACATAGAAAGTGATCAGGGGGAACACCAGCCAGATACGAGTTGAGACAGTCAAAAAAGGAAGATCTTTCAGCATTTGTACTTGGTGCATACACATTTATTATTGTGAAAAGCTGCTGACCAACAGAGAGAGTCAGCGAAGCTAAATATCCCTTCACAATTTCTTTAAAGGAAACCAAAGTCAAAGGAAGAGTTTGCAGAAAGAAGATGGCTATCCCAGCAATTGGGCTTGATAGATTGCTGAAGAACCAATGCCCTTTAAGAAACAACTCCCACTCAGCTGAAGAACCTTCAGTAGAATGAGTTTCCTGCAACAACAAGATGTCAACCTTGTTGCACTCAATTAGTTGTTTAACTTGCACTTTACGAAGAGACGTACGACCACCGTTGATATTTAGGCTGGCAATGCGGTTTCATTTGTGATGAGACATCGGCAGGACATCAGCCATGGTCTTTGAGTTCGCTCCGAGCATGACTTAGAAATTTTCTTAACCGATGACATTGAGTGTCTGAAACGTTGTACCGATCCAGTCTAGAAATCGTTAGTCGAGCCACTTGAATGAAATCTTCTAGGACTAGAAAATGATCTTTAATTTTGACCCGCTTTTTGTGAAAAATGTTGTGTAAGAAGGCGTGAACGGCATCGGGAGATACTGAGGAATCAACCTCAAGGTTGTGAGGAGGAACATCGCTGCCTGTGTCACTTAAGGTCGAAGCAACAGAAGATGTTCCATCAGACTCGTAACCCATGCTGTCAACCACAAGTTCCCGCGGTTCTTCAGTAGCAATTTGTTCAGATGCTGCAGGTACAGCCACCTCCAGATTACAATCGATTTGTACATCCGGTGCATCGATTTTAACTGTGGCATCTGTGCATGGTGGGGGTTGGGAGAGGGTCTCAACAACTCCATGAGGGATCTCCGGTTCATCGAGCACAATGGGAGTAACAGTTTCACGTGTACTCATAACAAGAGCACAGGGCTGCTCAGGAGGTGAGTCCGTGGGAATGGGTTCAGGTGATTGTTTGGCAGGTGTTTTTACCGCTTGCACATAGGAAGGAGACCTCTTGGGTTTCATTTAATTGTCTAATTTGGTATCAATTGCCCGCTTCTGTGCTTTATTCCGGGTTACAACCGTGAAGCCATCATCTGCATCATTCGTCTCTCCTGGGTGAGCATTTTGTGGAGGAAGTGATTCCTGTCCCTCAGGTGAAGAAGAAGAATCCTGTCTTTCAGGCGTAGGAAGAAATTCCTGTCCTTCAGGTGGTGTGGTGTTCTGATTTGATGCTGAATTAGCATCAGGGAGATTATTCGGACAATCCCTCCGCAGGTGTCCATGCTGATTACAGGCATAGCATGTTAACACCTCTGTTGTTGCATACATTTGATTATTGTAGTTATTGTGGCGGACACAATGCCAGCGGGTCATAATTCCGCGCACCAGTGGGTGACGCGAGCGACCGGGCGTGGATGCAAGGCTCGGGCCACGCCCGGAGCAAAGGAGTCATGAGGCTCAGGGTTGAACTGGAATACATGCCCCGCCTTTCGGCCGACCGGCCACGCCCGAGGGCGAGGCGTGGCCTCGGGATATATACGCGGGCTCGAAAGTCGAGGCCGCCCAGTGCTTACGTGCGAGCCTTGAATAAAGTGTTTGGTTTTGTTCAACGCGTGATGGCCTACCTGCTTGGCAAACGAGTTGTGTGTGCATAGCACCACATTATCATGTTTTTAACGTGAATTTAACATCAAGGTCACGACGGTTCTCGTTCAAAATCATAAATAATTATTGACGTCTGAAGGAATAAACGTGTTTATAACGATCGTCACGGCACCGTAAGGGAACCATTGAAATGTGGGACACGACTGTGCCAAAACGACGAAGAGCAAGCTCGACTTTTTCGTCCTCCAAAAATGGCGGAATGTTGGATACCAGAACTTTTACTGATGGCGAATCAAACGGTGAAACTGGGATGAAAATATCGGGCTCGACGGATAAACCCGATTCAACAACACTCGCAACCATTGCTTGTTGTAACACGAAAACAACAACTTTCTTGTTCATTCTCGAAGCTGCGAGGACATTTTCAGCTCCGATAATTTCACCGACGGCGATAATAATCGCCTCGACCGCAACATGAGCTGGAGGGACACATGTGAGGCCATGCTTCCTGCTTAACGATCCGAACTCAGTACTGCGAGAACGGACGCTCGTCATGCCGGCCTGGGCCGTGATAAGTATGGCGACGGCAAAGGGAAAAAGTAATTAATTCAAAAGAACAGTTCTCGGCACTTTACACGAAGCGATAAGAACATGCGGATGCAATGGAAAGCAACGAACTCACTTACCATCAGCCACCGCATGCGCTCTGTCTCTCTCTCGTCTCAAGGAAGGGGAGGGAAAGATAATACAGGGGAAAGGTTCGAGCACAGGGGAGGAAACACGAAGTTGTAGCGGTTACCGGAAGCATGACACAATTACCGTGCACCGGCCGATGACGCAACAGGCGAGTGGTCACGTGTCCGGACTCGCCCAGGCTTGTCCTTCTCGAGCGAACACTTGCCTTGCATACCACGCCCCGTGGGGAGGCATGACTTACCTATTTTGCATACCACGCCCCGCCTGAGAGGCGTGGCCTTTGTGTGTTCAGTTTGCGATATAAAGTGCCGCCCGTTCGAGGGGCGGATTCAGTGTGCTTTTGAGTTCTTTGGTTTTGAGCTAAATAAATACCTCGGTGAAACTTCGTTCCTGTGTCTTCCATTTTGTCTGGCTTTATCGTGCGAGCACAGCTCCCACAATTGGTGACCCCTTTTTAAGAACACGGCGATGGAGTCAGCTGCAGCTTTGAAGCTCCCGGGCTTCTCGGAGTCGCATGCGGCCGTTTGGTTTGCTCAAGCGGCTTCTCAATTCGCCCTGCGGGAAATTACGGAGGACACGACGCGCTACCATCATGTGGTCTCTGCGCTCACCGCCTCCTCCACTGCCCAGGTTCTGAGCTTCCTCCAGCACCCACCGAACGCCGACAAATATGGCCCGCTCAAAGGCCTACTCCTCAGTGCGTTTGGACTCACGGAGACCGACCGCGCACGACAACTACTACACCTCCCGGAGCTGGGCGAGGCCCGTCCAACCGAAAGCATGGACCACATGCTTGCTCTTCTCGGTGACAACAGCCCGGACTTCCTCTTCCGCGAGCTGTTCCTCCAGCGGCTACCCGGGCAGGTACGGTTAGCTTTGGCTAATTCGCCCATCACGGACCCTCGCACCCTGGCCAAGGAGGCCGATACATTTTTTTCAGCCAGGCGACATGTCGGAGTGGCCGCCTGGGACCCTGGGCCGACCGAGGCAATGCCCGCGCCACGACCGGCGCCTCCACCGGCCGAGCCCGTGCCACTGACGGCAGCGGCCGCCACGACGCCCCGTCAACCAAACCCGACGCGACCGCCGGAACCTCCACCAGAGCGGACCATGTGCTATTACCATGCCAGGTTCGGGCAGAAGGCCAGAGCGTTGCGCCCACCATGCACTTTCGGCAGGTCGGGAAACGACCAGGCCGGCGCTCGCTGCCTGCCATGAGCGTCAGCCATTCAGGCAGCCTCCTGTTTATCACGGACACGGAGTGCGGGCGGCGTTTTTTGTGTGACACCGGCGCTCAGCTGAGCGTGATACCCGCCTCGGTGCAGGACAAACAGGCCGCCCTATGCGGCCCCGCCTTGGTCACCGCAAACGGTTCCTCCATCCGCACCTTCGGTTCGCGCAGCGTCGCTTTCTGCTTCGGGGGCCAGCGCGTCAGGTGGGACTTCATCACGGCGAACGTGCCCATGGCCTTGCTGGGTGCAGATTTTCTTTGTGCGCATGGGCTTTTGGTCGACGTCAAACGGCGTCGGCTCATCAATGCGGAAACCTTCAGCTCGCTCGCTTGCTCATTGAGCGGCTCTGCTCCGACCAAGCTAGCCTGCGCGCTCCCGGCCGTGGACGATTTCACCCGCCTACTCGCCGAGTTTCCCGCCCTCATGCAGCCAACGTTTTCGGCCGTCGCCGTCAAGCACGGCGTCGAACACCACATCCCGACCACAGGTCCACCGGTCTACGCCAGGGCTCGCCACCTCGACCTGGCCAAACTCGCCATGGCGAAGGCGGAATTCGACACGCTGGAGCGATTGGGCATTGTGCGACGCTCGAATAGCGCGTGGGCCTCGCCCCTGCACATCGTGCCCAAACCGGGTGGCGGATGGCGACCATTCGGCGATTACCGCCGCCTCAACGACACCACCACCCCCGACCGGCACCCGATACCACACATACAGGACTTTTCCGCCCGTTTGGCGGGGCGGGTGATCTTCTCCAAGGTCGACCTTATTCGGGGCTACCACCAGGTACCTGTCCGGCCGGCCGACGTTCCAAAGACGGCTGTAATTACACCTTTTGGCCTCTTCGAGTTCCTCTGAATGCAGTTCGGCCTTAAGAACGTGGCCCAGGCCTTCCAGCGGCTGATGGACAGTGTGCTGCGCAATCTCACCTTTCTGTTCGTCTTCCTGGATGACATTCTCATCGCCAGCACTTCCCGGGCGGAGCACCTCGTCCACCTGCGCACGCTTTTCGAGCGCCTCGGCCAGCGTGGCCTCATCATCAACCTGGCGAAATGCCAGTTTGGCGTAACGGCCGTCGACTTCCTGGGGCACCGCATCACGAAGCGCGGGGCCGTCCCGCTGCCTACCAAGGTGGAGGCAGTCACAAGTTTCCCGTGCCCCCGCTCCATCAAGGCACTACAGGAATTTTTGGGGATGGTAAATTTCTACCACCGGTTCGTGCCTCGCGCTGCCCAACTCATGCTCCCCCTGTACGAAGCCTTCCGGGGCAAGCCGGCCAAGCACGACGTCGCCTGGACCACAGAGATGGACGCGGCATTCACGGGCGCTAAGCTGGCCCTCGCCAACGCGACCATGCTGGCGCACCCGGCGCTCGACTCACCCATCGCCCTCACCATGGACGCTTCCGACTATGCGGTGGGTGCCGTGCATAAACAGTGGGTGAATGGGGCTTGGCAACCGCTGGCCTTCTTCAGCCGGCAGCTTTGCCCTAACGAGCGCAAGTATAGCGTTTTCGACCGCGAGCTCCTCGTCCTTTACCTGGCTGTTCGCCATTTCCGCCATCTTTTGGAGGGCCGCCCGTTCACGGCGTTTGTGGACCACAAACCGCTGGTCTTCGCTATGGCCAAGGTTATGGAGCCGTGGTCGGCCCGCCAGCAGCGCCACCTCTCCGCCGTGTCCGAATTTACGACGGACATCTGGCACGTCGCGGGCAAGGACAACGCTGTGGCTGATTGCCTCTTCCGGTCCGGCGCCAACGCCGTCCACCTGGATGTGGACTTCGCCCACATGGTGGCCGACCAGACCGCCGACCCTGCGGTGCAAGCCCTCCGGACAGCGGACACAGGCCTGCGGTTGGCCGACGTCCCCTTCGAGGACACAGGCACAGTTCTCCTGTGCGACGTTTCCCTGGGCCAACCTCGCCCCATCGAGCCCACCAGATGGCAGCAGCACATCTTTGACGCCCTCCACGGCCTTTCCCACCCAGGCCGGAAAGCATCACAGAAGCTCGTGGCAGCAAAGTTTGTCTGGCACGGGCTCCGTAAGGACGTCCGCGACTGGGCCAACGCCTGTGTCGCCTGCCAACGCGTGAAGGTCCACCGGCACACCCAGGCCCCGTTGGCACCATTCGACGTGCCCGCGCGGCGCTTCGACCACGTCAATGTGGACCTGGTGGGACCCCTTCCCTCGTCCCGGGGCTTCACCCACCTCCTCACGATGGTGGACAGGACCACCAGGTGGCCGGAGGCCATCCCGCTGGCATCAACAACATCCGCCGATGTGGCGCAGGCCTTCATTGGCACTTGGATTGCCCGTTTCGGCGTGCCCTCGGACATCTCCTCCGACAGAGGCCCGCAATTCACCTCCGAGCTTTGGGGCGCTGTTGCCCAGGCCTTGGGGGTCAAGCTTCACTGCACCACGGCCTACCACCCCCAAGCCAACGGCTTGTGCGAGCGGTTCCACCGCTCGATGAAGGCCGCTCTCAGAGCCAGCCTCCAGGACGACGGTTGGGCCGACAGGCTCCCGTGGGTCCTATTGGGCCTCCCAACGGCCCCTAAAGAAGACCTCCAGGCTTCCACCGCTGAGCTGGTCTATGGCCAGCCACTGCGTGTGCCGGGCGAATTCATCCCTGATGCCACCGGCCCCTGGTCCGCGGCTCGCCAACGCTTGGACCTCCAGGAGGCCGCCAGGAGATTTGCCCCCGTGCCCACGTCCCACCACGGCTGCCCCCAACCCCACGTCCCCCCAGCACTTCGCACTGCGGAGTACGTTTTTATCCGGCACGACGCACACCGGGGACCGCTCCGGCCGCCGTACGATGGACCTTTCCGGGTCCTGCAGAGGGACGACAAGTCTTTCATCGTCGACATCGGTGGCAAGCCGGACCGCATCTCCGTGGACCGCCTCAAGCCGGCCCATTTGGACCTCGACCAACCTCCACGGTTGGCCCTTCCTCCACGATGGGGCCGTCCCCCATCAACCAAGCCCCCCGCCCGACCATCCACCGCCACGCCACCTACCACCCCCACACGAATCACCAGGGGTCGTTTCGGCCAGGTCATCAGGACCCCCCTCAAACTGACTCTCCCGGTGCAGGTTAATTCTGGGGGGGCGCATGCTGCGGTTACCGAAAGCATGACACAATTACCGTGCACCGGCCGATGACGCAACCGGCGAGGGGTCACGTGTCCGGACTCGCCCGGGCATGTCCAGACTTGCCCTTCTCTGGCGAACACTTGCCTTGCATACCACGCCCCGTCGGGAGGCGTGACTTACCTATTTTGTATACAACGCCCCGCCTGAGAGGCGTGGCTTTTGTGTGTTCAGTTTGCGATATAAATTGCCGCCCGTTCGAGGGGCGGATTGAGTGTGCTTTTGAGTTCTTTGGTTTTGAGCTAAATAAATAGCTCGGTGAAACTTCGTTCCTGTGTCGTCCATTTTGTCTGGCTTTATCGTGCGAGCACAGCTCCCACAAAGTAATGATATGAGAACAACAGGGGGGTCGTGGGGGCGAGGGAAAGGTTGAAACAATGAGGGAAAACAGCCGGAACACTCGACAGCCAGAGCAACTCACACCTCGACAAACTGCACAACCGCCATCTTGCCACGCCCAACACACGAACGGCCAGCATGGGGCGATAGAGACAGAAAAAGAGAGAGAGAGAGATAGAGAGAGAGGTGAGAGAACAGGGAGAGAGGAGAGAGCACACAGAGAGAGGAGAGAGCACACAGAGAGAAGAGAGAGGGGATAGAGAGAGGAGAGAGCACAGAGAGAGAGGAGAGGGAGAGGACAGAGAGAGGAGAGAGCACACAGAGAGAGGAGAGAGCGGAGAGAAGAGAGAAGACAGAAGAGAGAAGAGAGGAGAGAGGAGAGAGCACAGGGAGAGAGAGAGAGAGGAGAGAGCACACAGAGAGAGAGAGAGAGAGAGAGAGGGGAGAGAGCACACAGAGAGAGGAGAGAGCGGAGAGAAGAGAGAAGACAGGAGAGAGGAGAGAGCACAGAGAGAGAGAGGAGAGAGCAGAGAAAAGAGAGAAGACAGAAGAGAGAAGAGAGGAAAGAGGAGAGAGAAGAGAGGAGAGAGAGAGAAGAGAGAGCACAGAGAGAGAGAGAGAGAGAGAGCACAGAGAGAGAGAGAGGAGAGAGCACACAGAGAGAGGAGAGAGTGGAGAGAAGAGAGAAGACAGAAGAGGGGAGAGAGGAGAGAGGAGAGAGCACAAGGAGAGAGCACAGAGAGAGAGAGAGAGAGAGAGAGAGAGGAGAGAGCACACAGAGAGAGGAGAGAGCAGAGAGAAGAGAGAAGAGAGAAGAGAGGAGAGAGGAGAGAGCACAGGGAGAGAGAGAGAGGAGAGAGCACACAGAGAGAGGAGATAGCAGAGAAAAGAGAGAAGACAGAAGAGAGAAGAGAGAATGGAGGGAGAGAGGAGACCTCCAGTCCCCAAAACAAGCGTTTGGATGAAAATCGATTTGTTTATCGGAACCATCTCAAAGTACTTCCACATGCTGGCACATTGTCACGAATGAGTGCACTAAATACTTCACTTCAACCTTTTCTTTTTCCCCTCAAATTCCCAAGAGTTTTGACTTATCGCAGTGAAGATTCGAAACGATTTTGTACACGAATATCCCTTTGGAATTCTCACATATACTACACATAGGAATCACACCAGCTATCAATGACAGTTCACGATTAATTATATATATACAGTCACGTGAAAAAGTAAGTACACCCCATGTAAAGTTATGACTTTTTCAACATATTTCAACATACAGCTATTTGATCTTCATTTAAACAATATTGAAAGATAAAGGTGATATAATATAACAAATATCATGAAACATTTACATTTTGTAGTCCATTGTATAATTTAAATAAACATAAATGCAAATTTCGCATGTGGAAAAAGTAAGTACACCCTTGGTTCTAATAGGTGGTATTGCCCCCTTTGGCAGAAACAACCTCAAGTAGGCATTTCTTATAACTGTCGACCAGTCTCTGACATCGACTGTGAGAAATTTTTGCCCACTCCTCCATGCAGAATTCTTTTAGCTGTGCGATGTTTGAGGGGTTTCTTGCACGCACAGCTCGTTTCAAATCCCCCCACAACATCTCGATGGGATTTAGATCCGGGCTTTGACTTGGCCATTCCAGAAACCTCCATTTCTTTCTTTTCAGCCATTCCTTGGTGGATTTACTGGTATGTTTAGGGTCATTGTCTCGGTAAAATCTCGCGAGATCTTGGAGACGGCGGCAGGGATTTTCGAAGCTCCACACGGTCTCCACGTTTTTCGAAGTTAAGTCTGTTCACAATTGTATTTTGTCGAAACTGTATTTATCTTTCGGTGTGTGAAGTTATTGTGTGCAACTTTGGTTGTTTCTAGGTGTTTATCTTTCATAAATTGATCGTCTGTTTGCCGTGTCGCGAGCAAGGCCTTGTACAGTGTGCACTGTACAACCTTGAGGCTTTGTTTTTCTCAGCGGTCCGTCGTTTGTGATCCAATAACTTTCGTTCTCTGTATTCCCAGGCTTTTCACCCATAGCCTACTTCCTTGTGTAAATCTCAACTCAAAAAAAAAAAAAAAAAAAAAAAAAAAAAAACATTTCCTTCTCTGTTCTCATTCGTTTATTCATTCTTATTCGTTGTTTCGTTCTTCGACCACGTGTTTCTCCCCCATTTCCCCAGATAGTTTTCACTCATTAACCTTCAATGTTTACACTTTCCCCTCAAGTTATGTATTCCGTCATATTTTATAACACCTTTTTCTTCTTCTTCTTTAAAAGGCTGCTTTCGACTTGCTCACCAAATCAATTCATCCCAAAAAAAATATCCATCTCCTATAGTGCCTTTTTTCTACATTCCCTAAACTCTCCTGCACTCCATCCTCCATCCAGCGTCCTTAAACGTATTTTTAACTCGAAGATCACAAGAAACTCATTTTGCAATAAATGTTCGTTTCCCATAAATCGTACACTTTCAAAAATCCAATCTCACCCCTCCCCTCCAAATCTTCCCCATAACCCCTCCCCTCCAAATCTTCCCCATCACCCCTCCCCTCCAAATCTTCCCCATCACCCATCCCTTTCAAATCTCCCCCCTTGCCCCCTCCCTCCTAAACTACCCCCTCACCCCTCCCCGCCAAGACGCCCCCTCGCCCCTCCCCTCCTAGACTCCTGCCTCACCCCTCCCCTCCAAATCTCCCCCATATCCCATCCCTTTCAAATCCCTCCCCTTGTCCCTTCCCTCCCAAACTCCCCCCTCACCCCTCCCCTTCAAATCTCCCCACCCTCATTGCTTCTCAATTTCCCCCCTCTCACTCCCCCTCCTCAAAGCGTCCTCCCCGCTTCTTCCCCCTTCAAACTCTCACCTCCATCTCCCCCAACCTTCTGCCTCGCTCTTCCCCCTCCTCAAATAACACCTCATTGTGGCTCACCCAATCACCATCAAACCTTTTGTCCGCCCCATCCTTCCCTTTCTCCGAGCTATTCTGAAATCTCTGACACACCTTCAACAGCTCTCCCTACCTCTTCCACCTCTTCCACATCTTACCCTACCCCTCCTCCCCCCTGTTCTGTATCTGATGCTCCCCCTTCCTCTTCATTAACGGTATGGACCTCAAACATCCGGGGCCTTCGTTCAAACTTAACTGATCTCTCCATACAGGTTGCTTCTGTCAAACCAGACGTGATCTGCTTAACAGAAACTTTCCTCCTTTATGATGTCTCTGATTCCATAGTATCTCTCCCGGGCTACTCCCTCCTCCGGTATGATAGACCTGAGCCTCGTCCTGGAGGCGGGGTTGCTATCTTTATCAAAAACTCTCTTCCTCATTCGCCCTGCACTGCACTCTCTCCACCTCACCCCCAGGAATACCTCTGGCTACGGCTTCCCCTTCGCTCCCACCTCTTGTTCATATGTGTGTTGTACCGTCCACCAAACAGTGATGACTCCATCTACATCTCGCTGTCTGATGATATGGACCAACTTCTATCTACTCATCCCAACTCTCTCTTCCTCATATGTGGTGATTTCAACTGTCATCATGCCAGTTGGCTGGGTGTGGGTACCTCTCTCACCAGCCATGGCTCCTCAGCAAAGGACTTCTGCGACTCACTGGGACTGACACAATCTGTCAATTTCCTGACCCGGATCTCAGTCAACGGAACATCTTCTCTTCTGGACTTGGTTATGACTAACTTCCCTGAAAATGTCTGCTGCTCTTCTTCTGCTCCGATCGGATCATCTGATCATGTCCTTGTTAAAGTGGACATCTCTCTGACCACCCTCAGGGAGCCTGCTCAGCGTCGACGAGTCTGGCATTTCACTCAGGCCAACTGGCACGGTCTTCAAGCAGCCATCAATCATCTGGACTGGTCTCCCATCTCTACCACCTCTGACATCAACTCATCCTGGGAATTCTTCCAAAGTAAATTGCTCTCTCTCATGCACAGATTTATCCCATCTCGTCTTCAGTTGTCATACCCTTCCTCCCGTCCATGGTACACGGAATCTTGTGGTGAGGCTGTTGCCCAGAAACAACTTGCCTTCGTCTCCTGGAAAGCAAATCCAACGGAAGGAAATCTCATTTCCTTTCACAAAGCCCGAAACAAGTGTGTGTCCACCCTCAGGAGAGCCAGGAAACAATATCTCTCCGTTCTCAAGACCGAACTCTCTTATCTGTCTCCTTCTTCCAAATCCTGGTGGCGTCTGGTCAAATCCGTTTCTGGTGTTTGTTCCCCCTCCATCCCCTCCCTTACCTCAAACGGCTACACAGCTGACTCCGCACGTGAAAAAGCTGAATGCCTCAACTCTGTGTTTGCCTCTAAATCTTGTGTCCCAAACCCATCCCTCTCTGTACCCACCATACCCAGTCGTACCCTGCTGCTCCTGGACTCCGTGTCCTTTCCTCCTGACAAGGTGGAAAAGTTTCTGTCAACCCTCGACTCTGATTCTGCAACTGGACCCGACGGCATCAGCCCACGGGTCCTAAAATCCTGCTCTGCTGCTCTATCTCACCCTCTCTCTGTTCTCTTCACCCTCTCTTTTGCTCAAGGTCAACTGCCATCTGCTTGGAAATCAGCCAACATCACCGCTTTGCACAAAAAAGGTGCAAAAACAGATCCTAGCAACTACAGACCAATCAGCCTTTTCCCAATTATCAGCAAAGTCATGGAATCCATCATTGCTTCTGATATGAAATCTTTCCTCTTCTCCAATGGCTTGATCTCTGATCATCAATTTGGTTTCAGACCAGGTCACTCTACTCTGGACATGCTGCTTCTGCTGTCTCAACAATGGATGGAGGTCCTCAATGCCAAACAGGAAATTAGAGCTGTCTCCCTCGACATATCACGTGCCTTCGACACGGTCTGGCACCCCGCTCTGCTCACCAAACTCTCCTCCTTTGGTATCCATGGAAATCTCCACGCATGGCTGGCGGACTTCCTCTCTAGTCGTCGTCAACGTGTGGCCCTGAATGGGTTTCTCTCATCTCCTCTTCCTGTTCAGGCTGGAGTTCCCCAAGGCAGTGTTCTGGGCCCCGTGCTTTTTCTGGTCTTCATCAATGATCTCTCTGACTCTCTCGAAAATCCTCTCTATCTCTTTGCTGATGACTCCACTCTCTGCCGCTCCATTCCTCTTCCCTCAGATCGGCAGTCTGCTGCCTCCTCACTCTCTGAAGACCTGGACAAAATCACAGACTGGTCAAACAAGTGGAACATGTCTTTCAATCCTGACAAATCTCACACTCTTACTATGTCTCTCCGAAAAGATCGACTGGACAACCCTCCCATCGACTTTCTCAACAATCCTCTCCAAGAAGTTCTGTCGCTCAAGATTTTGGGTCTCACTATCTGCCATGATCTTTCTTGGGAAAACCACATTTCCAAGCTGGCCTCCAAAGCCAGTCGCCGACTGGGCATCCTCCGTCGTGCGAAGTCCTTCCTCGGCACACCTGAGCTCCTCACCACATACAAGGCTTTCATCCGCAGCTCAATGGAATACTGTTCTCCCCTATGGGCCGGTGCTCCTGCCTCACACCTAGCTCGGCTTCACGCTGTTGAAACCAAAGCTTTCAGAATTATTGGAATCTCCCGCGATGAAGCTATCTCTGAGGGCCTTTCACTCACTCACCGCAGGCAGGTAGGTGGTCTTTCTGTCTTCTACCGACTCCTCTCCGGCCTTGCACCCCCAGCTCTCTCTGTGCTCTGTCCCCCAAATATTCCTACAGGTCGCACAAGATCTGCCAGCAACCCTCTGATGGTTAAACTGCCGAAATCTCGGCTCTCCGCTCACCTTCACTCTTTCATTCCTCTTTTCTCCCGCCTCTGGAACAAACTCCCTCACTCCCTTCAATCCCACTCCTCCCTCCAGGTCTTTAAAACAGCTGTTCACCACCATCTCTTATCTTCCCCCATCCAAAACCTTGATCTTTTCTACCCCCGCTAATTCACCCCAGATCCACCTTGTTTGAAATTCCAACTTCTTTCCTGGAAGTCCTGGCAGTGTCCATATGTTTTATACCTCTCCCACTGCCCCCTTCCCACGCCCCCCCCCCCCCCCCAAAGCCCTCGCCCTCTCTCAGATCTCTCGATGTCTCCATGTCTCTCGGTCCCTGCTCTCAAATGTTGTGTTTGTGTCCTTCCCCCTCTCTCCCCATCTTGTCTACCGCTCCCTATGTTATATGTTTTATGTGTCGGTTTGTCTTTCTGTGTAATTAATGTTTGCTCTTTCACGAGCCTCGATCTTGTATACAAAAAAAAAAAAAAAAAAAAAAAAAAAAATTGTCATGTTGCAAGGTCCACCTTTGGTTGAGCTTCAACTTCCGACAGATGGCCTCACATTATCCTCAAGCACCCTATGCTACAATGAAGAATTCATAGTGGATTATATGATGTTGAGCTGCCCCGGCCTCAATGCAGTAAAGCTGCCCCAAACCATGATATTTCCACCACCATGCTTTACAGTTGGTATCAGGTTCTTGTGGTCAAATTCTGCCTTTGGTTTTCGCCAAACATGTCTTCTGGTACTGTGGCCAAATAGCTCTACCTTTGACTCATCTGTCCAGAGCACATTGTTCCAGAAGTGCTGGTCTTTGCCTAGGTCAACCCTCGACTCTGATTCTGCAACTGGACCTGACGGCATCAGCCCACGGCTCCTAAAATCCTGTTCTTCCGCTCTTTCACTCCCTCTCTCTGTTCTCTTCACCCTCTCTTTTGCTCAAGGTCATCTGCCATCTGCTTGGAAATCAGCCAACATCACCGCTTTGCACAAAAAAGGTGCAAAAACAGATCCTAGCAACTACAGACCAATCAGCCTTCTCCCAATTATCAGCAAAGTCATGGAATCCATCATTGCTTCAGATATGAAATCTTTCCTCCTCTTCAATGGCTTGATCTCTGATCATCAATTTGGTTTCAGACCTGGTCACTCCACTCTGGACATGCTGCTTCTGCTTTCTCAACAATGGATGGAGGTCCTCAATGCCAAACAGGAAATTAGAGCTGTCTCCCTTGACATATCACGTGCCTTTGAAATGGTCTGGCACCCCGCTCTGCTCACCAAACTCTCCTCCTTTGGTATCCATGGAAATCTCCACGCATGGCTGGCGGAATTCCTCTCTAGTCGTAGTCAACGTGTGGCCCTGACTGGGTTTCTCTCATCTCCTCTTCCTGTTCAGGCTGGAGTTCCCCAAGGCAGTGTTCTGGGCCCTGTGCTTTTTCTGGTCTTCATCAATGATCTCTCTGACTCTCTTGAAAATCCTCTCTATCTCTTTGCTGATGACTCTACTCTCTGCCGCTCCATACCTCATCCCTCAGATCGGCAGTCCGCAACCTCCTCACTCTCTGCAGACCTGGACAAAATCACGGACTGGGCAAACAAGTGGAACATGTCTTTCAATCCTGACAAATCTCACACTCTTACGATGTCTCTCTGAAAACACCGACTGGACAACCCTCCCATGCACTCTCTGAATAATCCTCTCCAAGAAGTTCTGTCACTCAAGCTTTTGGGTCTCACTATCTGCCATGATCTTTCCTGGGAAAACAACATTTCAAATCTGGCCTCCAAAGCCAGTCGACGACTGGGCATCCTCCATCGTGCGAAGTCCTTCCTTGGCACACCTGAGCTCCTCACCACATACAAGGCTTTCATCCGCAGCTCAATGGAATACTGCTCTCCCCTCTGGGCTGGTGCTCCTGCCTCACACCGAGCTCGTCTTCACGCTGTTGAAACCAAAGCGTTGAGAATCATTGGAATCTCCCGCAATGAAGCTAACTCCAAGGGCCTTTCACTCACTCACCGCAGGCAGGTTGTGGTCTTTCCATCTTCTACCGACTCCTCTCTGGCCTTGCCCCCCCAGCTCTCTCTGGGCTCTGTCCCCCAAATATTCCTACAGGTCACACAAGATCTGCCTGCAACCTCCTTATGGTTAAACTGCCAAAATCAAGACTCTCTGCTCACCTTCACTTCTTCATGCCTCTTTTCTCCCGCCTCTGGAACAAACTCCCTCACTCTCTTCAATCCCACTCCACCCTCCCAGTCTTTAAAACAGCTGTTCACCACCATCTCTTATCTTCCCCCATCCAAAACCTTGATCTTCACTACCCCCGCTAATTTCACCCCAAATCCACTTTTTTGAAATACCAACTTCTGTCCTGGAAGTCCTTGGTGTCCTTGTGTTTTATACTTCTCCCACCCCCCCCCCCCCTTCCCACGCCTCCTCCCCCCAAGCCCTCTCCCTCCCACACATCTCCCTGCTCTCAAATGTTATGTTTGTGTGCTTCCTCTTCTCTCCCCATCTTGTCTTCCGCTCCCTCTTTTTATATATTTTGTTTGTCTGGTTGATTTGTTTTTGAAATAAATGTTAGCTCTTTCACGAGCCTCGATTCAGTATACAAAAAAAAAGAAGAAAAAAAAGGTGTTCATTGGCAAACTTTAGTCTTGCCCTGATGTTCTTTCTGGACAGCAATGGTTTCCTCTTGGCACACCTCCCATGTAGATCAAATTTGTGCAGCCTCTTTCTAATGGTAGACTCGTGCACTTTGACATCAACAGTGGCAAGAGCTACCTGTAGGTCCCGTGATGACATTCTGGGGTCCTAGGAGACTTCTTTCAGCATCTTGCGTTCTGCTCTCGAGCTGAACTTGCTGGAGCGGCCTGGCCTGAACAAGTTGGCAGTTGTTTGGAATCTTCTCCACTTGTAGATGATCTTCCGGACAGTCAAATGATTGATTTCAAATTGTTTGGAGATCTTTTTAAATCCCTTCCCAGACTCGTAGGCATCTATAACCTTCTTTCTGAAGGCCTCTGAGAGCTCTTTTGATCTGGACATGGTGACACCGCACACTTCAACAACAAAGAGCAAACCTAACTAAATGTCTGAGGTTTAAATAAGACAGGTTCCTCCAAGATCCTCTCGAACGATGTTCTTATCATTTGCACCTGAGCTGGTGCACCTGATTCAAATTTTAGGTTTTGAAGTAGTGATAAATGTAGGGGTGTACTTACTTTTTCCACATGCGAAATTTGCATTTATGTTTATTTAAATTATACAATGGACTACAAAATATAAATGTTTCATGATATTTGTTATATTGTATCACCTTTATCTATCAATATTGTTGAAATGAAGATCAAATAGCTGTATGTTGAAATATGTTGAAAAAGTCAAAACTTTACATGGGGTGTACTTACTTTTTCACGTGACTGTATATATACACCAAAAATAACCCTTGCCATCGAAACTACTTCAGCAAAATCGTGGGAGAGAGAATATATATTTTAAAATATAATATAAACGACTTCAGCAATAAATATGGGGGCTGCAAAAGTAGGTATACAGTAATGAAAAACAAAACGTGTGCACAAAACGTATTTTATTGATTATACAAGCATATCAATAATAACATATCAATAATAAACATATCAATAATAAACATATTAATCCCTCAAATGTTCAAACTGTTTGCCCCCGGCATTCACACACTCCACTAGTCGAATGTGGACAACCATGCACACTCTGGCACAAAGGTCTTCATCAGCATCAATTTCCTGGCAAGCCTCACGTATGAACTGAATCATGGCATCAACAGAACGTGGCTTGTGTGCGAAAACCCTGTCTTCTACACATCCCCAGAAAAAGAAGTCCATAGGGGTGAGATCTGGCAAACGTGGTGGCCAGTCAACGGCTCCCCGACGTCCAATCCACCTGTTGGGAAATTCTTTGTCAAGTAGCGCACGCACAGTGAGTGCGAAGTGCGGTGGCGCCCCATCCTGCTGAAAGTAGAAGTCGTCCTGCTGCTGTTGTTCGCGTACCTGTGGTATGATTGTATCCGTCAGCATGTTCAGATACACGTGTTGATCGACAGTCCTGTGCAGAATGATAGGTCCAACGACACCTTTGCAGGACAGGCCAGCCCACACTGTCACCCCAGGTTGATTGAGCTGTTCCTCAATCGTGACTTTAGGGTTTTCAGTTGCGTAGTACACACAATTGTGCTGATTAACGGCACCCGATAGCTTAAAGTTTGCTTCATCGGACCACACGATTTTGCGCAGAATGCTGTCACCCTCTCGTTCCTCGTTCAGGATGGCTTCACAAAATTGTAAACGCCGATCCGAGTCATCCTCTAATAAACCATGTATCAATCGTGGCACGTACATTTTCAGTCCTGCACGATGCATCAAACGACCCAACGATCTGCGTTCAATACCCAATTCAGATGACGCCCTGTTTTTCGATTTCTGAGGGCTCTGGGTAAATGCCAGGGTGACTTGCATTGCATTCTCTGGCGTTGTCACGGTGACTGGTCGACCACTCTTCGGCGAGTTGTGGATAGACCCCGTCCTCTCAAATTTGTCATGTATCCTGTAAATCGTGAGCCTCGTTGGTGGAGGCGATGCAAATGTTTCTCGCCACTGCTCTCGCACACGTTCACTATTCTCTGTCTTCCAGTACTGTTTCAAAATCCATTTGCGCTCCTCGTCCGTTGAATTACCAGCCATCGTTAAATTTCCACTTCACCTGCAAATAATAGATGTATTATAGAAAAAATTACGAAAACAAATATATTAAAAATGGTAATAATGATTTTAATGAATTAAATGAATTCTAGTATTAAATGAATCCTCGCACCACTATTATAATACTGGGAATACTGGTATAATCCTTACTGTATACCTACTTTTGCAGCCCCCTGTATATATATATATGTAAAAGGTAGCACACTGAGCAGTAAAACAATAAATTATTTCTTAAAGCCTGAGAATAAGATAGTTCTCATCCTCAAAGGTGTTAAGAGCATTGTGGTAGTGAACACTTTGTGATGCAACGCTCTACCCACAAAGCACCAATCCGATAGTTTATAGTCGGGTATGGAATTGAACCAAGACTGCACAGTTCAAAGTGAGAGCACCATGCTGTCAGGCCTGATCATTATGTGGGTTGCATCAATATCCAATTTCATCAGGGTGGTACATTGCCGTATCTTTCGTTTACGTGGTTGCATTTTAAAAGATATCAAACTTTGAAACGTTTTGCCATTTCTACTGCACAAGCTGCTTAACGTGACGTGTTATGTTTCCCTCTAATCGGGAGCTGGGAAAGCATTGGCTCGACGTAAACCATGAAGAAATTGATGTGGATCCCAGTGAGCGAGCTGAATATGACGATGGAAAGCGACTAAAAAAACAACCACACGAACCTTCAATGTGGTGCAAAGTGAGCAGATGAATCTGTGCATACAAAACAAAAAACAATCTCGAGTCGCACTCTTCGACATCATGACGTCGACTGATATGCCTCCGCTCACATCATTACATCATTACAATACTTGTACCAACTTTGATTTAAATCCATTCAGCTGTTCTCAAGTTATCACATTTCTACCTGACATGACCTCTGATCTTTGACGTCATGACCCCAAAATGTATTCAGTTCATGTTTACATAATTATACATACCTGTACCAAGTTTTAATTTAAATCCCTTCAGCTGCTCACAAGTTATCACATTTTTACCGGACATGCCCTCTGACCTTTGACCTTGGGACCCCAAAATCTAATCAGTTAATCTTTACATCATTATACATACCTGTAGCAAGTTTGAATTAGATCACTTCAGCCGTTCTCAAGTTATAGACATATTACAGACTTTGACCTTTGACCTTTTGCCCCCAAAATCTAAACAGTAAATCTTTACATCATTCTATATAAATGTACCAAATTTGGTCAGAATCCCATCACTGGTTCACAAGTTATCGCGGTAACAGGATTGTATTGTAACAGGATTTTTACCTAGCATGACCTCTGACCTTTGGCATTTGACCTCGTGACCCCAAAATCGAAACAGTTAATCTCTCCCTTATTACACATACCTGCACCAAGTTTGATTAGGATCCCTTCAGCCCTTCTCAAGTTGTCATGGTAACGATAACCTATCATACGGACAGCAAGACGGACAACCTGAAAACATAATGCCTCCGGCGACTTTGTCAACGGAGGCATAAAAATCGAAACAACACGTTCAAGTCGAGAATCTGGCATCACCCTTTGTCTGATCCATTCGCTCTCCACTCCACATTATACCTTCTGAGAGATTCGTGCTTCTCATGAATGAGTGGTCAGGTCAGGATGTGATCAGATGACCTCTGACATGACAAAGGTGAGGATGGCCATGACTCATGCCATTCCTGAGTACGTGGCTCCTCTCGGAAAGGTTTGAGTGTTCAATTGGGAGGAAGCTGCTTATTTTGATATGTACAGTCACGTGATAAAGTAAGTACACCCCATGTAAAGTTTTGACGTTTTCAACATATTTCAACATACAGCTATTTGATCTTAATTTCAACAATATTGATAGATAAAGGTGATATAATATGACAAATATCATGAAACATTTACATTTTGTAGTCCATTGTATAATTTAAATAAACATAAATGCAAATTTTGCATGTGGAAAAAGTAAGTACACCCCTACATTTATCACCACTTCAAATACCTAAAATTAGAATCAAGTGAACCAGCTCAGGTGCAAATGATGAGAACATCGTCAGAGAGGATCTTGGAGGAACCTGTCTTATTTAAACCTCAGACATTTAGTTTGGTTTGCTCTTTGTTGTTGAAGTGTGCGGCATCACCATGCCTAGATCAAAAGAGCTCTCTGAGGCCTTCAGAAAGAAGGTTATAGATGCCTACGAGTCTGGGAAGGGATTTAAAAAGATCTCCAAACAAATTGAAATCAATCATTCGACTGTCCGGAAGTTCATCTCCAAGTGGAGAAGATTCCAAACAACTGCCAACTTGTTCAGGCCAGGCCGCCCCAGCAAGTTCAGCCCGAGAGCAGACCGCAAGATGCTGAAAGAGTCTCTAAGAACCCCAGAATGTCATCACAGAACCTACAGGTAGCTCTTGCCACTGTTGATGTCAAAGTGCACGAGTCTACCATTACAAAGACGCTGCACAAATTTGATCTACATGGGAGGTGTGCCAGGAGGAAACCTTTGCTGTCCAGAAAGAACATCAGGGCAAGACTAAAGTTTGCCATTGAACACCTTGGCAAAGACCAGCACTTCTGGAACAATGTGCTCTGGACAGATGAGTCAAAGGTGGAGCTATTTGGCCACAGTACCAGAAGACATGTTTGGTGAAAACCAAAGACAGCATTTGACCACAAGAACCTGATACCAACTGTAAAGCATGGTGGTGGAAATATTATGGTTTGGGGCAGCTTTGCTGCATCAGGGCCGGGGCAGCTTTGCTGCATCAGGGCCTGGGCAGCTCAACATCATATAATCCACTATGAATTCTTCGTTGTACCAGAGGGTGCTTGAGGATAATGTGAGGCCATCTGTCGGAAAGTTGAAGCTCAAACGAAGGTGGACCTTGCAACATGACAATGACCCTAAACATACCAGTAAATCCACCAAGGAATGGCTGAAAATAAAGAAATGGAGGGTTCTGGAATGGCCAGTTCAAAGCCCGGATCTAAATCCCATCGAGATGTTGTGGGGGGATTTGAAATGAGCTGTGCATGCAAGAAACCCCTCAAACATCGCATAGCTGAAAGAATTCTGCATGGAGGAGTGGGCAAAAATTTATCCCAGTCGATGTCAGAGACTGGTAGTGGTAGACAGTTATAAGAAACGCCTACTTGAGGTTGTTTCTGCCAAAGGGGGCAATATCACCTATTAGAGCCAAGGGTGTACTTACTTTTTCCACATGCGAAATTTGCATTTGTATTTATTTAAATTATACAATGGACTACAAAATGTAAATGTTTCATGATATTTGTTATATTATATCACCTTTATCTATCAATATTGTTGAAATGAAGATCAAATAGCTGGATGTTGAAATATGTTGAAAAAGTCAAAACTTTACATGGGGTGTACTTACTTTTTCACGTGACTGTATATACTAGCTTGGCTCGGTTCGCTGCGCTCGCCTCACCAAGCGTCGTTACAGAGGAACAGGCTTATTTTAGCTGAGGATAATGACTGTACCTGAGTTGCTGTGTTGTCATGATTTACACCAATCATAATACAAACAATTACTTTGCACAAATGTATTTGTTGTGTTTGTGATATTACATTTGTGTAAGCAATTTAGGTTGAAGATTTAGGTTGAATGTTTTTTTTTCAAGAAAGAACCCCTCAGCACACACAGAGGGGAGGTGTCAGTGTAGACTGGAAGTTTGGGACGATTAGACCTCACCACCAAGTAATTCAAAACACCTCACCACCAAGTAATTCAAAACACCTCACCACCATAAAACACGTAATAAAAACACCTCACCACCACAAAATTAAAAACACCTCACAGCCATAAAACACGTAATAAAAACACCTCACCACCACGAAATTGAAAACACCTCACAGTCATAAAACACGTAATAAAAACACCTCACCACCACGAAATTAAAAACACCTCACAGCCATCAAACACGTAATAAAAACACATCACAGCCATAAAACACGTAATAAAGACACCTCACCACCATGAAATTAAAAACACCTCACAGCCCTAAAACACGTAATAAAAACACCTCACAGCCATAAAACACGTAATAAAAACAACGATAGTCTGCAATGGACGTACCAAGTCAGCTAATCGGCTTAGGGCTGAGTGGCAGCAACTGACAAATGTGCCTGTATCCAGAAGGCTAGTCAACCAACGACTGGTTCAAGCAGGCTATCGTGCCAGGCGTCCCCTGAGAAAGCCACGCCTGACCAGACAACACAGCCAGCGCCGATTGCAGTGGGCCAGAGAGCACCGTCAATGGCAGCCAGGACACTGGAATCCCGTGACCTTCAGTGACGAGTCTAGATTTCTGGTCTATCGTCAAGATGGCCGCGTCCGAGTGCGCAGACAAGTGCATGAAGCCGACAGCAAAGATTGTATCGTGCCAAGAGTCCAAGCTGGAGGTGGTGGGGTGACCGTTTGGGCTGCTTTTCATGCAGGGGGCAAAACTGACCTGGTTGTTCTGAATGGAAACCTGAACCAGTTCAAGTACAAGGTCATTCTGGAAGAAACATTGCTTCCATTTGCTCGTGCAGCCTTTCGAGGAAACTTTGTCTTCCAAGATGACAATGCACGGCCTCATCGTGCTCGCATGATCCAACACTTTCTTGCTGACCGTGGTGTAGAGCATATGGAGTGGCCTGCCATGTCCCCGGATGTGAATCCGATAGAGAACTTGTGGGCAGAATTAACGCGTCAAATCGACAACTTGGACCAGCAGCCCACCTCTGTGCATGAATTGCAGAAGGCTATTGTCACTGCATGGCAAGTGATTCCTGTCCAAACCTTGGCAAATCTCGTGAACAGCATGCCTCGACTTTTAAGTGCTCTCCTGAATACTCGTGGGTTTACACAAAGTACTGAACTGTAATTTTACTGTCCGTAATCCCAGTCATAATTTAGCTTTTGTTTTTGTTGAATAAAAATTTGGCTAATGTGCAAAATAAAGAGATACTTCTGGAAAACGTACAGAAGTTTAACACAGTACTGTCCGTGAATTGAGTTCGATATCAGTTTACATCACTTTCAAGGATCAATTTATTTGCTTCGAAATGTCAAATGTGGTTTTTGTTTCTTTTAAAGGTCACATTAACAAAATCTCGAATAATTTCAACATAATTCCAAAAAACTTTTGGTTCTAAGTCATCTTGAAAAGTAAGTTCACCCCCACAAAAAAAATATCCATATTAAATGCCAAGTCTGTATATATAAATAGTCCTGACTTCACATATTCAGAGCTGACACTCTAATGAGATGTACTGTATTATATACTGTATATATATATATATATATATATATATATATATATATATATATATATATATATATATATATATATATATATATATATATATATAGATAGATATATATATATATATATATATATATATATATATATATATATATATATATATATATATATATATATATACAGTGAAACCTTGACTTACGAGTTTAATTCGTTCTGTGACCGAGCTCGTAACTCAATTTGCTCGTTTCTCAAATTAAATTTCCCCATTAAAATGCATTGAAATGCTATTAATCCTTCCAGCCCGCCAAAAACCACACCAATTTTTTTTTAAATATACAGTATATATAAAAATATCTCGCGCTTTATATTTCACCTGTATGCAGCATACAAGTTGGCAGGATGGCCTGGACTGGAGGTACGCACACTTGACTCTGAACTGTCCAGCCTGGGTTTGAATCCCGACCCAGCTATAACCTGTCATGGGTGAATCACAGGCAGGGTGATTCATCAATGTGTGTACCGCTAAACTGGGCGCCCCGTTTGCGTCCCATTAGTTGTTGGATGTTAAGGATCTCACCGTGTTTTCCACAAAGAGAAGGCGAGCTATCGCCGGCACTCTCAACAAGTTGTGGCCTGGCATGCTCTTCTCCTCTGCCGTTATATACGTCCTCCTCGGCATCTTTTTCCAGAAGAGCCCTGTCTCGTCACAGTTGAAGATTTGCTGGGGGATGTATCGTTCGGCTTCTATCAGTTCGGCAAAAGTTATAATAAAATCTCCATCTCTTCATGGATAGAGGTCCGGAGCTTTGAAATAATCGTAACGCCCTTGGCTGGCGTTATATCCTTTATCGACTCCTTCTGCTTCAAAATCGTACATATCGTAGAAGTACTACGATCGTACTGCCTCACTAAGTCGACAACACGCACACCTCGCTCATGTTTTTCGACGATTGCGTGTTTTATATCCAAGCACATCATCCTCTTCTTCTTCTCAGTACTGCCCTTGGCACTCAATTTCTTAGGACCCATGGTTAAAACTAAGAAATTTTCCAAAATAACCAACATGCGAAAACAAAGCAGCAGCGATATACGGCAGAGATGCTTGCACGGCAAGATAACCACGTGACCGGAACCCACCTGGTGGCGGGTGGCGTAAGCTCCAAAATAACCAAAATGCGAAAACAAAGCAGCAGCGATATACGGCAGAGATGCTTGCACGGCAAGATAGCCACGTGACCGGAACCCACCTGGTGGCGGGTGGCGTAAGCTCGTAACTCAGATCTCGGCTCGCATCTCAAAGCAATAAACCGCCCGAGCGACGTCTCGTATCTCGGAAAACTCGTAAGTTGGTGCACTCGTAAGTCAAGGTTTCACTGTATATATATATATATATATATATATATATATATATATATATATATATATATATATATATATATATATATATATATATATATATATATATTGTTACGGACCGCGGATAAGATGTTGGTTTTGCCGAGCGGAGGCCCCGCGGCCCTAACAGTTATCCCGACTAACCCGATTCCCGAACGTTTGCCAAATTCGCGCCACAGATATTCAATATGGAAAAGACAAAAGCGACACGGATGTGAAGAAGAAGAAGACAAAAAAAGTTTGGAAATACGAATATAATTTATTTGCTATTTACAGGCTCAAAAAAACCAAGGAGAAGGAAAGATAAGAAAATAATTTACAGAAGATATTAGACACAGTGCAACGCTAGCTTATACAAACTTAATTAACCCAAGGACAGAACAAACAAAACAAACTCACGTACACAAAAGGATGGAAAGGCAGGAGGTGGATGGCTGGAGGGAGAGGAAGGTCCAATGGTACTGCAGCACGATCGGCGCGTTTGACTGCCGCCGTTCCTTCGCGGCCCTGCTCCAGAACTGTCGTCAAGGCCCCACGCTGCTGTCGTTGCTGCTGTGGCTGCGGCTGCTCTGGGGACGTCGCGTGCTTTGCCAGGACTCGTCTGGTCCAACCACACAACTGAACAACGTGCTTGCTTCTTGCCCAACTCTCTTGCTTGGTCCAACTTTGGCGAGCAAGGCGACGAATAGCAGGCTTTGTGCTTCCCTGGACGATCTCATTAATGTTCTCGCTGGATGATCTCTCTGGATGATCTCCTTAATGTTCTCTCTGGATGATCTCTCTGGATGATCTCTCTGGATGATCTCCCTGGATGATCTCTCGCAGTACCTTGCGCGCGCGCTTTTATAGCGCCTCCGGCGATCAAGCCGCCGGCCTTCAGGACACGCCCCTCGGTGTGCTCACCTCGGCCCTGGTTGGTTGCGCGACCCGCTGGCTCCGCCCTTGATGACGACGGGCGGGCACGCCCGTCTTCCCCGACCCGAGCACATGTTCAATGGTGGTTTTGGAGGGGATGTGATTGGCAATCGAGGCTTGGCAATGATGAAAGGGGAAAGTGAAAGGAATCTACTCTATTTCACTTGGTGCAATGGAGTGTCATCTTAATGGAAGACAAGGCCTTACCCTAATACACATAATAAAGATATAACTATCAACCAGGGGGAAATGTATGATTGGCTAACGTGTATGCTTTATGGAATTAACTACGGGAACGCCCTTTGACCTTTATACAACACTGGAGGCAGGAGGGTCCAGAATAAAGCAATATCTCACAACAATTTACTATACAATACAACACAATAAAAAAAACACAATCCTCATATCCGCAACACTGCACCCTCCTCCTCTTAGGCACGGCCCGGGCCTATAACTTTAACTTAGTGTGACACGTAGGTGTAGTTCCCTCTACATTTAACCTGACCCTGAGTGCGACAGTTTTAAAACATAAATAAATATGTCCCGCTGCTCCATTACACCCTACCTAACAGACGCACGCCCACAGCTAACCGAATTGCGGAATGGTCTTCAAACTATACATTGACGGTGGGGAGCATTATTTACAATGACTCTGCTTTTATTTACAAAACTAACCCAGGACCTGTGATTGTTCTTTTGGGGGGGAGAGACAGTCTGCTCTGCATCAATGCACCATGAAAGCACCCAAAACGCACCAACACACCCTCAAGCACCAATCAGTGCACAGTCATCATTGTTCATGAAAATAAAAACAACAACCCCTAACCCTGCAGGTGGTCTCTTGCTATTTGGCTCCCTCTGCTGGCTATTATTATTTTCCTGGTGTTGTCATCTTCCTTTGCTGGCGGCCTATTTGCACTATTAAAATGCACCCAACGTGTCCATTTTTATTTATTTTATTTATGGCCCACAGGGCCGACTAGTGTGGTTCACCTGTGGGGCATCGGTGCCCTGTGATCAAGGTCCGCCAGCAAGATTTCGGGCCTTCATGGCCGGTTCCAGCAGAGGGGCCATGCCCCAACCCATGGGGTCCATAAGTGGTGCTCGGCCACAGACATGTGGTCCATAATGTGGTGCATCGATGCAGACAGCTGGTTCTGGGAGTTCCGGGCGCACAATGGCGGACTCACGCATGCTCCCCTCGGCGCCCAGTGGCGCACAGGTCCTCATGTGGGAGACAAAGGGGGGGAGAGACAGATGAGCGAGGGGTAAGGTCACAAGGGTACACATCAAACAAGGCAATGCAAGGCGAAATGCGTACGGAGAGCGAAGTGAGAAAAGCTCGTCCCTTCCGTATGTCACCCCCCCTGTCACCTACTCTACCCTTGCCCCTACCCCATATTTACAAAAATCTACACATTTACGAATTCGTCACTACTGTCACGTCTTCCCCATATTTCTTCTATTCCAAATTCGTCACCACAATCCCTCTAACCAAAATTTGCCATCACCCAATTCATCATCAATCCTCATAAGAAGACAGAGATGGAACACAAAACACAATGTCACACCCACGTCATGATGCGTCTCACAATCCAAACATTTGCATCAAAAATAATTAAAACAACCTGGCATGGTGTGGAGGTACGTCATCCCAGGTGAGTGGATGCAGATGGTGCGAGGAGACTTCAATCCTAACTATCCTCTAAATGACTTTAACACACTTTACACTACCCGGGGTCTTTCCCTGCCAAACCATTGGCAATCTTTCTCTATGTGGTTTTAAAAACCAATTCCCATTGACCAAACTGTGGTGCTTCACAATTTGGGGTCTCACTCCCCCGATTCAACTCCCTGTGCCCTTGCACAATTTCAGGACTGGGGCGTGTAGCTCTCCCAGCAGGTCTACCCACCTGCACACCTCCACCACTGCAGTTGCCACCCGAGCTTACCTAGCTCCTTACCTAACCTATCTAACTGGGGAAGGCCCCTCCTGGCTCTGTCACCCCTCGGTGCCCTCTGGCACTGGGCTACCCGGGTCCATCCTCCGGATCCTCAGGCCCCATCCACAACAACTCTACCGGCTCCCAGAGCCCACCTGCGGCCTCACCTGGCTGACATCCTCACAGTGGTGGAGTGCCCAAACCAACTACACACACTAACAGGCTACACGCCCAGCCATTTCCACAACACTAATGCACCCATCCAAATACCATTATTTCACCCGCACCACAGATGCCAATATCCAACCACAATTTACCTATACCCTCTACCTAACACTTACACTACCCTCCCCGGGTATTCGTGATGGGGGTCCATCCTTCCGCCATTCACACCTTCGCACCATCCACTCCACTCCATAGTTTCCACCATACTCACTCCACGACCATCCATTCCAATACTCCATATATTCCACACTCCATGTATTCCACACTCCATGTATTGCACACAACCATTCTCCATACACCTGTTGTTGCACACCTGTGCAATCTTACCTGGTGCCACCTGCACCCTCCTTCCTTCCTGGACCATTTGGTCAGCACAATACTCATCACCATCACTCACTCAAACACTGCTCCATACACCTGTTCAGTTGCACACCTGTGCAATCACACCTGTTCACCATACACCCGGCATCATCTAATCTACCTGGTGCCCTGCTAACTTAGTGCTCCCCGTCTTCCCTTTAAACTAAGCACATACCACGTCATTATCATCCACACTAATCTACCTGCGTCCCCACTACAGGTATCAGTCACTACCTAACCTTACCGTTACCTAAGGTCAATCTCTAGGTCCCTATCATTATATCCTAACCCTCCCAGGCTAGTTTTCACTGCCATAAACCCCATAAAATTAGTGCTCCTTTGCCCCTCTGTGAGGGATGACAGAGTTGCCATCCCATCACATCGGGCATCTCCCACTACCATCCCCCCAGTCCTCTGACGCTACGAGCCCCCGTCGCAAGAGGTACTGGGTCCTGCCTCGGCATCTAGAGCCGAGGCGATCCATGAGGGCGCCTGCTCGCCGGCATAAGGTCTTTTTCGGTCGACATGGACGATCCGAGGGAGGGCCCGTGGCCCCATTTTGATCTTAACGACCACGTCACAGACTTGCGACAGGACGACTCCCGGGCCTTGCCAGGGGGAGGTGAGTTTTGGGCACCTGCCTTCCGCCTCCGGGGATTAAAGAACCAAATTTTCATCCCCAGAGCGTATTGACTCCCCTGGCTCCGGTCGTCGTACCTGCGCTTCATCTTGGCCCCCGCCAGATGGAACTGGTGGCGGGCGAAGGCATGGGCCCGCTCCATGCCTTCCTCCAGGTGACGTGCGTAACCCACCCTCAGCGGTGTATCCATGGTGTCTGGCACGGGACCGCATAGCAAGTCGGCGGGAGCCCGTAACTCCCGCCCATACATAAGCAACGCTGGACTGCATGCGGTGGCCCCGTGCTGGCTAGTTCGGTAGGCCATCAACAGGTACGGGAGATGTTCGTCCCAGTCATCCTGACGGGTGGTGGTGAACATGCCAGTTGTTGGATCAATGTTCGATTGAACCTTTCCACCATCCCGTCAGATTGTGGCCGCAAGGGCGTGGTTCTGGTCTTTCGAATTGACAGGAGTCTGCACACATCCTTTAATAATTGGCTCTCAAAATTTCGTCCCTGATCGGTGTGCAGCTCCTGTGGAATCCCGTGCCGACATACAAATCCTTCCACGAAGGCCTGTGCTACCACCCCGGCTTCTTGGTTGGGGAGGGCATAGGCCTCCGGCCACTTGGTGAAATAGTCCATTACAACGAGGATATACTTATTACCTTGGCGGGTGTGGGGCAGCGGTCCTAGAATATCCATAGCCACCCGCTCAAGGGGAGCCCCCACCTGGTGTAATTGAAGGGGGGCCCTCATCCTCCGTGCTGGTCCCTTTTTGGCAGAACAGGCGTCGTATCTCCGACACCAGTCCTGTATGTCGCGCCACATATTCACCCAATAGAACCTCCAGCGGACCCGAGATGTTGTCTTTGTCCTGCCCAAATGGCCGCCGGAGCGGGTACCATGCACCTGTTGCAATATGACGTTCTTAAATTTGTCAGGGACTATCACCAGCCAGGAAGTTCTATCAGAGGGAACCTCCACCCACTTGCGATACAAGATGTTGCCTTTCAATTCCAGGGTCTGCCACTGAGCCCAATACGCCTTTGTTTGCGCCCTGAGGGGGGTGACCTCTTCCCCCTTTGGTCTTTGCCCCAATTTGACCCATTGGAACACCGGCCCCTGTCTGATTCTCCTGGGCAGCCATTCTATTTTCCACCCCCGTTAACCCATTTTTCACCCCTTTTATCCCATTGTCTAACCCCTCAAATTTCTTGTCTAACCCCTCAAATTTCTTGTCTAACCCCTTAAAATTATTGTCTAACCCCTCAAATTTCTTGTCTAACCGTTCACCGGTACCCCTTGCTTCGTCCCTCATTGCCCCATCATTCTGTTTTCCATTTTTTCACTATCAGCCCTCGCTTCGTTCCTCATTTTGTCCATAAGGGCCCCCATTTGTAGCAAAAAAAGGTTCGAATCCACCGGCGGCGCTGCTACGGTCGCGGGCGCTGTAGCCATGTGCGTGGCACCATTTTGCGCGCCCGTAACCTCGTGCGCGAGAGCGCCACTTTGCGCGCCTGAAACCTCCTCAACCACCTCCTCATTGCTCTCCTCCATCTGATCCTGGGTTACTCCTAACCCCTTCTATCTCTCCCACCGACATCCCGTCGCCTTGACCAGCCATGGCGCGATTTCAAAATTCGGGTTTTTCTTTAAAACAACACAAATTTTGGCAGCTCGTAATTTTGAGCGCGTTAAGCGCGCTTCGGGTCTGACCCCGCTCCCGACACCAATTGTTACTGCCAATAGTACAATTGGTGTTCCAAAATTTGGGCTAAATAAATTTAGTCCCAGGTCCGAATCCGACACTCCTGACACCAATTGTTACGGACCGCAGATAAGATGTTGGTTTTGCCGAGCGGAGGCCCCGCGGCCCTAACAGTTATCCCGACTAACCCGATTCCCGAGCGTTGGCCAAATTCGCGCCACAGATATTCAATATGGAAAAGACAAAAGCGACACGGATGTGAAGAAGAAGAAGACAAAAAAAAGGTTGGAAATACGAATATAATTTATTTGCTATTTACAGGCTCAAAAAAAACCAAGGAGAAGGAAAGATAAGAAAATAATTTACAGAAGATATTAGACACAGTGCAACGCTAGCTTATACAAACTTAATTAACACAAGGACAGAACAAACAAAACAAACTCACGTACACAAAAGGATGGAAAGGCAGGAGGTGGATGGCTGGAGGGAGAGGAAGGTCCAATGGTACTGCAGCACGATCGGCGCGTTTGACCGCCGCCGTTCCTTTGCGGCCCTGCTCCGGAACTGCCGTCAAGGCCCCACGCTGCTGTCGTTGCTGCTGTGGCTGCGGCTGCTCTGGGGACGTCGCGTGCTTTGCCAGGACTCGTCTGGTCCAACCACACAACTGAACAACGTGCTTGCTTCTTGCCCAACTCTCTTGCTTGGTCCAACTTTGGTGAGCAAGGCGACGAATAGCAGGCTTTGTGCTTCCCTGGACGATCTGCTTAATGTTCTCGCTGGATGATCTCTCTGGATGATCTCCTTAATGTTCTCTCTGGATGATCTCTCTGGATGATCTCTCTGGATGATCTCTCTGGATGATCTCCCTGGATGATCTCTCGCAGTACCTTGCGCGCGCGCTTTTATAGCGCCTCCGGCGATCAAGCCGCCGGCCTTCAGGACACGCCCCTCGGTGTGCTCACCTCGGCCCTGGTTGGTCACGCGACCCTCTGGCTCCGCCCTTGATGACGACGGGCGGGCACGCCCGTCTTCCCCGACCCGAGCACATGTTCAATGGTGGTTTTGGAGGGGATGTAATTGGCAATCGAGGCTTGGCAATGATGAAAGGGGAAAGTGAAAGGAATCTACTCTATTTCACTTGGTGCAATGGAGTGTCATCTTAATGGAAGACAAGGCCTTACCCTAATACACATAATAAAGATATAACTATCAACCAGGGGGAAATCTATGATTGGCTAACGTGTATGCTTTATGGAATTAACTACGGGAACGCCCTTTGACCTTTATACAACACTGGAGGCAGGAGAGTCCAGAATAAAGCAATATCTCACAACAATTTACAATACAACACAACACAATAAAAAAAACACAATCCTCATATCCGCAACAATATATATATATATATATATATATATATATATATATATATATATATATATATATATATATATACATATATATATATATACATATATATACATATATACTATATATACATATATACATATATATATATATATATATATATATATATATATATATATATATATATATATATATATATATATATATATATATATATATGATATATATATATATATATATATATATGTATCTTTATTTATATATATACAGTATACTGTATATGCAGTGCATTCAGAAAGTATTCAGACCCCTTCACTTTTTTCACATTTTGTTATGTTGCAGCCTTATGTTGAAATCGTTCGTTCAAATTCATTTTTTCCCTCATCAATCTACACTGAATACCCCATAATGACAAAGAGAAAACAGGATTTTAGAAAGTTTTCCAAATTTATTAAAAAGAAAAAATTGAAATATCACACTGACATAAGTATTCAGACCCTTTGCTATGACACCTGAAATTTAGCTTAGGTGCCTCCCATTTCTCTTGATCATCTTTGAGATGTTTCTACACCTTGATTGGAGTCCACCTGTGGTAAATTCAATTGATTGGACATTATTTGGAAAGGCACACACCTGTCTATATAAGGTCTCACAGCTGACAATGCATATCAGAGCAAGAACCAAGCCATGAGGTCGAAGGAACTGCCTGCAGAGCTCAGAGATAGGATTGTGTCGAGGCACAGATCTGGGGAAGCCTACAAAAAAATTTCTGCTGCATTGAAGGTTCCCAAGAACACAGTGGCCTCCATAATTTATTCAGGTTCACTATGTTAACAAATGTAATTTCGTTCAAAATTTTAGGAGATTAGCAAACCTGTACATTTATGGAATCACAAGAGCATGGAGAATCCGAAAATCAATGTTGGCATTTGCACAGACACCTGCATGGTCGCCATTTTGGATTTTCAAAATGGCCGCCATAAAATACATATTTTGCGCTATCTCAGCTTCTAGTCAACCTCGAAACTTAATTAAATATGCTAATCCTATGTTTTCTGGGTCAAGGAATCCAATAAAGGCCTCAAAATAGTGCTCAGGATTATAGAAAAGCAACAAACAAAGGTAATTGAAAACCATTGTCTTTATATTTGTGATATAACTGTATTACATAATACATGATATTGCAAGTCCTTTGAAGTTATTGGTGTGGGTTTATAAAGTAAGAAGGCAGCCTTGTTAGTATCAGATTGAACTATAAGTCCCATACACAGGATCTACTAGGTCTATACCGTTCAGGAATATGCTTTGCAGATCTTCATCACTGTCCTGAGTGTCATCTGGAAAGTCCTAAAAGTGAAGCAAGTGTTAGGATTAGAAGTCTAATGATCCCACCAATGGTTTTATTGACCCAGAAAACATAGGATTAGCATATTTAAATAAGATTCTAGGTTGACTAGAAGCCGAGATCGTGCAAATTATGTATTTTATGGCGGCCATTTTGAAAATCCAAAATGGCAGCCATGCAGGTGTCTACGCAAATGCCAACATTACTTTTTGGATTCCTGATGCTCTGAGTATTCCAAAAATGTATAGTTTTGCTAATCGACTATAAATTTGAACGAAAAAACATGGTGAACCTGACGAATTCTTAAATGGAAGAAGTTTGGGACAACCAGGACTCTTCCTAGAGCTGGCCGCCCGGCCAAACTGAGCAATCGTGGGAGAAGAGCCTTGGTAAGAGAGGTGACCAAGAACCCGATGGTCACTCTGGCTGAGCTCCAGAGATCCTGTGTGGAGATGGGAGGAACTTCCATGAGGACAACCATCACTGCAACACTCCACCGATCTGGGCTTCATGGCAGAGTGGCCAGACGGAAGCCTCTCCTCTGTGATGCACTGTATATGTATGTATACACACACACGTCATGATGTGTTTTTGGATTTATTTTTCCCTTTCAATATCGTCTGGCTTTCGGCACTCTGAAGCAAGTACTGAGAAAAATAGTTGCCTCATGATGCTTGAAGACCATAAATGAACGTGACGGCCTTATGAAAACATGTCCTCATAATGGGGCCGACATGATGCGGGGTGGGGAGGGGAAGAGGGAGTGGAGGGGTATTGAAACTGGACTTTGATGTCCTACTCGGTCTGTTTCCACTACCCTGGGGCGATCTAAGCTCACCAAGCATACTGAGTTTTTTTCATCAATCAATAACTGGCTCAATCAATTCATGTGTCATTCTCGCACCCAGCGGGTAATCGTCAAATTCTCAGTCTAGGAAATGCCATTTATATATGTCTAAATTATGTTCCATTTCAACATCATAGATCCCACCGCAGACGTTTTGTAAATCGAGCATTGTTAATTTTTACCTCGTGTTGCCAGTGTGAAGCAGTTAAAACCATTTAATTAAATATCGGTGGCGTTGTCGTGGGTGTAATATGAGTTGTGGGTGTGTTGAGCATCGTCTGTGTTAAATTGTTCCCCCGAAAAAGGATTAAAATAACCTCCATGTGCTACGATTCTTGATGTCCAATCTGTGAAGTACCCACCCTGCCATTCCCTGGCTCCCAGCCTATGGAATGGATGTCGGTTTGGATTGTGTTTGTGGTGTGGGTGTGGTTAGTGTAATGGAGATTGTGTGTGATGGTGGATTGGGTGATTGGTTCGGGTCGGGGGAAGAGTTGATATGGATGTGATATGTCGTCCTGTGTTTGAGTTTTTAAAAAAAACATTACTTATAAGTACCATGTGTTTTGCATTCACTCAAACGCCTGTGTTCTATGATGTATATATATATACATATGAAGTCACGTGAAAAAGTAAGTACACCCCATGTAAAGTTTTGACTTTTTCAACATATTTCAACATACAGCTATTTGAACTTCATTTCAACAATATTGATAAAGGTGATATAATATAACAAATATCATGAAACATTTACATTTTGTAGTCCATTGTATAATTTAAATAAACATAAATGCAAATTTCCCATGTGGAAAAAGTAAGTACACCCCTACATTTATCACTACTTCAAATACCTAAAATTAGAATGAGGTGCACCAGCTCAGGTGCAAATGATTAGAACATCATCAGAGAGGATCTTGGAAGAACCTGTCTTATTTAAACCTCAGACATTTAGTTTGGTTTGTTCTTTGTTGTTGAAGTGTGCGGCGTCACCATGCCTAGATCAAAAGAGCTCTCTGAGGCCTTCAGAAAGAAGGTTATAGATGCCTACGAGTCTGGGAAGGGATTTAAAAAGATGTCCAAACAATTTGAAATCAATCATTCGACTGTCCGGAAGATCATCTACAAGTGGAGAAGATTCCTAACAATTGCCAACTTGTTCAGGCCAGGCTGCCCCAGCAAGTTCAGCCCAAGAGCAGACCGCAAGATGCTGAAAGAAGTCTCTAAGAACCCCAGAATGTCATCACGGGACCTACAGGTAGCTCTTGCCACCGTTGATGTCAAAGTGCACGAGTCTACCATTAGAAAGAGGCTGCACAAATTTGATCTACATGGGAGGTGTGCCAGGAGGAAACCTTTGCTGTCCAGAAAGATCATCATGGCAAGACTAAAGTTTGCCAATGAACACCTAGGCAAAGACCAGCACTTCTGGAACAATGTGCTCTGGACAGATGAGTCAAAGGTAGAGCTATTTGGCCATAGTACTGGAAGACATGTTTGGTGAAAACCAAAGACACCATTTGACCACAAGAACCTGATACCAACTGTAAAGCATGGTGGTGGAAATATTATGGTTTGGGGCAGCTTTGCTGCATCAGGCCCTGGGCAGCTCAACATCATATAATCCACTATGAATTCTTCATTGTACCAGAGGGTGCTTGAGGATAATGTGAGGCCAACTGTCGGAAAGTTGAAGCTCAACCGAAGGTGGACCTTGCAACATGACAATGACCCTAAACATACCAGTAAATCCACCAAGGAATGGCTGAAAAGAAAGAAATGGAGGGTTCTGGAATGGCCAAGTCAAAGCCCGGATCTAAATCCCATCGAGATGTTGTGGGGGACTTGAAACGAGCTGTGCATGCAAGAAACCCCTCAAACATCGCACAGCTGAAAGAATTCTGCATGGAGGAGTGGGCAAAAATTTCTCCCAGTCGATGTCAGAGACCGGTCGACAGTTATAAGAAACGCCTACTTGAGGTTGTTTCTGCCAAAGGGGGCAATACCACCTATTAGAGCCAAGGGTGTACTTACTTTTTCCTCATGCGAAATTTGCATTTATGTTTATTTAAATTATACAATGGACTCCAAAATGTAAATGTTTCATGATATTTGTTGTATTATATCACCTTTATCTTTCAATATTGTTGAAATGAAGATCAAATAGCTGCATGTTGAAATATGTTGAAAAAGTCAAAACTTTACATGGGGTGTACTTACTTTTTCACGTGACTGTATATATATATGTATATATATATATAAGCTCTTCTTTTGGTGTATGTAAATCTTAGTCGCAAAAGACAATAGCTCTTAAAGTGAAAATTATTTCAAATTAATATAATACCACGCTGATTTATGACCTCCTCCACCAAAGGGAGATGGTGGTTATGTTTTCACCCCTCTCTGTTTGTCTGTGAACAAAATATCTCAAAAAGTTGTGGACGGATTCTCAAGGATGAAATGATTCGATTTTGGTCGAAGATCCGAATTCGGCTACGAGAATGTTTTCAGTGATTCTTCACCATTGGGAGACAGGGCCAAAAGCGATAAATAGCAGGATATCTCAAAAAGGTTGTGAACGGATTTGGACGAAACTTGGTGGACCGGTTGGGTGTCTGACAAGGACAAATTGATTCGATTTTGGTGAAAATCTGAATATGGATTCGGATATGAGAATTATTTAATTTTTTAAGTGATTCTTCACCATTGGGAGATGCGGCCAAAAACGATACAGAGCAGGATATCTCAAAATGTTATGGACGGATTTGGACGAAACTTGTTCTACAGGTTGTGTGTGTGACAAGGATGAATCGATTACATTTTGGTGAAGATTCGGATCCGGATCCGGCTAGTATAATTTTTTAAGTGATTCTTCACCATGGGCCAAAAGCGATAAATAGCAGGGTATCTCAAAAATGTTGTGGACGGATTTGGACAAAATTTGGTGGACAGGTTGGGTGTCTGACAAGGACAAATTGATTTGATTTTGGTGAAAATCTGAATATGGATTCGGATATGAGAATTATTTAATTTTTTAAGTGATTCTTCACCATTGAGAGATCGGGCCAAAAACGATACGTAGCAGGATATCTCAAAAAGGTATGGATGGATTTGGATGAAACGTCTTCTACAGGTTGTGTGTGTGACAAGGAAGAATGGATTACATTTTGGTGAAGATTCGGATCCGGATCCGGCGAGTAGATTTTTTTAAAGTGATTCTTCACCATTAAGTGATGTAGGCCAACTATGCGGGGGTATGCTCTCTACTGAGTGCCGTTCTCGTTTTTACTGTGAGATCAAGGCTGATGGAAGAGTGAACTGACAAGAGAATAAAAAGGCTCTGAACAGACAGTGGAGCAGTGAGGCCACAATTGGACCCGAAAAGATAGCAAACTGGAGGGTTCATAGAACACGTTACCCCATGCAGTCTCGAGAAAAAGGACATGGGAAGGGTCTTTTCAACTCTTGCTTTGCGTTTCCAAGAACGATCTGTATTACCTGTGTTTGTGACTTTGAATAACAGGCGCGATGGCAACTATACGAAGCCGAAGCCGATGGGTCAAACGGAACAATCCAAAGGTGAAACGTATCAACTTTTCTCGGAGAAACTGATGATTTTGGAACGATCTATGAGAATAAGATGTACTGAACAAAGACATCCTTGGGATGAAGATAGCTCTGTGGTTGATTCACAAGGTGCCACCATTTTTGTCTGAATCTCGCTGGTTCCTCTGCTCTCAGAGTGCATGACAAATCTGATTGGTCGAGACAGCGTAAAGATTTACCCAAGTACTGCTAAACTGGAGGGGTTTGGAAGTGCAAACAAGGTGGTTTGTGTTCTACAGGCTTCAAATATATAATTAAATTAAAATAAAAAGTTTTAAATGCTGTGGGGAAAAAAACCCATTGAAATGGAAGTTTACCGTCGTTGTAGCATCCACTTTTACACCACCTTATTTACACACATTAAATAATTCTGCCTGTTTGTGTCCTTTATGACATGCCCAAAAATAGTAAGTTACCTGTTTGCAATGAATTTTTATTTTTTGACTGCCAGACAGACAGGAAGCAACTATGTATTGCTATACCACAAGTGTGCATGTGCGTTTAGGCCGGGACTTCATACAATATGTCAAATACAGAGCCATATACTGCTAAACTGCAGCTTTGTGTTCCGGTTTGTGGTCTTCAGTGTTAAATATATTTAATTCAATTGAAATTAGGTAGTTCCTCGATCATCGACTAACGTCTGTGAGACAGACACATACATAGTAAACCAATTGCTCAACACCCAGTTTGTGCTACACATGGGGTAATGAACGAATGGATTGGAAAAGGAGAGAGAGAGAGAGAGAGAGAGAGAGAGAGAGAGAGAGAGAGAGAGAGAGAGAGAGAGACAGACAGAGAGAGAGACACAGAGAGAGACAGAGAGACACAGAGAGACACAGTAAGAGTGGTGGGAGAGAGACAGAGACAGAGAGAAATAAACAGTACGCTGCTGCAAGTAAGAGTGGTGGGTTAGGCAGGGTTAATAGTGGTAGAAAAGATGGAGGGTATAGGGATATGGGATGACATACGATGGGAGTCTGCTGCCTGCTTGAAGCCCTGGAGGAAAGAGTGCAATTGAATCCCTTGTATTTTAGAAGGGAAAATGTTTATTTTTATAAATCCAACGAGAACGGCACTCAGAAGAGTGCACAGTCTCGCTCGCCTCAAGTGCTCATTCTGAACAAAAATACCATTGTTAACTGTACATGCTACTATTATAGCCCATATACTTGTCATCAATACACCCTATTGTGTCACATGCATTGCCATTATCCATAGCATTATTGATTAATTATTAGGATATTTAACAACCACTTTTGTGCACATTAAGGCTAAATTGCATCAAACTATATTCCCCATGGTTAGTCGATCATATGTTTGAAGTTTTGCATCGGTCTATTAAGCAGTTCTGGAGATGAAGAAGATTTTTTTATGTTTTTATTTTCATTCCAATATGGCGGCCGGATCATGTGACCAATGAGGTTATAAATTTAATTCTTCATTCGCATCAGATTGTAAATTAGATTTACGAAATGTCAGATTTCTTCGGATAAGGATTTCGATTCAACCAATTATGACTGGAATATCACTTCACAGATGACATCATCATTATCACCATATATACCCCATGAGGAGTTTGAGCATGTGACTTATGACATGAGCATTATCAATAAAATATTATTCTCATGAAGAGAAGGTGAGCTATCGCCAGCACCCTGAAGAAATTCCAAATTGCTGCCCTAACTTACAGGAGGAACTGCATCATTGGCACATCCGCAACTCCCTCAGCCAATGATGCTATTCACAGCCATGTGCTGCATACAAGAGAAGAAGAATGGATTCTTGAAATGCAATGAAGAGGTAATCAAAATCCCCCACATGGAAAATATGAGAGTTTCTGGTAATTTTAAATATACCCACGAGATTTCGATCTATCAGGTGGTCTTACACAGGTGTGCGCCATACAACCTATGTTTCTTGGCTTGTTTTTTTTGTGCAAATCCGACGTTTGTCAACATATGCACAGCACAGTTTGTAACCATACCTTTACAACATGAGCGCAGCACTTGAATCAAGCACTGAATGTCAATTTTTCTAGCCCGTGACAGCAGGTATCATTATTTGCATGAAATGACAATATAGCCCGATTATGATGCCAGACGTAAACCTAATCCACTGGTAACATGAAACAATCTGTGAAAAAACTCGCGTGGAGGATTCTTGGCAGCCATTTAATGCTACCTGCTGGAAACATTACTGGGCAGCTAAACGCCGTCCAATCATTTTTAACCCCAAAATTGCAATACAGGCGCAATACCTGGAGCCGATTGGTCAATACACAATGGAACTGAAAGAGAAAGGGGTCTGCGAAAATGGTGATGAATCAAGACGTCCTCGCCAATATTATCTTACTATAATTCACCAAATGTCTGTATGTCTGTCTGTCTGTCTGTTCCCAGGTACCGCAAAAACGGCTGAACTGATCGCAACGAAATTTTGGGTGGGTGATCCTGGGACCCCCTGGAGTAAAATAGGCTACATTGTTTTTCCAATTTTTTTCCAATTTCCAATTTTTCCAATTTTACAGTTTTTCCAAACACGATGGAATAATATTTACCGATATGAACAGTGATATGGCTTTTATTGAAATTCTACAAATACTGTTTAGATTTTGATGATTTGCGTGTGATATGATTTAACGGATGTTTATATAAATCGTTTAAAATAAAAAAGCCTTCAATTTCTGATATTTTGCCTTTTCATTTGGACCTCCCAATTGAAGCCCCGCCCATAGGGCAGGTACCGTTGCTAGTATTTCTCATTACATTTGGTGCATTTCACGATCAGTTTGGGTTTAACTGGCAGCAGGAAGGGTGGCATTGCAATTCAATGTTCCTATATTGCCCTTACCTCAACCTAACACCCCCACCCTCTTTTCATTCACAACAATCTCCTTGCGACTATTCCATCAGATACTCCATCTCCATCGCTTGCCGTGCACTCTAATTTTGGGGTCTTCAATGCTTGGTTCATTTAGCTTGCAATTGTCGCCGATTCACGAGTATTTGAAAATTTTGTCGAGGGAGTCGCAACAGCTGCGGCCTGAAGTTGTAACAGATTGCCCTCCCATTTGGTGCGACATCCCATGAGAGAAACTCATATGATAAAAGCCTTCGTGCAGACGGTCGGTGGAAGAAACTCATCTGATGTGACATAATGTTCTGATTATAGATTATTTGGGACCGCAATAGAGTTGTTATATGGTTCAGTTTTCCCAAACCCATTCGTCGTATAACAGCACCATTCTCGAAGTCATACAACATTTTGCTTACCAGTCCAGTACACATGGGGTGTTTGGCTCCAAAAATAACTGAGCTCAGTAGATGGCTGAAAGATAGGAGGTAAGGCGAGTGGGGGCATAGGAAATGGGGAAGGGAAATAAGGAAAGGAAAAGGTGAGGGTAAGAGGAAGGGAAAAGGAAAGGGGGGACAGAGTGAAGTGGAGAGGTGAGAGGACAAGAAGAGAGGGCCGAGGGTGATTGGATTATTTCACCACAGTAGCCAGTTGCTAAATATGGGACTTTCAAAATTAAGTAATCCACCCCACTATGCACATGCACAGAAACCCCAAGTGATGAGGTTTATCGGGGCAGCCGAATTAATATCATACGTACCAGATAAGGATTGTAACATAAATTGGCTCACAAAAGCTTCTAAAAGAAGCCGTAAATACTTGGAAAAGTACCTGGGAGAAAAGGGGGGGGGGGAAGGTAGGGGCGGGTGCATAATCACGATGAAATATTTGGAGAACCGTGTCATCAACTCGCCCAAAGAGTGGATTTATTGCAGCCCGCATTGCAAAAACTCCCGATGATGTGGGCCCATGCAAGGCCTGTGGACGGGTTCGTCCTAACTGATCTCCTCGATCATCCCTGCCAGTGAGTTGACTTTGAACCTTGCATGATTATTTTGTGTGAACATGGCAGGCTTGGCGATTTATTTAATGGATCTCTTCAATTGACAAGGCCATGCCTTCATTACCAATATTCAGGTAGACTAGATTTTTGTATCTTTTGGTAAAATTAGGTGTGTGTGTGTGTGTGTGTGTGTGTGTGTGTGTGTGTGTGTGTGTGTGTGTGTGTGTGTGTGTGTGTGTGTGTGTGTGTGTTAGAATTGTGAGGAACAGATATGAAAAATCGAGATGCGTGTGATGATTGACAATTATTTTGGTGAGGCTTCTCCCACTGATTTGTCATTATCTTTTAGTGGAAAATCCACTATACTGTTTCTTATATATGTATTTCACTCTTATGTACTTGTGTGGTTCTTCTACAACTCCAGCTATGCAAATGATGAAACAAAACAAAATGGAAGATAAAAAGCAGGGCAGCCCCCAGCTGAACTTGCCTCCCTGGGGACAATAACCATCCTCAAAGGATTTGTGTTCCTCGACATGGTAATGCTGTAGTTAATTCAGATATGCTGGCTGTACGAGATAGCTGTGTTGGGTTAGTCAATGGGTAAGACTTATCCAAATGCAAAGGGCATAGATGTGGGATTTGCATTTGCAAAACTTGTCCTATATTTGCCACAAACAATATAATTAATTGTACAGTAATGGCTGGATCTTACAAGTTACAAGAAACCAAATAATTAATTACATGTAAAACCTCAAACATAGTTTACTTATTGACCTGTAGCAAATGTGCAATGCAATATGTTTGTGAAACAATGCAGAGATGTAATGTAAGAATTAATGCACACAGGAGCAACATGAACAACCCAGATAAAACTACTGGTTACCCACTACTTACCCATCATTTTACTTATGGGTATTGTAAAAATGCGAGCTGCAGTGTTCAGGTTGTAGAAAAGCTAAGCGGAAATGGCCGGAAAAAGAATGGGATGGAAGATAAACAATCGCACAATTACATAAGAGACAGAGACACAGAGTACATAATTATGGATGTAAATGTCCAGTTACAGACACAACACCACAACAAATCGTAAATGAGTCTTTAGATCTTAACAAATAAAATATCTGGACATTACTTAACAGCAGTAGAATTACGATTAATACTTCAAAAAAAAATGAAAGAAGTTTGATCAGGAGGAATACTCTATCCAACACATGGAAGCAATTGTGGATGTGATTGACCATAAAATGTAATTGATGATGAGTAGAAATGATCAATATCGAGAAAATACTTCAACAGAAGGAAGTGTGGAGTAAACTTCCAGAAACAATACAACAGAGATTCACCAAGGGTTGTGTTTACATTGGGAAATGCAATTTGGGGAAAATCGTCAACTACAAGGAAACGGTGCAATCTATAGACATAGAGGAATGGTTAAATCATGGTTAATATGGTTAAATGGGATCTCAGAATCGTGGAAGATAGAAAAATACATACACTACTTACAAAAGGACCAAATTATAGAGAAAAAAAATAAGGATTAACTGGAATAAAGCAATGGAATTTGCAATGATAAGACTGATGGAATGAATGAAAGAACAAATTGATAAACAAAAGGTACCAAACACACAAATGGCTTCATGGTTTAAGGAGGTAGAGAAACATGTAAAAGGAGAGTTGTTGATTTGAAAAGTTTGAATCAATAATCCGAAAGTATACTGGATCTATTTAAGGATCGAAAGTATAGAAAAAACAGTTTTTTTTTCTTTTTTTTCTTCTTTTCTTGTATACTGGATCGAGGCTCATGAAAGAGCTAACATTTATCACACAAAAAAGTCAAACAGACACACAAAACATATAATAAGGGAAGCGGTAGACAAGATGGGGAGAGAAGGGGGAAGCAAACAAACAAAATATTTGAGAGCAGGGAGATGTGTGGGAGGGAGAGGGCTTGGGGGGAGGAGGCGTGGGAAGGGGGGTGGGGGGAGATGGGAGAAGTATAAAACACAAGGACACCAAGGACTTCCAGGACAGAAGTTGGTATTTCAAAAAAGTGGAGGAGAACAGTATTCGTGCCAGTTGGCCTGAGTGAAATGCCAGACTCGTCGACGCTGAGGAGGTTCTCTGAGAATGGTCAGAGAGATGTCCACTTTAACAAGCACATGATCAGATGAGCCGATTGGAGCAGCAGAAGAGCAGCAGACATTTGCAGGGAAGTTAGTCATAACCAAGTCCAGAAGAGAAGATGCTCCGTTGAATGAGATCCGGGTCGGGAAATTGACAGATTGTGTCAGTCCCAGTGGGTCGCAGAAGACCTTTGCTGAGGAGCCATGGCTGGTGAGAGAGGTACCCACACCCAGCCAGCTGGCATGGTGACAATTGAAATCACCACATATGAGGAAGAGAGAGTTGGGATGAGTAGATAGAAGTTGGTCCATGTTATCAGACAGCGAGATGTAGATGGAGTCATCACTGTTTGGTGGACGGTACAACACACATATGAACAAAAGGTGGGAGCGAAGGGGAAGCCGTAGCCAGAGGTACTCCTGGGGGTGAGGTGGAGATAGGGCAGTGCAGGGCGAGTGAGGAAGAGAGTTTTTGATAAAGATAGCAACCCCACCTCCAGGACGAGGCTCAGGTCTATCATACCGGAGGAGGGAGTAACCTGGGAGAGATACCAAGGAATCAGAGACATCATGAAGGAGGAAAGTTTCTGTTAAGCAGATCAAGTCTGGTTTGTCAGAAGCAACCTGTATGGAGAGATCAGTCAAATTTGAGCGAAGGCCCCGGATGTTTGAGGTCCATACCGTTAATGAAGAGGAAGGGGGAGCATTGTATACAGAACAGGGGGGTGGGGGGAGGGGCAGGGTAAGATGTGGAAGAGGAGGAAGAGGTAGGGAGAGCTGTTGAAAGCGTGTCAGAGATTTCAGAATAGCTCGGAGAAAGGGAAGGATGGGGTGGACAAAAGGTTTGATGGTGAATGGGTGAGGCACATTGAGGTGTTATTTGAGTGGGGGTGGGGGGCAGAGCGAGGCAGAAGGTTGGGGGAGATGGAGGTGAGAGTTGGAAGGGGGAAGAAGCAGGGAGGCTGCTTTGAGGAGGAGGGTTGAGAGGGGGGAAATGGAGAAAAAATGAGGGTGGGAGATTTGAAGGGGAGGGGCGAGTCTATGAGGGGAGGGTTTTGGGGGAGTTTAGGAGGGAAGGGGCAAGGGGGGGGGGATTTGAAAGGGATGGGAGATGGGGAAGTTTAGGAGGGGATGGCCGAGGGGGTGTCTTGGAGGGGAGGGGTGCGGGGGGAGTTTAGGAGGGGAGGGGCAAGTGGTGAGATTTGAAAGGGATGGGTGATGCGGAAGATTTTGAGGGGAGGGGCGAGTTTGGATTTTAGAAAGGGTACGATTTTATAAAGTGTACGACTTAAAAGATTTAATAATTCTCATATCCAAATCCATATTCAGATGTTCACCAAAATCGAATAAATTATTCCCTGTCACACATACAACATGTCCACCAAGTTTCGTCCAAATCCGTAAACAACTTTTTAAGATATCCTGCTATGTATCGTTTTTGGCCCAATCTCCCAATGGTGAAGAATCACTTTAAAAATTCTAGTAGCCGGATCCGAATCCGGATCTTCACCAAAATCTAATCATTTCGTCCTTGTCACATACGCTGCATCTCTGCCATATTTCGTCTGAATCCGTCCACAACCTTTTGAGATATCTTGTTCACAAACAAACGGACAGACAAACGGACAGACAGGGGTGAAAACATAACCTCCATCCACTTTTGGTGGCGAAGGTAATATTACACTTGGTACGTCTATTAATTACATGCTATTGAAACATTATTACATGGGTCTTCTGCGTCTTTTCGGTCTTCATAGTATTTTGGGTCTTCAGGGTCTTTTGGGTCTTCAGGGACTTTTGGACCTTTGGGGTATTTTTGGTCTTTGGGGTCTTTTGGTTCCTCTGGGTCTTTAAGGGTCTTTGGGGTATTTTGGTTCTCCGGAGTATTTAAGGGTCTTTTGGATCTTTGGGGTGTTTTGGGTATTCAGGGTATTTTGGGTGTTCAGGGTCTTTGGGGTATTTTGGTTCTTCAAGGTTTTTAATGGTCTTCGGGGTATTTTGGGTTTTCGGGGTCTTTTCGGTATTTGTGGTATTTTGGGTATTCATTGTCTTTAGGGTGGTTTGGGTCTTCAGGTTGTTTTGGGTCTTCAGGTTGTTTTGGGTCTCTGGAGTCTTTTGGGTCTCTAGGGTGTTTTGGGTCTTCAGGGTGTTTTGGGTCTTCAGGGTGTTTTTGGGTCTTGGGTCTTTGGGACCATTTAGGTCTTCGGGGTCTTTTATAACCTCTGGGCCTTTAAGGGTATTTTGGGTCTTTTGGGTCTTTTGGATCCTCTGGTCCTTTAAGGGTATTTTGGGTCTTCACAGTGTTTTCGGTATTCGGGATCTTTTGAGTCTTTTGGTTCCTCTTGGTCTTTAAGGGTGTTTGGTTTTTTTGGTTATTCGGGGTCTTTAAGTGTCTTTTGGATCTTTGGGGTGTTTTGGGTCTTTGGGGTACTTTGGGTCTTTGGGGTCTTTTGGGTCTTTGGGTGTTTTGGGTCTTTGGATGTTTTGGGTCTTTGGATGTTTTGGGTCTTCGGGGTATTTTGGGTCTTTGGGATATTTTGGGTCTTTGCAGTATTTTACGGGTATTTTGGGTCTTTATGGGTCTTGGTGGTCTTAAGGGACTTAAAGGGTCGTCAAAAGTCTGAGGGGTCTCAGCATTCTAAAGGGTCAAAAGGCACATTCCAACAGTACGTAATTAAGAGTTCACAGACTGTGTTGTTTGGGTGTAATTTTAAGTTGAAGAAGAAGAAGAAGAAGAATAATAATAAGAAGACCTTTTGGTTCACAAATAAACAAACAAACATAACCATATACGTTTGCTCTATTATAATAAGATATATAGGCCTTTAAGAGAGCTGTGCCTGTGTGTGTGGTGTCCGTGTGTGTGTGTGTGTGTGTGTGTGTGTGTGTGGTGTCCGTGTCTGTGTGTGTGTGTGGTGTCTGTGTGTGTGTGGTGTCTGTGTGTGTGTGGTGTCTGTGTGTGTGTCGTTGGTTGTCATCTCCATAATATTTTGGGTTATAGAAGGTGGAACGGAGTCCTCCAAGTATCCACCCCCACTTCGGTGAAGGATCGCAATTCATTGGCTAAGTTGTGAAGTTGTGTTGTTCTCAGAGTTTTGTTCCAAGGGTTCTTTTCAGGATCTTCACTGAGCCCCATACAGGCTCCAACTGTGGTTGGTTTGTGCTGATGTTCCCAATGATGGTTTTTAACATCTCTGTGAGGTTCTTCTTTATCATTTCTGTTGCTCCAATTATCACTGGTACAATTTCGATGCTCTTCAGCTTCCAAGATCTCTTGACCTCATCTTTGAGGTCCAGGTATTTGGTCATTTTCTTGATTTCTGCGTTGTTTAGGAAAAAATCGCTGGGGACTGACACCTCAATTAGCAATGCCTTCTTTTCTTTTTTGTACCTCAGTACTATATCCGGTTGCAATGCTTTGTTTTCCATGTTCACGCTTGATGGGATCATTAGTTCATACATGAGCATTGCTTTCTTTTTTTTCAGTGATTGCTTTTGACTCATGTTTTTACAAGTTTTATGGAACTGAGATATTGAGACCTTTGCAGATGAACAAAAGTGGATTACTCGACATAGTTTGTTGTGCATTTGGGTGCACAGCTGCTCTGACATGAGTTTTTTCATCCTGTTAGGAGGTGGCTCATACTTTCTGTTTCTATCTTGCAGAACCTGCACTTGTCGAATTGAATCAGTGCCGCCATTTTCTTAAAGACAATGGTGCAGTGTCCTTGACCTTGGGCATTTATAATGATTCGTTATCCATCCCAGTTGAACTGACCTCTTCTTAGCCATTCCAGTGATCCTTCTTTGCCTACTCCCAACCTGTCCATCTCTTTTTTACACATTTCTGATGTTTTATCATTTTTACAGTTGTCGGTGTATACCACCGTTTAGAGGCCATTTTTCCCCGCAAAGCGGGGGTTGGCCTTTTCGGGGACCGTGGTAGTTGTTGTTTTTTGGTCCCATTTTTGAAGCAATGTTTTACGGCCGGATGCCCTTCCTGACGCCAACCCTTTTTGCCGCCTTCAACGACAAACAGGGAATTACCAGTGAACTGGTACTCAATTAGCCGACCTCGGAAGGATGACAGGCTGAGTCAACCCCCCTGGCATTAATTCGGCGTATATCTGTTGATATTTCGTTTTATATTTTTCTTTCTTCTTTTTTTGCAATTTTTGGGGCTGTACTTGTTGCTTCGGTTTCTTGCGTCACCGACATTGTTACTCCCGCCAGGGAGTAATGCATTCGATCGTGTCCGTCCGTGTGTGTGTTCGTGTGTTTGTGAACAAGATATCTGGAAAAGTTCTGAACGGATTTGGATGAAAGTTGGTGGGATAATTGCCCTTGGGATAAGGAAGAATTGATTAGTTTTTGGTGAAGCTCAGGATATTATTCCGGATCCAGGAATTTTTTGAAGGATTTTTTTTACCATTGGAAGATAGGGCTCAGCAGCGGCCGCCCACTGTGGGAGTATGCGCTCTACTGAGTGGCGTTCTAGTTTCTTGTGTCACGTGTGTGTGTGTGTGTGTGTGTTACGATAGTATTACATATACATTTTAGTTAGTAGGTGTAGGGAAGTGTTTTAGGCACCCACGAAAAATAGGGATAAAAACCAAATTGACGCCGGGCAATGCCGGGTATTCCGGCTAGTGTTTCATAAAGCTTTTCTACACCAAGGATAATCATTTATTGAACAATCGTAATGGTGTTATAAATTATATTAACTCTAGAACGCCTTACACTTATTTCCTGAAACGCCCTACACAACCTTATTTTAATAGCAAACCTTTAAATAATATAGTTGTAGGCCTAAAGTAACATCTTCAGTCAGTTGAATTCATTGACTGATTTTCTGACTGTGTGTATATATATATATATATATATATATATATATATATATATATATATATATATATATATATATATATATATATATATATATATATATATATATATATATATATATATGTCTGGGTGTTTCAAGAATAGTTCAGATTTTTTTCAGTAGCTATGTAGCTTCAGTTGGTGCTTACGTTTCTGCTTGCATGTTAAATCAAAATGGGCAGATCAGCACATTAAGATCCCCTCCACCACCTCCGAATAAGACGAATAGTGCATGCATGGACACGAGGGGTAACCAGAATTCGCAAAGCAGATGCATAAACCACAGCCTCTCTGGTATCAAACCTCATATTGAAAATCTTCAAATTGACGATGCTTGCGTGAGGAATAAGCCGACACATCTCCAGATGTTGATGTGTTACATTTATAAACGTTCTTTGACTAGTTCAGCATTTTTACACAGCTTGCTTGAAAATGCAAATTAAATTCGTGTTGGTATTACTGTATTGTATTTCTCTTCCTCAGCATATTCTGCCCAGACTGAGACATTACCTCCACCCCCAAAGGTGGACGGAGGATATGTTTTCACCTCTGTCTGTTTATCTGTGAGCAGGATATCTCAAAAGGTTGTGGACGGATTGAGACGAAACTTGGTGGACAAGTTGGGTGTGTGGTGATGATTCAAATCCGGATCAGAGAATGTTTTTAAGTGATTATCACCATTGAGAGATAGGGCTAACAAAATATCTAGCACATTATCAAAAAGTTGTGGATGCTTTATGACAAAACTTGATGATGATTTGAGTAGGTGACAAGAAAGAGGCGGATTCGATTTGGTTGAGGTTCCAGTTGAGGTTCCGGAAATCCTGTTACAGATTGGGCTCATCAGTGGGAGACAAAACATAAACTGTTCAGCCTGGCGGAGTTATGTGCTCTGCAGAGTCGTTATAGTTTTTTTTTTGAAATGAGAGTTAATATCATCGGTCATTGGGTCACCGTGGTTAGTTTCAATATACTCAAACAGGCGCGATTATATTGAAAGGAAAATCGAATTGTAAAAATACTAGCATGCAGTGACCCGTGGAAATTCCATGTAATCTGTACTACAAGAGAGCCGTTTGTCTATGTGTGTGTCTGTGTTTGTCTGTGTGTCTGTGTGTGTGTGTGTGTGTGTGTGTGTGTGCATGTGTGTTATTATAATCTACCAAAAACAGTGTCAGTTTGTGTATTTATACAGACTAGTACACTAGCACAGACTGTGTATTTGTACATATGTGTTTGTCGTTTATCTATCTATAATTCCAGTAATCTCTGTACGTTTGTACGTCTGTACGTTTGTTTGTCTGTGACCGCTGTTTCTCGACAACCACGGGTCCGATATACTTTTAACTTGCCAGGTATATTGCTGGGGACCCGAGGATGTGCCTTTTCAAGGTTTCATATTAATCGGACAATTACTTACCGAGCTATGTCCAAAAAACGATTCAACCAATCAGAGAGCAGCGAACGATCGCGTGTGCCGAACGTGGAGGACACACTCTGCCTCGGATGGCACATTTGAGAGCGTATTCATTTATTTCACGTTTGCAAACTATGTTGGCGTTAAACTATGTTTTAAAACTAATAAAACCGAATTTGCGATTCATTCGCTTTCCTGCGCGTTTGTGCACGCGATGGCGATTTCTTTACCAAACTCCGGAAGCCGTTCGCTTTGGACCAAACCATTGCATGTAAATAGAGGGGGGGGATTGTCACCGTACTCGCAAGCCGTTCGCTTTGGACCAAACCATTTCATGTAAATAGAGGGGGGGGATTGTCACCGTACTCGCAAGCCGTTCGCTTTGGACCAAACCATTGCATGTAAATAGAGGAGGGGGATTGTCACCGTACTCGCAAGCCGTTCGCTTTGGACCAAACCATTTCATGTAAATAGAGGGGGGGGGGATATAATTTTAGATATAGATATAGTACGGGCAATGCCCTAGTAATATTAATACCCACAAAAAAATTGGAATAAAAAACAAATTGACACCAGGCAACATCGGCTATTACTGCTGGTGTAAAATATGACTTCAAGTCGTCAACTCTCCCAATCTCGCCCTCTCCCCCCTAAACCATCAGAAACCCCGAGAACTCAACCTCCGGCTCGCAACCCTAAGTCCTCACCTCCCCCTCTCACCCCTGAGGTGTCAATCCTCTCCCTACACCAAGCCTACAAACCGCCTCCCCACCAGTCACAGTTACCCATCCAACTCAATCCTGCGAGATATGCAGAAACGATATGTGACCATATGCAGGTCATAGCCCGTGATGATTGCCTGTCCAACTCATAAACCCACAAGATGTGTGGAACATATGTGACAATGAATGACACAAAACCAATGATCTTCGTGATGCATAAATACACACAGTGTTAAAATTAAAGCATGACCTCAAACAAAGAAGACCTTTTATGAATTTAAGCCCTGCTTGAGAGAATGCCAATCCCTTCCCTGTCATCCCATCACGGTCATCTGTCCAACTCACAATCCCACGAGATATGCGGAATGGATATACAGTGCGACAATAATAAACCAACAAGCAGCCATTGCAGAGACCACTCGACTCCTCCAAGATCCCTCACACGTCACAGGCTGTCACAAAAACCCAGGCCTCACGTCCTACATTCGTTCCAATCTTTCTTTCCCCTCAGCATGTCCCTCCTCTTCTTCCTCTTTTTAGGGCTCACATGAGGTTCTCACCCATGAAATTATGTAGAGCCTCCAAGGAGGGAAAAGGTAGAAAAGGAAGGTCTTTTAACCAGGAGAATCAAATAAAAATGGTAAGAAAACGAATAAAAGGAGCTATTCTTGACCCACAGCCGACCCAGCATTTCACATGCGATACACCTTAATGATCACAGCTTCTCATCGTTACTGGCAACCAGCCCCTAAGCATACCATCATTATTGAGCAATAATTAATCAACAAGCCTCACGAGCGTAACACCATTCCTTTCCCGTCAAAATTATGTTTTACTAACGTAAGGTGATCAGGACTTCAATACACTTTTAGTTATGCCAGGTGACACCCAATGTTACGATTTTCATTAAAACCACAAAATAATCAATTATGGGGCCATTTCAAAAGTTGATTCTTTTTCCAGAATAACAAAGTTTAAAATTGATTTTACCTATTACTTAATAGAATAGAAAGAATATCATGTAATATTTTATTCCTATTACCAAAAGGTAGCAACCTGTCACCGTGGTTAATAAAAAAGTGACCCCTTCCACAAATTCTATAGCTGCAAACCATGGATGAATCATTGAGTTGACATTTCATCTATGAAACTTTTCTCATGAATCATTGAGGTCGTTTCTCTATATTGTGCTATGCATTGAGCAGAAATTGTCATCATTGTTAGAAAATCCAAGATGGCCGCCGCCATGTATGTCTGAACCTTGTGAGCGGAATATCTTGAAAAATAAGCGACGTACCAACTTCTAATCTGGTGTGTGGGTGTATCTAGGCATAAGGAAGAACGGTATTGAAAATTGGGTCGCCACGTCAAAATCCAAGATGGCCGCCTTGCGTCTTCCACTTTGTCAACTCATCACTTCACCGACGGGGGACATAGGCGTAACGCTTGTTTTCTCTGCAATTATTGGTCCGATTAACATGAAATTTTCACCATAGGAGCGACTCCTCCTGTAGAATATTTTAATGATAATTATGATGTCATAGGTCACGTTGTACAGGCGCCATCTTGGAAAAACTTTGCACCTCTATATCTCTGAAACCACTCCATGGAAAAAATTGAAACTTGGCTCATTGTCAAGTACTCCCCATGGGGAATAACATATGTTGTGATGATGTTATCTTTGCCTTCGTTATGACGTCTTAATTCGACAAGTACAACGCTTGATCCGATCAGTATGAATTATTTTTCTCTGCAACTGTTGGACTGATGGACACTAAATTTTCACCGGAGCGCTTCCTCCTGTAGAATATTTAAATGATAATTATGACGTCATAGGTCACGTGGTACAGGTGCCATCTTAGAAACACCGAAAAACATTGCACCTCTATATCTCCAAAACCGCTCCATTAAAAAATTGAAATATGGCTCATTGTAAAGAACTCCACATGGGAAATAGGTGTTGTTAACGATGACGTCATTGACGCCGTAACTATGACATCATAATTCGAGAGGGACAATGCTTGGTCTGATCAGTTTGAAATTTATTGGGTGTGATCTATGCATCAATTATATTAGAGAATATAAATTTATGATGTAATTGCTCACGTGGTCTGGCAGCCATATTGGATCAAAGAAAAAAAACGTTAAAAAACAGAAGAGTTGGCTCACACCAAGTTGACTGCGCAGGGTAAGTATTCTATGAATACCATCTAGTTTTTCTTGTAACCCGTTACTGGTTAAACTGTCAAATTGCAAGCTTACTGCACACCTCAACGCTTACGTTTCTCTTTTCTTCTGTTCGTTGAACCGCCCTCCCTCAGTTGCTTCAAGCAGGCAATGCTCCACAAGCTTATATCATTCCTTACTACTACCCTCAATCTTTTCGACTGCCACTAACCCTGCCCAACCTGGCCCAACCCTCTTATTTACAGGTCACTGTTCCCTCCCCCATTTTCCTGTTCATTCATTCCCTTGTTTTTAGTTACCGACCATGGCCCGACTGCCAGTTTGTTGCCTCTTTACCTTCCTGTCAGTCCTGTCAGCTGACTCTTCCATGAACATCAATCTTGTTTCGAAAAAAATGCTGAAACAAGATCTGTTCACCTTCATTTATATATGTTATTTAAAATGTAATTTTCATATTTTATAATATTATTTACATCATGATATTTTGAATGGTTAAACCTTCATTTTTGTGTTTCTCTTGAGGCTAGCTATATAATTTACCACTTAGGATCTCTAAAATTGCCATGTGGATGTGATGAACACGCCTTGAATGGAAATAAATTTGAATTTTTATTCAATAACGGTGTTTAAATTCATGAAATCTCTTCGTTCCGTGGCTGGGCATTAGGCATAAGCACACAGGGAAATGCGATTATGGCACCATGGGTTTGTCAGGCGTTTCCAGGAGAAGAGATGACATTTTGTCCTTCGATGAAGAAAAGCCTCAGCACGTAAAGCATGGCACCCTCACGGCATACGAGCTTTTGTTCCTCATTCCCAGCCGTGGGAAGTCAATGGCAACGTAAGCAACAAGCCGTGGATAAAGCTGGGAGAGCCCTGAGACAGCCGATGCAATAATACAGCGGCCACTGCCCGGGGACGCAACATAAAGCACGAACACACCGAGGTTATTGCTCCAGCCGTTATTATTTCACACGACACAACCGGTTTCGAACAAAGAAGCGAGAATGAATGGCAAACAAAATGCTGATGAACAACCATCATGGAAGATTTGGGTCTCATTTGCTAGCCAATCAAAAGACAAACAGTTAAATTTCCCATGTATTTAAATAATAATGCAGATACAACGGTTTGGTTAGACATTCTTGGTGAATATTGCTCGGATTTTCGTCAACATTTCCTGAGCAAAGAGTTTCAGATTATACCAAGGTGGGGGCAAGATTCCTTTGAGTAGAAAGGTAAGACAACTTGTCCTGTCCTGGTTAGAGGTTCAGTTACATCATCAGCTACATTAGTGGAATATCTGTCTGTAGGTGAAGTGAGAAATTTCATTGGAAAATTATTCTGCAAATGGAGTCACAACACCTAAAGGATGCATGTATAACATGTACAGTCACGTGAAAAAGTAAGTACACCCGATGTAAAGTTTTGACTTTTTCAACATACAGCTATTTGATCTTCATTTCAACAATATTGATAGATAAAGGTGATATAATATAACAAATATCATGAAACATTTACATTGTGTAGTCCATTGTATAATTTAAATAAACATAAATGCAAATTTTGCATGTGGAAAAAGTAAGTACACCCTTGGCTCTAATAGGTGGTATTGCCCCCTTTGGCAGAAACAACCTCAAGTAGGCGTTTCTTATAACTGTCTACCAGTCTCTGACATCGACTGGGAGAAATTTTTGCCAACTCCTCCATGCAGAATTCTTTCAGCTGTGCGATGTTTGAGGGGTTTCTTGCATGCACAGCTCGTTTCAAATCCCCCCACAACATCTCGATGGGATTTAGATCCGGGCTTTGACTTGGCCATTCCAGAACCCTCCATTTCTTTCTTTTTAGCCATTCCTTGGTGGATTTACTGGTATGATTAGGGTCATTGTCATGTTGCAAGGTCCACCTTCGGTTGAGCTTCAACTTTCCGACAGAAGGCCTCACATTATCCTCAAGCACCCTCTGGTACAATGAAGAATTCATCGTGGATTATATGATGGTGAGCTGCCCTGGCCCTGATGCAGCATAGCTGCCCCAAACCATAATATTTCCACCGCCATGCTTTACAATTGGTATCAGGTTCTTGTGGTCAAATGCCGTCTTTGGTTTTCGCCAAACATGTCTTCTGGTACTGTGGCCAAATAGCTCTATCTTTGACTCATCTGTCCAGAGCACATTGTTCCAGAAGTGCTGTTCTTTGCCTCAGTGTTCATTGGCAAACTTTAGGCTTGCCCTGATGTTCTTTCTGGACAGCAAAGGTTTTCTCCTGGCACACCTCTCATGTAGATCACATTTGTGCAGCCTCTTTCTAGTGGTAGACTCGTGCACTTTGACATCAACAGTGGCAAGAGCTACATGTAGGTCCCGTGATGACATTCTGGGGTTCTTAGAGACTTATTTCAGCATCTTACGGTCTGCTCTCGGGCTGAACTTGCTGGGGCGGCCTGGCCTGAACAAGTTGGCAGTTGTTTGGAATCTTCTCCACTTGTAGATGATCTTCCGGACAGTCGAATGATTGATTTCAAATTGTTTGGAGATCTTTTTAAATCCCTTCCCAGACTCGTAGGTATCTATAACCTTCTTTCTGAAGGCCTCAGAGAGCTCTTTTGATCTAGGCATGGTGACGCCGCACACTTCAACAACAAAGAGCAAACCAAACTAAATGTCTGAGGTTTAAATAAGACAGGTTCCTCCAAGATCCTCTCTGACAATGTTCTAATCATTTGCACCTGAGCTGGTGCACCTGATTCTAATTTTAGGTATTTGAAGTGGTGATAAATGTGGGGGTGTACTTACTTTTACCACATGCAAAATTTGCATTTATATTTATTTAAATTATACAATGGACTACAAAATGTAAATGTTTCATGATATTTGTTATATTATATCACCTTTATCTATCAATATTGTTGAAATGAAGATCAAATAGCTGTATCTTGAAATATGTTGAAAAAGTCAAAACTTTACATGGGGTGTACTTACTTTTTCACGTGACTGTATATATATGTGTGTGTGTGTGTGTGTGTGTGTGTACATACAGTGCCTTCAGAAAGTATTCACCCCCTGAATTTTGTGTGTACATACAGTGCCTTCAGAAAGTATTCACCCCCTGAATTTTTCACATTTTGTTGTGTTACAGCCTGAATTTAAAATGGATTAAATTTAGAATTTATTACTTACAAAATCGAAGATTTTTCAAGTATATTGGTTGGTTGCGTTTGTGGTTCTGTCTGTTTGTCTGTTTGTTTGTCACCGGCCTGCAGGTCACAATTCTAAACCAATCGTCACGAAACTTCACCAAGCTGTATAGATCGTCCCAATTGAGAAGCATATTGTTTTTGGGGTCAAAAGGTCAAAAGGTCAACATAGGACAAAGGTCACAAACTTTGACAAATTTCTAAAATCCTCAATTTTCATCCGATTGACTTGAAATTTGAAGAGGACTTGCATATCTGGTCACTGAATTCAACCACCACGTATATTTGAGGTCAACATAAGCCAAAAGGTCAACATAGGCCAAATTTCTAAAATCCTCAGTTTTCATCCAATTGACTTGAAATTTGAAGATGACTTGCATATCTGGTCACTGAATTAAACCACCAAGTATATTTGAGGTCAACATAAGCCAAAAGGTCAACATTGGCCGAATTTCTAAAATCTTCAAACTTTATTTGATTGACTTGAATTTCTAAGAGGATTTTCATATATGGTCACTGAATTCAACCACCAACTATTTTTGAGGTCAACATAGGCCAAGTTTTCAAAATACTCAATTTTCATCCGATTTACTTGAAAATTGAACAGCATTTGCACATTGAGTCACTAAATAGGGAAACTAACTAATTTTGAGGGCAAAAGGTCAAAGGTCAACTCAAGGTCAACCTTACAAAATCATCATTTTTCATCTGAAAAATCGTCACTTTTCTTCCTGTTGCCCCAAGCTTTGATCAAGATTGTCAATTTTAATCTTGATGAAATGGACAATTTGCTGTATCAATGGAATTTTTTTCTTGGGGGTGGGGGGCAGATTTTGCAAGTATCGTGCTCTGCATGACGTCTTCTTGTTTTTGTCCTTGATCTACACAAACTACCCCATAATGTCAAGGTACAATTTTTTTTAGAAAATTTTACAAAACAATTAAAAATGAATAGCCTGGTGTTCGCTTAACGGTTAGGGTGCTGGCTTGGGTCCTGAGTTCAAATCATCGTTGGTCGTTGAATTAATACCAGGTGAGGTTGACTCAACCTGTCATCCTTCAGAGGTCAGTGAAATCAATACCAGCTTACTGGGATGAATGAGCCATTTGAGTGTCCAGGAGTGACACCCCAATCAGGATTGTGCCCAATAACCAATAAACTGGCTCTGCGCATGCGCAACATTGGAGGTCTCGTCTCTTCAAAGCTGTCCATGCACGCTCGCTTTCGAAGTTAAGTAACTTTTCACAATTGTGTTTTTGTCGAAACTGGTCTTGTATGTACCTATTGGGGTGTCTTTAATAGTATTCTTGGCGTTGGTTTTTCATACCTGTGTACAGAATCGTCGGTCTTTCTCATCGTGTATTCTGAGGCCTAAGTGTAGTTCTAGGCTACTGTGTCCAACCTTGGCTTTAGGCTTTGTTTTTTGTCTCAGCGGTTCTCCGATCACGCTGCAATTTTTTCCGGTCTCTGTTTTTCACGGTCTTTTCATCCCATACTTCCTTGTTTTAAAATCTCAAAAAAAAAAACAAAAAAAAAAAACAATTTCCTTCTGTTTTTATTCGTTTATTCGTTCTTAGTTGTTCGTTCGTTCATTCTTCGACCACGCTGTTTGTGATCACGTTGTTAAAAAATGTCTCATCTGAACCCTGAAGACCAGTATTCTGTCATATTCTATAACAACTTTTTCTTCTTCTTCTATAAAAGGATGCTTTCGACTTGCTCACCAAATCTATTCATTCCAATAAAAAATTCCATCTCTTATAGTGCATCTTTCATTCATTCCCTAAACTCTCCAGCACTCCATCCTCCCTCCAGCGTCCTCAAACGTATTTTTGACTCGAATGTCTCAAGAAACTCATTTTGCAATAAATGTTCGTTTCCCATTAATCGTACATTTTTCAAAATCCTATCACCCCAAAATCCCATTTCCCATCACCCCTCCCCTCTAAATCTACCCCCTTGCCCATCCCCTCGAAATCATCCCCATCACCCATCTCTTTCAAATCTTCCCCCTTGCCCCTCCCCTCCAAATCTTCCCAATCACCCATTCCTTTCAAATCTCCCCCCACACCCCTCCCCTCCGAGACTCTCCCTCGTTCCTCCCCTCCGAGACTCCCCTCTCACCCCTCCCCCTCAAAGCGTCCTCCCCGCTTCTTCGCCCTTCCAACTTTCACCTTCATCTCCCTCAACCTTCTGCCTCGCTCTTCCCCCTCGTCAAATAACACCTCACTGCGCCTCTCCCAATCACCATCAAACCTTTTGTCTGCCCCATCCTTCCCTTTCTCCGAGCTATTCTGTAATCTCTGACACACCTTCAACAGCTCTCCCTACCTCTTCCTCCTCTTCCACATCTTACCCTACCGCTCCCCCCCCCCCTGTTCTGTATCCGATGCTCCCCCTTCCTTAACAGTATGGACCTCAAACATCCGGGGCCTTCGCTCAAACATGTCTGATCTCTCCATACAGGTTGCTTCTGACAAACCAGACGTGATCTGCTTAACAGAAACTTTCCTCCTTCATGATGTCTCTGATTCCTTGGTATCTCTCCCAGGTTACTCCCTACTCCGGTATGATAGACCTGAGCCTCGTCCTGGAGGTGGGGTTGCTATCTTTATAAAAAACTCTCTTCCTCACTCGCCCTGCACTGCCCTCTCTCCACCTCACCCCCAGGAATACCTTTGGCTACGGCTTCCCCTTCGCTCCCACCTTTTGTTCATATGTGTGTTGTACCGTCCACCAAACAGTGATGACTCCATCTACATCTCGCTGTCTGAGAATATGGACCAACTTCTATCTACCCATCCCAACTCTCTCTTCCTCATATGTGGTGATTTCAACTGTCACCATGCCAGTTGGCTGGGTGTGGGTACCTCTCTCACCAGCCATGGCTCTTCAGCAAAGGACTTCTGTGACTCACTGGGACTGACACAATCTGTCAATTTCCCGACCCGGATTTCAGTCAACGGAGCATCTTCTCTTCTGGACTTGGTTATGACTAACTTCCCTGAAAATGTCTGCTGCTTTTCTTCTGCTCCAATCGGCTCTTCTGATCATGTGCTTGTTAAAGTGGACATCTCTCTGACCATTCTCAGAGAGCCTCCTCAGCGTCGACAAGTCTGGCATTTCACTCAGGCCAATTGGCACGGTCTTCAAGCAGCCATCAATCATCTGGACTGGTCTCCCATCTCTACTGCCTCTGACATAAATTCTTCCTGGGAATTCTTCCAAAGCAAACTGCTCTCTCTCATGCACAGATTTATCCCATCTCGTCTTCTGTTGTCATACCCTTCCTCCCGTCCATGGTACATGGAATCTTGTGGTGAGGCTATTGCCCAGAAACAACTTGCTTTCATCTCCTGGAAAGCAAATCCAACGGAAGGAAATCTCTTTTCCTTTCACAAAGCCCGAAACAAGTGTGTGTCCACCCTCAGGAGAGCCAGGAAACAATATCTCTCCGTTCTCAGGACCGAACTCTCTTATCTGTCTCCCTCTTCCAAATCCTGGTGGCGTCTGGTCAAATCTGTTTCTGGTGTTTGTTCCCCCTCCATCCCCTCCCTCACCTCAAATAGCCACACGGCTGACTCCGCACGTGAAAAAGCTGAATGCCTCAACTCTGTGTTTGCCTCTAAATCTTGTGTCCCAAACCCATCCCTCTCTGTACCCACCGTACCCAGTCGTACCCAGCTGCTCCTGGACTCTGTGTCCTTTCCTCCTGACAAGGTGGAAAAGTTTCTGTCAACCCTCGACTCGGATTCTGCAACTGGACCTGACGGCATCAGCCCACGGGTCCTAAAATCCTGTTCTTCCGCTCTTTCACTCCCTCTCTCTGTTCTCTTCACCCTCTCTTTTGCTCAAGGTCATCTTCCATCTGCTTGGAAATCTGCCAACATCACCGCTTTGCACAAAAAAGGTGCAAAAACAGATCCCAGCAACTACAGACCAATCAGCCTTCTCCCAATTATCAGCAAAGTCATGGGATCCATCATTGCTTCAGATATGAAATCTTTCCTCTTCTCCAATGGCTTGATCTCTGATCATCAATTTGGTTTCAGACCTGGACACTCTACTCTGGACATGCTGCTTCTGCTTTCTCAACAATGGATGGAGGTCCTCAATGCCAAACAGGAAATTAGAGCAGTCTCCCTTGACATATCACGTGCCTTCGATACGGTCTGGCACCCCGCTCTGCTCACCAAACTCTCCTCTTTTGGTATCCATGGAAATCTCCACGCATGGCTGGCGGACTTCCTCTCTAGTCGTAGTCAACGTGTGGCCCTGAATGGGTTTCTCTCATCTCCTCTTCCTGTTCAGGCTGGAGTTCCACAAGGCAGTGTTCTAGGCCCTGTGCTTTTTCTGGTCTTCATCAATGATCTCTCTGACTCTCTTGAAAATCCTCTGTATCTCTTTGCTGATGACTCTACTCTCTGTCGCTCCATTCTTCATCCCTCAGATCGGCAGTCTGCTGCCTCCTCACTCTCTGCAGACCTGGACAAAATCACAGACTGGGCAAACAAGTGGACCATGTCTTTCAATCCTGACAAATCTCACACTCTTACGATGTCTCTCCGAAAAGACCGACTGGACAACCCTCCCATCCACTTTCTGAATAATCCTCTCCAAGAAGTTCTGTCACTCAAGCTTTTGGGTCTCACTATCTGCCATGATCTTTCCTGGGAAAACCACATTTCAAATCTGGCCTCCAAAGCCAGTCGCTGACTGGGCATCCTCCGTCGTGCGAAGTCCTTCCTTGGCACACCTGAGCTCCTCACCACATACAAGGCTTTCATCCGCAGCTCAATGGAATACTGCTCTCCCCTCTGGACTGGTGCTCCTGCCTCACACCTAGCTCGTCTTCACGCTGTTGAAACCAAAGCATTCAGAATCATTGGAATCTCCCGCGATGAAGCTAACTCCAAGGGCCTCTCACTCACTCACCGCAGGCAGGTTGGTGGTCTTTCCATCTTCTACCGACTCCTCTCTGGCCTTGCCCCCCCCCCCCCCAGCTCTCTCTGGGCTCTGTCCCGCAAATATTCCTACAGGTCGCACAAGATCTGCCTGCAACCCTCTTATGGTCAAACTGCCAAAATCAAGACTCTCTGCTCACCTTCACTCCTTCATTCCTCTTTTCTCCCGCCTCTGGAACAAACTCCCTCACTCTCTTCAATCCCACTCCACCCTCCAGGTCTTTAAAACAGCTGTTCACCACCATCTCTTATCTTCCCCCATCCAAAACCTTGATCTTTTCTACCCCTGCTAATTTCACCCCAATTCCACTTTTTTGAAATACCAACTTCTGTCCTGGAAGTCATTGGTGTCCTTGTGTTTTATACTTCTCCCTCCACCACCCCCCCCCCCTTCCCATGCCTCCTCCCCCCAAGCCCTCTCCCTTCCACACATCTCCCTGCTCTCAAATGTTGTGTTTGTGTGCTTCACCTTCTCTCCCCATCTTGTTTTCCGCTCCCTCTTTTTTGTGTATTTTGTTTGTCTGGTTGATTTGTTTGTGAAGTAAATGTTAGCTCTTTCACGAGCCTCGATTCAGTATACAAAAAAAAAAAAAAAAAAAAAAAAAAAACTGCTCCGGCAGCCATATGCATCTGATGATGCAGGAGTGGACATAATCATCAATTAAAAATGAAAAGCTGAAATACCTTTAGTCAATAAATATTCGACCCCTTTGCTATGACACTCAAAATTGAGCTCAGGTGCATACGCTTAACTTTGATGATGATCATTGAGATGTCTCTACAACTTGATTGGAGTCCACCTGTGGACAATTCAATTGCTTGGACGTAACATAGAAAGAAACACACCTTTCTATATGAGGTCCCACAGTTAATAGTGCATATCAGAGTATAAACTCTACCATGAAGTCCAAGGAACTGTTCATGCAACTCCGAAATATAATTATGAGGAGGAATATATCTGTGGAAGGGTATAAAACAATTTCTAGAGTGTTGAAAGTTCCCAAGAGCACAGTGAGCTCCATCATTAGGAAATGGAAGGAATATGGAACTACCCAGACTTTTCCTAGAGTTGACCTTCCGACCAAACTGAGCAACCGGGCAAGACGGGCCTTGGTCATGCAGGTGACGAACAACCCAATGATCACTCTGACAGAACTACAGTGTGTTCATTGGCTGAGATAGCGGAACCTGCCAGAAGGACAACCGTCTCTGCAGCATTTCACAAATCTAGACTTTATGGGAGAGTGGCCAGATGGAGGACGCCACTCCTAAGAAAAAGGCACATGACAGCACACTCATCATCCATCTAACACCATCCCTACCATGAAACAGGTGGTGGCAGCATCATGCTATGGGGATGCTTTTCAGGGACAGGTACTGGGAGACTTGTAAGGACAGTAGGAACAATAAATGGAGCCAGATACAGGCAAATCTCTGCGGAGAACCTGCTGCAGAGTGCATAAGAACTTAGACTGCAGTGAATATTTACGTTTCAACAGGACAATGACCCCAAGCGTACAGCCAAAGCAACACTGGAATGGCTTTAGAACAAGAATGTGAAAGTCCTTGAGTGGCCCACCTAAAGCCAGACTTAAATCCCATTGAGAATCTGTGGAAAGTCTTGAAGATTGCTGTTCACCGACGCTCCCCATCCAACTTGACGGAGCTGAACAAATCTGCAAGGAGGAATGGGAGAAACTCCCAAAATCCAGATGAGCAAAGTTGATACAGACATACCCAAAAAGACTCGAAGCCATAATCACTGCCAAAGGCGCTTCATTAAGTATTGACTCAGGGGGTTGAATACTTATGTAAATTAGATATTTCTGTATTTCATTTCCAGGAAATTTGTAACAATTTCAAAAAACAAGTTTCACTTTGTCATTATAGCGTATTTTGTGTAGATCAGTGACAACATATTTAAGTTTAATCCATTTTTAATTCAGGCTGTAACACAACAACATCTGGAAAAAATCAAGGGTATGAATAATTTCTGAAGGCACCGCATGTCCAATAATTATATCATTGAAAATAGTTGGGCCAATCTCCACAAAATTTGGCAGACATGCTCGGGGTAAACAGGGTCAGGTCATGGGTTTTAAATAAGTCACTCACCCACCTGCATGTGTGTGGAGATGACCTTTTGGTTTTCGCTGTACAAGTGGAATAATGCAATTGGTTTACCGACCCCTGCTCAAGAGAGAGGTTATTGAGAGTGAGGAAACAATGCCAATTCTGAAAACAAATCCTCTCACTCCCAGAGGGAGGAGGTATTATTAGTAATCACAAAAAGTGGATATAATCCTCAGCCTTTCCAGGCATGCTAGAATTCACAGTATAATCATTGCCTCTCTGGAAGTCACTTTGATATGGCTGAAAGGATGGTCTATAGGTATGCAAATTTGCTTCAGAGCAGTCTAACGTGGGTTTGCATCTCGACAAATCACAAGCTGTCATCCAAGTTTGTTCACAGGCAGGGTGATTCATCAACATGTGTGCTGTCTCTTATACAGTGTGGACATTAAACTGGATGTCCCGACTGCTGGAATTAGTTGGTGGACGTTAAAGACAGCCCGGTGTCCTTCCGAATGAGTGGGTGAGCTATCACCTTGGCCAATTTCCAAATTCGTACCCTAACCTACAGGGGGCATTACATCAGTGGCACAGATGCGCCCCATCAGCCAACGATGCTATTCACAGCTTTGTGCTGCATATGAAAGAAGAAGCTTTGATATGAATGTGGAGAAAAAAGATTATTCTGTGCATTCATTCAGCCAGCTGGCATCACAAATGCACAGGATTTCTCCTGCAAATTGGCCTGGTTGTGTTCATATCTGAACCCATGGCTCAGGATTTGGCAACCAAGGTTGAACTCATATATATATATATATATATATATATATATATATATATATATATATATATATATATATATATATATATATATAAAAAACAAATTTAAACTTTGTTTAAAAAAAGCGTAAGTGATGAGTTCCTGGGTTCGAGTCCCGGGTTGAGTCAGAATTTTTTCACACTAGCCCCAAGCAGGAATTTACTTCCAGTTTCTTAAATTGTTCGATGAGTTCATCTTCAATGCACTTTCACACACTTACATACACATACATACACTCACATCCGGGGTCTGCCAAGCAGGCATGTAAGACATCGGCCATTATAAAGCTTGCAGTGTTTGTGTGAGAAATCTCTGAAGATATCCCGGAGACTCAATAACTCAGTGGGCTGTCACCGCGTAAGTGATGAGGGTTCCTGGGTTCGAGGCCCGGGTCGAGTCAGAATTTTTTCACACTAGCCCCACACAGAACTTTACTTCCTGTTTCTTAAATTATATATATATATATATATATATATATATATATATATATATATATATACATACATACATACATACAGTCACGTGAAAAAGTAAGTCCAACCCATGTAACGTTTTGACTTTTTCAACATACAGCTATTTGATCTTCATTTCAACAATATTGATAGATAAAGGTGATATAATATAACAAATATCATGAAACATTTACATTTTGTTGTCTATTGTATAATTTAAATAAACATAAATGCAAATTTCACATGTGGAAAAGTAAGTACACCCTTGGCTCCAATAGGTGGTATTGCCCCCTTTGGCAGAAACAACCTCAAGTAGCCGTTTCTTATAACTGTCTACCAGTCCCTGACATCGACTGGGAGAAATTTTTGCCCACTCCTCAATGGAGAATTCTTTCAGCTGTGCAATGTTTGAGGGGTTTCTTACATGCACAGCTCGTTTCAAATCCCCCCACAACATCTCGATGGGATTTCGATCCGGGCTTTGAATTGGCCATTCCAGAACCCTCCATTTCTTTCTTTTCAGCCATTCCTTGGTGGATTTACTGGTATGTTTCGGGTCATTGTCATGTTGCAAGGTCCACCTTCGGTTGAGCTTCAACTTTCTGACAGATGGCCTCACATTATCTTCAAGCACCCTCTGGTACAATGAAGAATTCATAGTGGATTCTATGATGGTGAGCTGCACAGGCCCTGATGCAGCAAAGCTGCCCCAAACCATAATATATCCACCACCATGCTTTACAGTTGCTATCAGGTTCTTGTGGTAAAATTCTATCTTTGGTTTTCGCCAAACATGTCTTCTGCTACTGTGGCCAAATAGCTCTACCGTTGACTCAACTGTCCAGGGCACATTGTTCCAGAAGTGCTGGTCTTTGCCTAGGTGTTCATTGGCAAACTTTAGTCTTGCCCTGATGTTCTTTCTGGACAGAAAAGGTTTCCTCCTTGCACACCTCCCATGTAGATCAAATTTGTGCAGCCTTTTATAATGGTAGACTCGTGCACTTTGACATCAACAGTGGCAAGAGCTACCTGTAGTTCCCTTGATGACATTCTGGGGTTCTTAGAGAATTCTTTCCGCATTTTGCGGTCTGCTCTCGGGCTGAACTTGCTGGAGCGGCCTGGCCTGAACAAGTTGGCAGTTGTTTGGAATCTTCTCCACTTGTAGATGATCTTCCGGACAGTCGAATGATTGATTTCAAATTGTTTGGAGATCTTTTTAAATCCCTTCCCAGACTCGTAGGCATCTATAACCTTCTTTCTGAAGGCCTCAGAAAGCTCTTTTGATCTAGGCATGGTGACGCCGCACACTTCAACAACAAAGAGCAAACCAAACTAAATGTCTGAGGTTTAAATAAGATAGGTTCCTCCAAGATCCTCTCTAACGATGTTCTAATTATTTGCACCTGAGCTGGTGCACCTGATTCTAATTTTAGGTATTTGAAGTCGTGATAAATGTCGGGGTGTACTTACTTTTTCCACATGCGAAATTTGCATTTATGTTTATTTAAATTATACAATGGGCTACAAAATGTAAATGTTTCATGATATTTGTTATATTATATCACCTTTATCTTTCAATATTGTTGAAATGAAGATCAAATAGCTGTATGTTGAAATATGTTGAAAAAGTCAAAACTTTACATGGGGTGTACTTACTTTTTCACGTGACTGTGTATACATATATATATATATATATATATATATATATATATATATATATATATATATATATATATACATTATCATGATCATGGGCCGGTTAACAGTGCCCTTGAATGGTTGAATGGATGGACCGAAACAGGCTCTCTCAAGGCTTTGTTCAATTATTGGTGGTAAATGCATGTGCAGACCTGAAAAGAATCACGAGGCACACTATCTCTTTTAAAAACAAGTGGGTTTATGGGTTTATTCCCGAAACACAACCAAAGAGAATGAATTCAATAATAACTATGTACAATAAGGTAAAATAAGTGCTATAAAAGCTAAGGCGCCTCACTCCAGTCACAATCAAAGACAGGGAAGATAGACAAAACCAGGTGACTTTTCTCTGGTGGCAGCGGCTAGGCGGAAGATGGGCATGTAGCAGGCAATGAGATGGACAGGGTGATGAGGTGCTGATCAGGTGATGAGTTGACAAGCAGGACGATGAGCAGGCAGTAGGAGAAGAGGAGAACAGCACCAGGGCAAAGGCAGGCAGGCAGGCGGACCTCCTACTCGTATACAGACCAGCCTACTCTATGCAGTTCTATATTTTCTAAGGTGATCTCTAACCCCCCCATAAACGAAAAAAATATATATATACATATATATATGTACATATATATATATATATATATATATATATATATATATATATATATATATATATATATATGTACAGACTTGGCATTTAATATGGAATTTTTTTTTTTGTGGGGGTGAACTTACTTTTCAAGATGACTTAGAACCAAAAGTTCATTGGAATTATGTTGAAATTATTCTAGATTTTGTTAATGTGACCTTTAAAAGAAACAAAAACCACATTTGACATTTCGAAGCAAATAAATTGATCCTTGAAAGTGATGTCAACTGATATCGAACTCAATTCATGGACAGTACTGTGTTAAACTTCTGTACGTTTTCCAGAAGTATCTCTTTATTTTGCACATTAGCCAAAAAAAAATTCAACAAAAACAAAAGCGAAATTATGACTGGGATTACGGACAGTAAAATTACAATTCAGTACTTTGTGTAACCCCCACGAGCATTCAGGAGAGCACGCACACGTCGAGGCATGCTGTTCACGAGATTTGCCAAGGTTTGGACAGGAATCGCTTGCCATGCAGTGACAATAGCCTGCTGCAATTCACGCACACAGGTCGGCTGCTGGTCCAAGTGGTCGATTTGACGCGTTAATTCTGCCCACAAGTTCTCTATCGGATTAATATCCGGGGACATGGCAGGCCACTCCATATGCTCTACACCACGGTCAGCAAGAAAGTGTTGGATAATGCGAGCATGATGAGGCCATGCATTGTCATCTTGGAAGACAAAGTTTCCTCGAAAGGCTGCACGAGCAAATGGAAGCAATGTTTCTTCCAGAATGACCCTGTACTTGAACTGGTTCAGGTTTCCATTCAGAACAATCAGGTCAGTTTTTCCCCCTGCATGAAAAGCAGCCCAAACAGTCACCCCACCACCTCCAGCTTGGACTCTTGGCACTATACAATCTTCGTTATGGGCTTCATGCACTTGTCTGCGCACTCAGACGCGGCCATCTTGACGATAGACCAGAAATCTAGACTCGTCACTGAAGGTCACGTGATTCCAGTGTCCTGGCTGCCATTGACAGTGCTCTCTGGCCCACTGCAATCGGCGCTGGCTGTGTTGTCTGGTCAGGCGTGGCTTTCTCAGGGGACGCCTCGCATGATAGCCTGCTTGAACCAGTCATTGGTTGACTAGCCTTCTGGATACAGGCACATTTGTCAGTTGCTGCCACTCAGCCATAAGCCGATTAGCTGACTTGGTACGGCCATTGCGGACTCACCGGTGCAGCTGGCGATCATCCCTCCTTGTGGTTCTGCGGGGACGTCCTGGCCTCGGTATTGGAGTAGGGACACCCGTCTGAGCATTTCGTTTCAAGATCTTTGACACCTGACCTTGAGTGATGCCATACTGCCGAGCAATAGCATGCTGTTTCATGCCGTAATTTCGTAAAGCCACCACTCCATGACAAACAGCATTGTCGAGTTGACGGACCATCTCCAGAGGAAGCGGCAATAACTTTTGGAGATGTGAAGCAGTTGTTTTCCACTAATAAAGAATGCAACAACCCTTGTATACCCGACTGTGAAGCCAATCATCAAATGCACCTGTCCGTACATTTTGCCACGCCACCTGTGATATAATCCTGTTGTTGACTTCTTGCTGCGACAGACAATCAGTGACATGGTTCTTTCAACAAATAAATCACCAAAGTGTAAAAGAAACTCACCAGATTGATATACTGAGTTAAGAAAGTAAACCCAAGTCAAGAAAAAAAAAAAATTCCATATTAAATGCCAAGTCTGTATATATACTAGTGGGGTCACCCGTCGGAATCCCACGGGCATGGACGTGTGTGACATTTGGACATCTTGATCTAGATGCTGCACATTAAATTTTTCAAAATCGTTACTGGCAATTCATCAGATCCATAAATGATGTAATGAACACACTTTATTTATTTCATATAATATGTGACCCCTCACTCCTCTCCACCTGACACTCTCCTCTCTGAACCCTCACGCCTCTCCAATCCCACTCCTCCTCACACTCCCCTCCAATACCTCCACACACTCCTCTCCAATACTTCCTCACACTCCTCTCCAACACTTCCTCACACACCTCTCCAATCCCTCACACTCCTCTCCAATTCCTCACACTCCTCTCCAATTCCTCACACTCCCCTCCAATCGCTCCTCACTCTCCTCTCCAATTGCTCTTCACTCTCCTCTCCAATCGCTCCTCACTCTCCTCTACAATCGCTCTTCACTCTCCTCTCCAATCGCTCCTCACTCTCCTCTCCAATCGCTCCTCACTCTCCAACACCTAGCTCCTCGCTCTCCAACCCCAAGCTCCTCGCTCTCCAACCCCTCGCTCCTCGCTCTCCAACCCCTAGCTCCTTGCTCTCCAACCCCTCGCTCCTCACTCTCCAACCCCTAGGTCCTCGCTCTCCAACCCCTCGCTCCTTGCTCTCCAACCCCTAGCTCCTCGCTCTCCAACCCCTCGCTCCTCGCTCTCCAACCCTTTGCTCCTCACTCTCCAACCCTTCACCCCTCACTCTCCAACCCCTCGCTCCTCACTCTCCAACCCCTCGCGCCTCACTCTCCAACCCCTCGCCCCTCACTCTCCAACCCCTCGCTCCTCTCCAATTTCTCACTCCTCTCCAACCCCTAGCTCCTCACTCCCCAACCCCAAGCTCCTCACTCTCCTACCCCTAGCTCCTCACTCTCCAACTCCTCGCTCTCCAACCCCTCGCTCCTCACTCTCCAGCACCCTCACTCCACTCCAATTTCTCGCTCCTCTCCAACCCCAAGCCCCTCACTCTCCAACCCCTCGCTCCTTGCTCTCCAACCCCTAGCTCCTCGCTCTCCAACCCCTCGCCTCTCACTCTCCAACTCCTCGCCCCTCACTCCTCTCCCCTCTCCCATCTCATTCATTTTGGAAATGGAAATTTCCACGCAACACATGAATTGTCACGATCATCAAGAGGAAGTGTCTCGTAATCATCAAATGGCAAGTAAATTACATTGTGAAAATTAAAGATTTCAAATAAACCTATTTAAAGTGTATGCGCACATAACTAATAAAAAAAAAACGAATAAATATCTCTCGGTAATTTCCTGAAACATATTTTACTTCCGGATCATCATGTTGAATGAAATAAGAACGAAGAAATATATGTCGTTTTTGTGACGACTGTCATCAAAAGTAAAAGTAATATATTTTAACGGAAAAGAAAAAGCGAATTTTTAATATATGTCGACATTTTCCCCGAATGTTATTTTAGGCGGTGTATTTTCATGTATCATCGTGGCGTGATTTTAAAAAATATATCTCTGCATTTTCCCGTGTGTGCGTGAATGCTCTCAATTATTTCTGACACCGAGTCTAAAACCATCGACAAAAATTAAATCAGATGGTGAATTCGAGATAAAATCGTGAGGGTGACTAAATGAATGGGCTTTATTTTACAGGCCTTTGAGAAATCATTTCGTTCTGTAAACGGAAACTTTCATGGGATTCTCTTTCCGTTTTTTTTCAACCGAGTCTAAAACTATGTTAGCGACTGTTAAAAATGAAATGATATATCGAATTAGAGTTGAAATAAACCTGTGTGAGAGAGAAAGACAGCACGGGCCTAACTAAACAGGCTTCAAAGCTATTCGAGTTAATAAAATGGTGGATATTTGTTTACATGAAGCCTCTCCAAAAATGGGTGGAGCTACTCTGTAAACGGAGTAAGCCACACCCCCGGACAGACAGACAGACAGACAGAATCACCGTAGCTTATTATAATATATATATATATATATATATATATATATATATATGTGTGTGTGTATATATATATATATATATATGTATATATATATATATATATATATATATATATATATATATATATATATATATATATATATATATCCCATACACATATATATATATATATATATATATATATATATATATATCCTGGTTTTCCATTGTCTGCTCACATGGTGTTGTAATTTTTGTAATACATTAAAAAAAGTAAACTCATGTCTATTATTCAATGTATTTCACATACCAGCTGCAATGCCTTATATTAATGTAAAAAAGCGTATGAAGGTGGCAATAATTCTAAAGCTCAATGCAGCAAAATGACATTAATATGAGTATGGATGGGATTTTCATGTCCTGTTTAAACAAAGCGTCACATCTAATGAAGGTATGACTAGAAAAGATGGGTTAGGTATAAAATGAGAGCAGAGAAAGTGCATTATATGATGTCTTAGAGGTGTTTAGGGAGCGGAGGGGGGGGGGGGGCGAGGGGGAGCAAAATCTTAAAATTTCAGAATTTTAGTCCATAGACATATTTTAAAGAGTTTTTGTTTGTTTTTGCATTTGTACATTATTCTGTCACAGCACCTGGAACCTCCCCAAATTTTGGATGTAGGTGCTTCACAATCTGGACAAGGTTTTAAGCTACCACACATTGGCCTTGAAGGCCGTTTTGAGGCCACCAAAAGGATGCTATTGTAGCGGCTACCGCTGGGTTTTCACAATCGCCTTGCACCTATCAAGGACGCGGAGCGATCACCATGCCGGGCTCGCCCAGGACACCCGGGCAGGCCCGCGCTCAACTTGCCAGGCCGCAGCCAGGACGCTGGGCCACGCCCCCTCTCGCCTTTCCTGGGCAAACGCTCCGGGATAATATGTATATATATTGCTGCCCGATAAATGGGCTTTTCAGAGTGCCTGAGTGTTTGGTTTGATTAAAGCAACTCGGATGAATTCCAGCTTTTTGTCGCGTCCATTCTTCCGATCGACGTGGGAGCCCCAGCTCCTTCATTGGTGACCTACCGACATGGACACGGCAGTCGCCCTTAAACTGCCTACCTTCTGGGAGGCTCACGCGGCGGTTTGGTTCGCACAGGCGGATTCCCTGTTCGCCCTGCGAGGCATCACGGCCGACGACACCCGCTTCCACCATGTGGTAGCAGCGCTAGGTTCGGCCACCGCGGCCCACGCCCTGAGCCTCCTCGAGAGCCTGCCAGCCGCTGACAAATACGGCGCGATTAAGAAGCTTCTCCTCGACGCTTTCGCCCTCCCATCGGCGGAACGCGCACGGCGCCTGCTCGACCTGCCCGAGCTCGGCGACACGCGCCCTTCCGAGCGAATGGACTACATGCTTTCACTGCTCGGCGAGCACTCTCCGGCATTCCTGTTCCGGGAGCTGTTCCTCCATCAGCTGCCTAACCCGGTACGCCTCGCCCTGGCAAGCACGACGATCACAGATCCCCGGGCCCTTGCCAGAGAAGCCGACAAGATCTCCGCCGCAGGACAGCGCATCGCAGCGGCGACATGGGACCCGCAACACCCATGGGACCCGTCCGACGCAACACCCATGGCGCCCGAGCACCCGGCACGGTCGACGACCGAACTGCCGACGCAATTGGCGGCCGCTACACCGAGCCGACCACCTCCAGCACGACGACCGGGGCCTCCACCTGACCAAGCGTGGTGTTACTATCATGCCAGGTTCGGACAGAAGGCCCGGACATGCCGACCCCCGTGCACCTTCGGCAGGCCGGGAAACGGCCGGGCCGGCGTTCATTACCAGCCATGAGCGCCGGCCACACGGGCAACTTACTGTTCATCACGGATAAAGCGTCCGGACGGCGCTTCCTGTGCGACACCGGCGCCCAACTGAGCGTCATACCCGCCTCTGACCAGGACAGGCAATCCGCGGTTTGCGGCCCCTCCTTGGTTGCGGCCAACGGATCGACCATCCGCACCTTCGGCCCGCGCAACGTCACCCTCTGCTTCGGCGGCCAACGCTTTGCTTGGACGTTTGTAACCGCAAACGTGCCCATGGCTCTGCTAGGCGCCGACTTCCTCTGCGCACACGGACTGCTGGTGGACATCCAACGGCGTCGTTTAATCAACGCCGAAACCTTCAGCTCCCTGGTATGCACATTGAGCAGCTCCGCGCCGACCGAGCTGGCATGCGCCGTCCCGGCGGCGAACGAGTTTGCTCGCCTGCTCACGGAGTTCCCGGCCCTCACGCGGCCGACGTTTTCGGCCGTCGCAGTACGGCATGGGATCGAGCACCACATACCAACCACGGGCCCGCCGGTCTACGCCAGGGCCCGCCGCCTCGACCCAGCCAAGCTCGCCGTGGCGAAGGCCGAATTCGACGCGTTGGAGCACCTCGGCATCGTGCGGCGCTCCGATAGCGCGTGGGCCTCGCCACTGCACATCGTGCCAAAGCCGGGGGGTGGATGGCGCCCGTGTGGCGACTACCGCCGTCTCAATGATGCTACCACCCCCGACAGGTACCCGATCCCGCATATCCAAGACTTCTCCGCCCGTCTGGCGGGACGGGTCATTTTTTCGAAAATTGATCTCATACGGGGATATCACCAGGTACCTGTCAGGGCGGCCGACGTCCCTAAAACGGCAGTCATCACGCCGTTCGGCTTATTCGAATTCTTGCGGATGCCGTTTGGTCTCAAGAACGCGGCTCAGGCGTTCCAGCGCTTGATGGACGGCGTGCTGCGTGACCTGCCGTTCCTTTTCGTTTACCTGGACGACATCCTCGTCGCCAGCACGTCCCGGGCCGAGCACCTCCTCCACCTCCGAACACTGTTCGGGCGCCTCAGCGAGCAGGGCCTCATCGTCAACCCGGCCAAATGCCACTTCGGCACGACGGCCGTTGATTTTCTGGGCCACCACATCACCAAGAACGGGGCCGTGCCGCTGCCAACCAAGGTCGAGGCCATCACCACGTTCCCACGTCCCCGCACCATAAAGGCCCTGCAGGAATTCCTGGGAATGGTGAATTTTTATCACCGCTTCGTGTCCCGCGCTGCTCAACTCATGCGGCCCCTCTACGAAGCCCTCCGGGGCAAGCCGGCCAAGCACGACATCGCCTGGTCCGCAGCAATGGATGCGGCCTTCCAAAGCTCAAAGCGGGCCCTCGCCGACGCAACACTGCTCGCTCACCCGGTGCTCAATGCTCCCATCGCCCTCACCACGGATGCCTCCGACTATGCGGTGGGCGCCGTACATGAGCAATGGGTGAACGGGGTTTGGCAGCCACTCGCTTTTTTCAGCCGGCAGCTCCGGCCGAACGAGCTCAAATACAGCACGTTTGACCGGGAGCTCCTCGGTCTACACCTGGCCGTCCGCCATTTCCGCCACCTCCTGGAGGGCCGACCTTTCACGGCGTTCGTCGACCACAAGCCGTTGGTTTACGCCATGGCCAAGGTCACGGAGCCGTGGTCGGCCCGCCAACAGCGCCACCTCTCCGCCGTGTCGGAGTTTACCATGGACATCCGGCACGTCGCCGGCAAAAACAACGCCGTGGCCGACTGTCTTTCCCGGGCCAGCGCGAACGCGGTCCACCTGGGCGTGGACTTTGCGCTTATGGCGGCGGACCAAACCACCGACACCACGGTGCAAGCCCTCCGGGCGGCGGACACGGGCCTCCGCCTGGCCGACATCCCCTTCGCGGTCACTGTCCTGCTCTGCGACGTCTCCCAAGGCCAGCCTCACCCCATCGTGCCCGTCACCTGGCAACGCCGCATCTTCGCCTCCCTCCACGGCCTTTCCCACCCGGGCCGGAAAGCTTCCCAGAAGCTGGTGTCGGCGCGATTCGTCTGGCACGGCCTTCGTCGGGACGTCCGCGATTGGACCAGCACCTGCACGGCCTGCCAATGGGCCAAGGTCCACCGACACACCCAGGCCCCGCTGGCACCTTTCACCGTGCCCGAACGACGTTTCAACCACATCAACGTGGATCTGGTGGGCCCCCTCCCCCCGTCACGGGGGTTCACACACCTGCTCACCATGGTGGACAGGACCACCAGGTGGCCGGAGGCAGTTCCCCTCGTCTCCACCACCACCGCCGACGTGGCGCAGGCTTTCATCGCCACCTGGGTCGCCCGCTTCGGCGCACCGGCGGACATCTCTTCAGACCGCGGACCACAGTTCACCTCCGAGCTGTGGGGCGCGGTCGCCCGCAACCTGGGGGTCAAGCTCCACCGTACTACGGCCTACCACCCCCAAGCAAACGGGTTGTGCGAGCGATTCCACCGCTCCATGAAGGCCGCGCTCATGGCCGGCCTTCAAGACGGCGGTTGGGCCGACCGGCTGCCGTGGGTCCTTTTGGGCCTCCGCACGGCCCCCAAGGAGGACCTCCAGGCATCCACCACCGAGCTTGTCTATGGCCAGGCGCTACGCGTCCCGGGCGAATTCGTGCCCGACGCTACCAGTCCCTGGTCCGCAGCTCACCAGCGCTCGGACCTCCAGGAGGCCGCCCGACGGTTTGCCCCCGTGCCAACATCCCACCACGGTGACCCCCAGTCCTACGTCCCCCCAGCACTTCGCACAGCGAAGTATGTTTTTGTGCGTCACGACGCACATCGGGGGCCACTCCGGCCGCCGTACGACGGGCCCTTCCGGGTGCTGCGACGGGACGACAAGTCGTTCGTCATCGACATCGGCGGCAGGTCGGACCGGATTGCGGTGGACCACCTCAAGCCGGCGCACGTGGACGTCGACCACCCACCACGGGTGGCCCTTCCGCCGCGGCAAGGCCGCCCCCCGTCCACGGTGCCCCCCACTCGACCGCCCACCACCACACCGGACCCCCTCCCACGACCCGCCAGGGGTCGCTTTGGCCGGGTCATCAGGACCCCCCTCAAATTGACCCTGCCGGTGCAAGTCGATTCTGGGGGGACGTGTGTAGCGGCTACCGCTGGGTTTTCACAATCGCCTTGCACCTATCAAGGACGCGGAGCGATCACCATGCCGGGCTCGTCCAGGACGCCCGGGCAGGCCCGCGCTCAACTTGCCAGGCCTCGGTCGGGACGCCCGGGCATGCCCGGGCATGCCCGGGCAGGCTCGCCCTCAACTTGCCAGGCCGCAGCCAGGACGCTGGGCCACGCCCCCTCTCGCCTTTCCTGGGCAAACGCTCCGGGATAATATGTATATATATTGCTGCCCGATAAACGGGCTTTTCAGAGTGCCTGAGTGTTTGGTTTGATTAAAGCAACTCGGATGAATTCCAGCTTTTTGTCGCGTCCATTCTTCCGATCGACGTGGGAGCCCCAGCTCCTTCACTATAAAGTATATTATTATCAAATACTATATTATCATACTAATTTATTAACATTAATGATTATTATATGATCATATAGTATATATTTATTATAGTAGTAATAAACACGTACGTATTATGTTGAAAACCAGATTATGCTGGATCCCTTGGCTTGAGAATTCCGAAGCTGTGACGCACCAAATCGCTCAATGGAGGCCGCCATATTGCGGATGCGGAGGTATGCACAACAAATTGAAAAACGTTCAATCGGAGTTTGTTTCACCCATCTTTGTTTGATTCACATTCTTATGCACCTCTAATTTATAATTAAAATACTTTAAGACCAACCTCGGCCCGCACGGGCCTGTTTATCTTCAACGAAAATCGTCACCAAACACCGGAACCAATGAGATTCGAGCATTTGAAAAAATATTTCTAAAACCAAATCACTCAATGGAGGCCGCCATGGTCCGGATGCGGAAGTTTGCATAAAAAAATTGAGAAAACGTTCAATAGGAGTTTGTTTCACCCGTCTTTGTTTGATTCACAATCTGATGCACCTCGAATGTGTAATTAAAATACGTTAAGACCAACCTCGTTATCTTCAACGAAAATCGTCACCAAACACCGGAACCAATGAGATTCGAGCATTTCAAAAATTATTTCAAAAAAGCTTATTACGCGTTTCGGAGGGTGAAAACGGTGTCAAATATTCTAAAATTGACGAAGAATTATTTTTTAGAAATCTCGCGGCCGTAGGGAATAGTTTTTCACAGCCGGAAATATCCGAAGTTGAGACCGAATTCACTGAATTAATCAAGAAGGAAATTTTATCAATTTTAATCTCATCCAGAATGCAAATGGTGTCATTTTGAACTAGGTACGGTACCTACTACACCTACCTACTACCAACTACCTAATCTACTGATGCTACAGTGATGGGTAAAATAGTGGCAAGAGGCTTTGGCTTCGCCGGCTCATTGCGGCTTTGCAGTCGGGTACTCGTATATTATTAATTTACATATTAATAATATAATAATATAATTATTATAATAATAATATATTAACATATAATATTATATAATAGCCTGCGAAGCCGGTGTTGTGAATGAACGCGTATTATGTTGAAAAGCCAGATTTTGCTGGATCCTTTGAGATTTTCGAAGCTTTGACGCACCAAATCGCTCCATGGAGGCCGCCATCTTGCGGATGCGGAAGTATGCATAAACAATTGCGAAAAAGTTCAATCGAGGCTTTGGCTTCGCCGGCCCATTGCGGCTTTGCAGTAGGGTCATATTATATAATCTATATAATAGTAGCATAAGGACTCGACTTTGTTATCCCTTTTACACCGCACCCAGTGACCTGATGCCCACGGCACTAATGGATTTACGATCTACGAACCGCGCTCTTTGTTTATCACGTACAGACCTACTCGAAAAATCTGAATTAGCCGACGTTGGGGCCCAAAAGCATCCGATTAACTGCCGATACGACGCCATTTTACGACGCCATCGTATTGGCGTCTGCTGGGCGAAGGCGAAGCAAGCCATCCGCTGATTGGACAGGCGAAGGCGAAAGCAAGCCGTCCACTGAGTGGACAATCCAGAGCATGCATTTGTGCCGGTGTCGGCGATCGTTGTTCATATATGCACTCTTCATTCTCATCTTTCTTCCTAACTCTTACTCGGACAAGCAAATCCCCTATGCCATCCATAATGGTACACTCTATCCATACACCACATCCTCCCTTCCGTGGATGTTCCACGGGTTTCGGCTAGTATATAATAATATAATAGAATATAATATCTACATCATTAAAACGCTTATTTCTGAAGTTTGTAAACGGAACTTCTCTCCAGCTATTGCTCCTGTCGCCCGAAGATATGTGTGATACTATGTAGTTATGACTAACCCTTCCATATAAGCATACCTATGCCTCCAAATGTCTATAAGTGTGGAATAAAAGCTGCAAATCAGTTTAAAGTTTTGAATAACCCGCGCCATTTTGTTTTATGCACAGTGAGACGCTGCACTTGATACTGAGGAGGAGAAGAATGCGTCCCGATGTGTGCCGGACGCGCAGCGACTCGAGAGGCATGCTACGCCTTTTAATACAAATGCGATCAGAAATGTAAAGGGGATACTTACCAGTAACCACACTATAAGAGACAATACTGCAGTTGAATACAAAGCGATATTCAGGAGATCCGCAAAATGAATGTTGGTGCCAACTGACACAATTATTTTGAAAGGAAGTGGAAAGGAAGAGGAAGGGCAAGTTAGTTTGTATGAAGATAAACACGATTTATGCCCGTGATTTTCACTGGTTACCGCTGGTATATATAATAATGAATAATAATAATATACTAATTATATAATATAATATTATCTATATATATTTAAAACACAGTTGTGTGTGTGTGTGTGTGTGTGTGTGTGTGTGTGTGTGTGTGTGTGTGTGTGTGTGTGTGTGTGTGTGTGTGTGTGTGTGTGTGTGTGTGTAATGTTACCGATAGACTCCTAAACGGAGAGGCTTACGTGCTTGATATTTGACATAGACATGGCCATTGAGCGTGGGACGAACATGGCCGAACTCAAAATATTTGACGATCCATATTTTTATTCATATTTACCTCAGTGCATTTCAGCGCACGGAATCAACGGAATCAGAGCAGGTGGGCGCTGATTCGCTCAGAGCGATCACGTGATGACGCTATGACGCTATGAACGATATGACGCTATGAACGCTATGACGCTATGAAAAAAAGAAATCGCTATGACGCTATGAAACGCTATGACGCTATGAACGCTATGACCGCTATGATGCTATGACGCTATGAAAAAAAAAATCGCTATGACGCTATGAGACGCTATGAACGATATGACGCTATGAACGCTATGAACGCTATGACGCTATGAACACTATGACGCTATGAAAAAAAAATCGCTATGACGCTATGAACGCTATGATGCTATGACGCTATGAAAAAAAAAATCGCTCGCTTTGCCAAGGGGCTCGCTCCCCCCCCCCCCCGTTCCCCTCCGAGCTGAAGGCTTCGGCTTGGACAAGGCGTCTGTGCCTCACGTCCACCAACAGCCCATGCGCACAGAGGAAGTCCGCTCCGAGTAGGCCAATGGGGACACTAGCGGTAACGAACGACCAATGAAAGCGCTGCCCCCCGAACCGCAGCGAGAGACAACGCTTCCCGAACGTGCGGATGGGCGTGCCGTTGGCGGCAAGCAAAGCGGGGCCCCGGCCCTCAGCTTGCTTGTCGGACGCGGAGGCAGGGAGGACGCTCACCTGCGCTCCCGTGTCGAACAGGAAGCGACGACCCGAGGAGGTGTCTGTTATGAACAGAAGGCTGCCAGTATGGCCGACGCTCATGGCAGGAAATGAGCGCCGGCCTGGCCGGTTCCCGACCTGCCAAAAGTACAAGGCTGGCGGCAGGACCTGGCCTTGTGACCGAACCTGGTATGGAAGTGGCACCAGGTCTGGCCCGGTGGTGGTTGTCGCGCCGGTTGTGACGACGGTGGTGGGCGGGGCGTGGCGGCGGCCACGCGCTGATCCGAACAACCTGCGCCGTGTTCGGGAGGATCCGAACGCCATTCCACGTGGCGATCCGAACCACTCGCGCCGTGCGTGGCGCCGGGATCCACGACGGCCGTGCTATATGCCGGCCGTGTGTTGTGGGCTGCGAAAAACTTGTCCGCCTCCCTGGCCAGGGTGCGCGGTTCCGTAATGGTCGAACCGGCCAGCGCGAGCTGTACCTGTACAGGTAGCTGGCGGAGGAAGAGAGCACGGAAAAGGAAATCCGCATGGCCGTCGCCGAGCAGGGACAGCATGTAATCCATGCGGGCGGACGGTCGTGTGTCGCCGAGGACGGGAAGGTCCAAAAGACGGTCAGCGCGGTCGGCCTCTGTGAGGCCAAACGTGTCGAGGAGAAGTCGCTTGAGCACTGCGTACTTGCTCTCGTCCGGCGGGTGCCGGAGGAAGGACACGACTCGGGCGGCCGTGCCGGATTCAAGGGCAGCGACCACGTAAAAGTACCTCGTGTCGTCCGCCGTGACGCCCCGGAGCTGGAATTGGGCCTCGGCCTGTAGGAACCAGGTGTCGGCCTGCGCTTCCCAGAACTCCGGGAGCTTGATCGCGACAGCGTTGATGGCCATGGCGCGTTCGGAGGACAGCAACGGCTGAACCAGTGGGGGTCACCAGTGTGGTGCTGGGCACACACGTTAAACAAAGGTAGGCCACAACGCTTTAGGTTAAGTCGAGCTCTTTATTCACTGCTCACTCGTCAGCACTGCCGTGCTCGGGGCTGCGAGCCCGCGTGTATATCTGGAGGCCACGCCTCACCTGGGGCGTGGCCGACACCCACTGGTGCGCGAAATTATGTCACTGCGCCAGCGAGCCATCGTGTCTGCCACAATATAATATAATAATATAATATTATATAATAAATTATATATTATAATATATAATTATAATATAACATAATTAATATATAATTATATAAATCATATATTATAATATATTATAATATAATAATATAATAATATATATTACATATTATAACATAATATATTAATTAAAATAATAATATAATAATATATAATAATTATATATTATAACATATAATTATAATATAACATAATTAATATATAATTAATTAAATCATATATTATAATATATTATAATATAATAATATAATAATATATATTACATATTATAACATAATATATTAATTAAAATAATAATATAATATATAATATTATAATATAATAATAATATAATATATTATTATAATTATAATAATAATATATAATAATAGTAATATATTATGTATATTAATATAATATTAGTATAGTATGTAGTATCAATTCGTATTATATAGTATTATAGTATTATTATTATAGTATCGTATATTATAGTATATATTTGGTTATTAATATAGTAATATAGTATATAGAAATATCGTATATTATTATTATATTAAGCAAAAGTAGAAGTGGTATATTATTATAAAGTAAATATTTGGATGTGGGATCAGGCATTGCTGCCGCCGGCCCGCAGGTAACCACCATGAGGACAATATCTCCATAGATTTTCAATGTTCAACACGTCACGAAACCACCGCCAGGAAAAGCTTACCCAGCCGGGCAGCGCTGAGTATCGCCCACCCCACTGCCTCCCTCCTGGGCAACTTCTGCTTTCTAGTCGAATAAAATAATTAGGTGGAGAAATTCTGTTTAAAATGTTTATTGTGCCATTCTTCGAAAGAAACAGTACAGGTAATTGCTGCAAGCTATTGTGCTCATGATTGTAGGATTTTCTAATCACAGGGATCCACATGCATACAGGGCATTGGACATGCCCGGCCAGACAAATAAATTTTGCGTCTTCCACGGTCGATCTTCCCGACCGGCATCTATTATACAGACAACCCACACGCTGTCATCCCTTCTGCCTGGGCTTTATTGTTTATTGATCCGTGAGATATAAAAGAAGCAGGCTTGCTCCAAAACATCAGCCAGAGTTGTCTTATTTCAAGGATTCACAAGTTTGTGACCATCTCAATGGGGCCTAATACTGTATTACAGAATATTATGAAATCCCTCATGTTTTCTGGCAAATTTTCAACATGATAATTGAACATTTGACATAGAAATAATCACATTTAGTGACATCGCAGTGTTTAATTCATTTGAATGACTCAGGACTCGTGTGCATGTATTTTAAGGGGCTCTGTATATTGCACATGCCAAGCGAAAGGGGTGTTAGTTGGCATATCTGTTGGGTGTAGAAGGGGTGGTGAGGAGTAAAGGGGGTGGTTAGGGAGTTTCATATTACAAATCACAATCACGAACATCAATATGTTTGTTTTACTGTTAGTTTAGGAAGCTATCATTTTCTTTGAAACCTTTGAGACTATTCGAAGAGCTTACGTGTGCCCCATTCACCTACCTGACATACCATGGCTGAAAAAATAACCTTTAAAGGGGGAGTAAGTAAATTAACACATTGTTACTTCTTTTTGGCTGTGGAAGAAAAATTCATTTTATTGTCTTTCTCTTTAAAAAAATTATCTTTAATCTACCATTCTAAACACGATGTCAGTTTGTGTGTTTGTCCTGATGTCTGTCCGGTCCCCTTGATGAGGACGATTTGAGTCTGGTTTTAATGAAGTCCATGTTCTTTAAATTTCCTAATAATGGAGCTGACTGTGCTCTTGGGAACTTTCACCACTCTGGAATTGTTTTACACTCTTCCCTAGATCTATTCGTCCTCACAATTCTATCTTGGAAATCCCGGTTCTACGGACAGTTCATTGGACCTTCTGGTAGAATTTCTGCTCTGACATGCATTGTCAACTGTGGGACCTCATATAGAAAAGTAGGTTTCTGTCTAAATAATGTCCAATCAATTGTTTTATATGCTGGCTGTTGGCTTAGCGGTTAGGGTGCCGGCTTGGGATTCTAGGATCCTGGGTTCTGAATCCCGGTCAATCACTGAATTAACACCAGGGGGGTTGACTCACGAGGGGGCCTGTTATGCCTTCTGAGGTCGGCAAATTGAGTACCAGTTCACGAGTAATTCCCTGTGTGTCGCAAGATGCAACTACCAGGCTTGGCGGCAGGAAGGGCATCCGGCCATAAAACATTGCCTCAAAAAGGGGACCACGGTGCCTGAAAAAGGGCCAACCCCTGCTCTGCGGGGAAAAATGGCCTCTAAATATGGTTCTTCTTCTTCAATTGAATTGGACACAGGTGGACTCCAATCAAGTTGTAGAGACATCTCAAGGATGATTAACGAAAATTGGATGCACCTAAGCTCAATTTGGAGTGTCATAGCAAAGGGGTTGAATACTTATTGACTCAAGACCTTTCAGATTTTCATTTTTTATTATTTTGTAAATATATCTAAAAAAAAAATCCACTTTGACATGAGGGAATATTTTGTGTGGATCAGTGACAAAAAAAATCTTATATTTAAAGCATTTTAAATTCAGGCTGTAACACAACAAAATGTGAAAAAGCCAAGGGGTGTGAATACTTTCTGAAGGCACTGAAAATTGAATATGCACAGTTTATTTTCTAATTACCAAATCAAGTCAAACGAATCAGCTGCAGAAGTAACTACAATGGACGAAAGGGCAGAAATGGCTGCAATCGATCACGATGAAACCCAAAGGGCAGCCAAGTTTGCTTTTTCAGACGGCCCTCAAGCCCTTAATATAACAATCAGTATATAAATCGGCCGGTGTGATTCATGACGTGTACTCTATTTTGCTATTGGTGATGGACTATAGGCTATCTTTCATACAATATTGAGAGAGAAACCTTGTTTTGTGCTGCTGACTTGTGTTGATTTCCTCTTTCCATCAGCAGATCAGAAATTCCAGACAGTTTGTGAAACGTCAGACCTGTTTAGTAGTCTTGACAACGCACTGTTCAGCATTCCCGCCTGGGCCAGAATCTAGCGGGTCTTTGCTATAAATTCCAGTAACAAAGATTCATATAATAAATGCAATCTTGCCTGGGTGCTCAATTCATCTGCCCGAGTTACGTGGTAATTTTAAAAGGACATTGAAAACTTGTACAGAATTAAAAACTTAAAATACTCTCAAAAATTAAGCCTTATCCTTTTATTGGCACAACAACAACCTTTTATTGGATGACAATTTTTTTTTTTGTATACAAGATCGAGGCTCGTGTAAGAGCTAATCGTGTGAGAGCTCGTGTAAGAGCATCAATCACAAAAAAACAAAACAATCGGACAAACAAAACATACAATAAAGGGAGCGGGAGACAAGTTGTGGTGGAGAGAGGGAACCACACAGGTACAACTGTAGAGAACAGGGACATCGGGAGATCTGTGGGAGGGAGAGGGCTTGGGGGGAGGAGGCATGGGAAGGCGGGGGAGGGGGTGAGTGGGAGAGGTATAAAACACATGGACACTGCTAGAACTTCCAGGAAAAAAGTCGGTATTTCAAAAAAAGTGGATTTGGGGTGAATTAACGGGGGTAGAAAAGATCAAGGTTTTGGATGGGGGAAGATAAGAAAACAATCTTTTATCAGGTGGTTATATTTTTGAACGTGCGACCTTAGCTCCAAAATCTATTAACAGAGCACGAGTCTGCCAAACTTGACTGTCCTTGTAAAAATTTTGATTGAAGATCTGCTTTTTGGGGTTCTCCAAAGGACAGCAATGCCTGGTCTGGCTTGTCTCAGGTACTTATTAGTCATTAGTGGATTGCATGAACCTTTGTGTACATTTTTAAGCCTGCACGGTAAGTTAGAACTAAAAAAAGTGATTGTTAGAACTAACAAAAAAGTTAGAACTAAAAAAATTCCATTGGAAGTAATAAACTCTGAGGGTGAACAATATAATTAAATTTTGTTTTTGTCTTTAGAGACAACATTATTAGATGTACCATTTTTATTATCTTTTTGGCGTTAAGACAGCTAGGGGCTGAAGCATTCCACATTGGAAAGTTGAGCAAACCAAGAGGTTTCCAATGAATGCGTCAGGCCTTTTCAGTGACGGTGTGCGCTCGAAAGCGAACGAGATGGAAAAAGAAAAAGTGCAATGATCAGTCGACAATTTCGCAGTAATTTTGGAAACATTTCCAATCTGGGAAAGCAATCAAGAAATGTTGCTTTTGATGTCAAAATGTTGAAAATATTGTCATCTCGCGTTGCAATTTTCAATTTCCCAGGAGCGCCGTACCTGGCCCTAACAGGTATCAATGGTTATTGTTATTATGGGCGATGATAATTGTGGAAGATGAATTCGTCCGGACAGCTCCACAGTGGCTTGGTCTGGAAATTGCACTGTTTAGGGTTTTTTTTATCCTTCCAGCTGGTGAAAAGCTACAGCCAAATGGTGGCAGACTTGAAGCACGCAATTGCTTGTAGATGGAGAACGTTTTGTGTAAAATGCTTCCGAAAGGTGTCCTGTGTTCACACTACCATTCAGGATATGAAGCACACGAGGTAATTTGGGTGCAAAGTCTGCTGTCCCTTGGATGGATTTTTGGTGTCCCATCTGCTAGCATTAGATGGTGGAGTTTAAAGATCTCACCTTTAACGTCTAGCATATAATGGTCCACCATCGAACATATGCATATGTCTCATGTGCACTGTAATGTTGACCATCTAACGTCCACTGATAATTCGCTCATGTCTTTCGCGAAGAGTAGGCGAGTTATTTGCGGCACCTTGAACAACAACTTCTCTCACTCACGGCAGGCAGGTTGGTGGTCTTTCTGTCTTCTACCGACTCCTCTCCGGCCTTGCTCCCCCAGCTCTCTCTCTGTGCTCTGTCCCCCAAATATTCCTGCAGGTCGCACAAGATCTGCCTGCAACCCTCTTATGGTTAAACCGCCAAAATCTCGGCTCTCTATTCACCTTCACTCCTTCATTCCCATTTTCTCCCGCCTCTGGAAAAAACTCCATCACTCTCTTCAATCCCACTCCTCCCTCCAGGTCTTTAAAACAGCTGTTCACCACCATCTCTTATCTTACCCCATCCAAAATTTGATCTTTTCTACCCCCGTTAATACACCCCAAATCCACTTTTTTTGAAATACTGACTTCTTTCCTGAAAGTTCGAGCAGTGTCCATTTGTTTTATACATCTCCCACACCCCCCCCCCCCCTCCCTTCCCATGCCTCATCCCCACAAGCCCTCTCCCTCCCACAGATCTCCCGATGTCCCTGTTATCTACTGTTGTACTTGTGTGCTTCCCTCTCTCTCCCCATCTTGTCTCCCGCTCCCTTTATTGTATGTTTTGTGTGGCCGTTTGTTTTTTTGTGATTGATGTTAGCTCTTACACGAGCCTCGATCTTGTATACAAAAAAAACAAACTTTTAACTTCCTTCCACCATCAATCTAACGTCGGGACTGGCCAGATGATTTGTGAAATACTTCGGTCAAAACCTTTGGGTGGCTGGTCCTCAAAGGATGTGGGGAATAATTGGGGCCATTAAATAAGTAGTAGATTATAAATTAAGATTATCAAACAAAGGATTCTGAGAAAAGCAAGCAAAGGTACATTTGAAACAAGACCGACATCGACTAACAGCAGCATAGCTGGGCTTTACCGATTGATACTTTAGTTGAAGAGGATAGTATGGCCTGTGTGGAGTTACCATGTTAGCATTTGGCAAATAGTCAGTATTAAAAATTTTTTTAAGTGCTGTAAGTCTCTATGCAGTCTGTCACCATGGAAGTGAGAATCTCTCAACCTCTCTCCTGTATAATGAAATATTGTGAAACCAGCGAACCGTCGTCATCTGTTCACTTCCGGATTCGGGAGCAAGGTCCGTGTCGATCGTATTTCAAAATCATAATTGTATTGAGGAATTTCTGAAACCTACCTACCTTACGACACCTGATGGGACCCCAAAACGTTCCACACAAGGTTATTATATTTCCTTTTAGTAAAATATACAATCGTAATGGTTACTAAACACTGTCCCCCTGTCATGTGACCAGATCCTCAGCTCTGATTGGTGGACATTTGTGAGGGACATACGGACAGACAAACGCTGTTACGCCAAAAGAAAATAGTACAGCAGGCAATCATACCAGAATATCTTGTACAGTAACTGCTTCATACTACATCTGGGGTTGGCTTAACAGTTAAGGTGGGTTGAGACCTTAGGGTCTTAGGTTCGAGCACCTGTAGAGCTGTTTAATTAACACCAGGTGGGTTGATCCGGCCTGTCATCTTTCCGGGGTCGCAAAATGAGTCCAAGCGGACTGGTTATCTTAAAGCATTGCTTCATACTTAAAACATTTTAAAAAAATGTATGAACTCAATCCTCTGCTTTCTTAATGGCTAATAAGCATGGGTAGTCCAAAAGGTGAAATGTTTGGCGATTTGGGGGTAGAATGGGGATAATATTATCAATAATCATTTGGAACTAACAAAGTGTATTTTTGGCAGGGAACTCATAGTTGTGGGCTTGACACTCATGCATATTACCTTTAAACCACAAGTTGTGTAAGGTAAGGAAAGACATCAAGCTGGATTCATAATTAGGGACAAGGGCTCTGAGGTTTGGTCAGTCGAGCTGGGGTCTGAAGTGACTCACCTGAGGAACACACTTACAGATGGATGGGCCAGCCTTTGTTTTCTGGAGCAGTAACAGCATCTCACTGGTGCACTGAAGTGAAACAGTACATTTTAACACCATGCCAAGCTCATCTACTGCATCTGTGTCTTTTGCATGAAACCAGGCAGACCAGTTAAGTCCATGGAGGGGCAACGGCATAACCGTCTATATGGTGCAATACCGCGTCCAATAGGTTGCCGGTGTTTCAGGTCAAAGAGAGTGCCTTGGGCACCATCACAAGAAGGTGACCTCAAATCTTTAATATCTGCAAGCAAACAATGCTAGCAGATGGAACCCCAGCTTAAAGTCTCAACAGACTCATAGCACACCTTTTGTTTCAACGTCCAGTCTGCGATGTACCAGGAGGACAGCTTTGAGTCAGGTAGACATATTGTTATGTGTGTGGGGGTAGGTAATGAAATACCTTAGTCGAGGTAGAATTGTATAGAGTAGCGTGCTCCCAATGTCATGAAAAAGAACCTTCATGTATCTAAGTCAGGGCCGAATGTCGGTGTAAGCGTTTATGTGTCTCCATGCGAGGGGTGGAGCTATGCTAATTAGATAGGGCAAAAGGATAAATTCCCAGTGTGTAAATGCCCGTGATTTTTCCTTTCTTTGTGTAAATGCCCCTTTCTTGGTAAGAGCGGTCACACTTCCCTCTCTCTCTGGTGCTGGCTGCGTGGCAAGCGGGCAAATTTTTGGATTTTCCTTAAACTGGCTTCATGACGGCTGCGCTTCGTGCCGTGTGCGCCTGAGAGAAACATCGGAGCTGTGGAGGAGTTTTTGTGGACAACTCCCATCGTAAGGAGGCTATCCTGTCTGCTAGCCTCACACTGCTGGCTGGCTATGGGCACGACTCTGCACCATCTTGTGCGTTTCCCACACAGTGGTTCGAGGCGACCGCACCAAGTGCTCATCATGACCAGAGTTAGCTGCCAGCTGGCAGAAACATTATATTATTTCTTCAATCTTTTCACGTGTCTGCGTGGAGACGTCTCACTGCAGGATTTATTTTACCTCAACATTCTTGATATCGTATTGCATTTATTTTCATTAAACCAATATTTGTTTCATTTCATTTGTTGTATCGTTGATATGCCTTGTACATTTATTTGTCCGTGGGTTCGGAAAACCCTTGTCGCAGCCGTCCGTTCAAATAAGACCAGGGACCTCCATCTCCCTCGCGCACCATAAAGAGATAACACCGCCATCGTTTTGGGTAAACACCTCGGAGTTAAAGCTCGGTCGGCCATCCGTCACCCAGGGGTCTTAACCCCGGGGACACAGCAATATCTACTCAGTTATTGTAGTCTGCCCTTTCTGATTCCATCTTCAGGTGCTGTGTGCATCATCACTGGGTGCCGAAGGGGACTCGGCAATGATGAGTGCCGAACTTTTCACTTTTCAATTATCGGATTAACTACTTAATTGATAATTTCCAAAAAGTTATAGATTCAGATGAAACAGTGGTGGTTTATGTATGCTCTTAGCCAATTGATTAAAAAATTAATTAGGTTATGATTATTATTTATTTATTTCAATTTCGTATTTAATCAATCATTAATTGTACACCTATCCCTTCCAATTTTGTATCCATGTGCTCCTCCTCACCCATCCACCAACAGGACGGAAGGCCAAAAGCACAGGTTCCACAGGCTGGAGGATATTTTATTTATTTATTTGGCATTGGAGCGATGTTCTTTTAATTTAGCTCTATTTGTTGCAATCCCTTCCACCATCGAAATTCATGAAGGAAAAAAGTGCTGCTGACGCATTGTTTTAATGCTATAAAACACATGTGAGCAGAACTTGGAAAGAAATATATTGTTAATATAGCACTAGCAGGAGTTCTCATGTCAGAGCAGCTGTACCCTGGGGGGCGGGGAGGAGTGGGGTGGTGGTGGAGGCAGGAGAGGGAGGGGTGAGGAAGAGAGTGGAGGAGTGGAAGGGGGAGGGGAAGGAGAGGTGAGGGGAGAGGGAGGGGAAAGATATACTACATATACATCCTTTGGAGGAGTGGTGGCTTTGACAGGCCCCTCCGTTTTGGGGGAGGGGAGGGGAAGGGAAGGAGGAAAAATGTACCTGTGCAAAGAGTGCTTTAACCTCAGTGTTGCCCAGGTAAATAAGGAAATTGTAATACCCTCTGCCACCATCACCAGGTGGCGCTACACAGTACAGATTTCCGTAGAGAATTTATGCCCCTCTCCTAGTCCCCCACACCCCTGCATGAGGCCGAGGCCACATAGCCTCGGCTATGTGGAAGTGTGTTTGTAGTTGGGGGGGAGGGGGGAGGGAAGGCAGGAGAGGGAGGGTTGAGGAAGGGAATCAAGGGGGAGTGGAAGAGAGAGGGGGAGTGGAAGGGGGAGGGGAGTAGAAGGAGGAGGGGGAGTGGGAGGGAGAGGGGGAGTGGAAGGGGGAGGGGAGTCGAAGGAGGATGGTGAGTGGAAGGGGGAGGGGAAAGATATACTACATATACATATTTGGGGGGGGGGAGGTGTGGCTTTGACAGGCCCCTCCGTTTGGGGGGGGGGGGGGTGGGAGGGAATGAGGAAATATTTTCCCTAGCAAAGAGTGCTTTAACCTCAGTGTTGTCCAGGTAAAAAAGGAAATTGTAACACCCTCTGCCATCATCACCAGGTGGCGCTACATGGTTCACATGTACATAAAGAATTTACGACCCTCCCCCGGTCCCCCACAGCCCCGAATGAGGCCACGGCCACATAGCCTATTTTACCTTGCAGACAAAGTTGTATTTGTATTTGTACCCCAAATAAAGTATAAAAGCGTTTATAGCTGGAGTACCCGGCATTGCTCAAGTGAAAAAGAAACATTAACATATTTGTAATTATGTCAAATATAATGGAAATACAATTACATCCAAATCAGATCCATCACAAATGTCAAATCATCGTTTTACCTTTTCGCTGAACATATGCTGGTGAATGTGCCGTTCATCACGTTTCTGAGTTAAGTTTGATGACGTTCAGGAAGAAGAGGCCTTACCACGAACTTTGACTGCCTCCGGAATTGTTTGATTGTTTGTGTTCAAATGTCTGGTAATTGTATTGTATTTATTTATGCGAATGTGTACGTGTATATAACTGTCATTAATCAAAAAGGCTTAGGCACTGAAATTAAAGGCACTTAGGCACATAGAGCGATTTTTAAAAAATCCAAACAATTTTTTCTTCAAAAAATTGTTTTTTTACGAAAAAGACTCCCAAGCACTCACTGATGAACCCCTGAAAGTTTGACAAAGATCAGTTCAGCCATCTCTGAGAAAAATGGCGACACAGACACACAGACAAAGAGCTCTCTTATAGAGTAGACTTGCAGGAGTACCCGGCATTGCCCCCACAGGGGAGGGCGGATGCGGAATGCAGGAGAGGGAGGGTTGAGGAGGGGTTCACCCTCCGTTTTGGGGGGGGGGGGGGGGGAGGGAAGGAGGAAATATTTTCCCGAGGAAAGAGTGCTTTAACCTTAATCTCAGTGTTGTCCAGGTAAAAAAGGAAATTGTAATACCCTCTGCCATCATCACCCGGTGGCGCTACATGGTACACGTTTACATAAAGAATTTACGACCCTCTCCCGACTCCCGTCCCCCACATCCCCGAATGAGGCCACGGCCACATAGCCTATGTTACCCCCCAGACAAAGTTGTATTTGTATTTGTACCCTGAGTAAAGTATATAAAAGCGTTTATAGCTGGAGTACCCATCGTTGCTCAAGCGAAAACGAAACATTGTGGTGCTGTGCACACACGACTCGATTGCCAGAGAGGTAGGCCACAATGCGTGAATACAAGAGTCTTTATTAAGAGCTCGCACTTCAGCACTGGGCGGGCTCGAGCTTAGAGCCCGCATATATGTCCCGAGGCCACGCCTTGCCCCCGGGCGTGGCCGATCGGCCAAAAGGCGGGGCATGCATTTCAGTTCCCCTCCTGGACGCTCGCGCCACCCACTGGTGCGCGGAATTATTGTCCCTTGTGCCCACCACAACATTAACATATTTGAAATGAGGGCAAATATAATGGAAAAGCAATTACATCCAAATCAGAATCCATCACAAATATCAAATCATCATTTTACCTTTTCGTTGAATATATGCTGGTGAATGTGCCGTTCATCACGTTTCTGAGTTAAGTGTGATGCCGATCAGGAAGTAGAAGAAGAAGAAGAAGAAGAAGTAGCAGGAGTAGAAGAAGAAGAAGAAGAAGCCCTACTACCAACTTCGTACACTTCCGGAATGGTTTGATTTATTTGTGTTCAAATGTCTGGTGATTGTTTTGTATTTATTTATGTGAATGTGTACTTGTATATAACTGTCATTTATTTTAAAAGGCTTAGGCACCATTAAGCGATTTTTTTTGAAAATATCCAAAAAAACGAACGAACTGCTTTTTTCAGATTTTTTTTTTTTTGCCTAAAACACTCCCAAGCCCTCACTGATAAATATCTGAAAGTTTGACAAAGATCCATTCAGCCATTTCTGAGAAAAATGGCGACACACACAGACAGACAGACAGACAGTCCAACAGCTCTCTTATATAGTAGATGTAAAATTGAAATAAACGTTTCACATTTTTCATAAAAGCACTCACCAAAGGGATAAAGGGTAGATCACGCTTCACTACACATTTGGGTGAAATGCACTGCTTACCTTGTGTATTTACAGTCAACATTATATTTTTCTAAATAGTTAAATATTGTACAACTGCTTTATTTGTTATCAAAACATTTAAATGAAAAAGTGTGTGTCGTTGTCGTTGGTGGTCTTCTCCATAATTTGGGTTATATATTATAAGGTGGAACGGAGTCCTCCAAGTATCCACCTCCGCTTCAGTGAAGGATTGCAATTCATGGGCTAAGTTGTGAAAATGTGTTGTTCTCAGAGTTTTGTTCACTTCATTCTTGAGGTCTTGGTATTTGGTCATTTTCTTGATTTCTGTATTACTTCGGCCAAAATCGCTGGGTACTGATAGCTCAATCAGCAAGGCTGTCTTTCCTTTTTGTTCCTGAGTACGACATCCAGTCGCAATGCTTTGTTTTCTATTTTCACGCTGGATGAGATCATCAGGCCATACGCAAGCATTACGTCCTTGTTTTCAATGATTGGTTTTGGTTGATGTTTCCATGAGTTTTGTGGAACTGGGATATTGAAATTTATGCAGATGTGCCAGTGGATTACTCAACATGCCTTGTTGTGCCTTTGGGTGTACAGCTGCTCTGACCTGAGTGTTTTACATCATGATATGAGTTGACTCATCCATTCGTGTAGTGTCCTTCGTCTTGGGCATTACTAATGATTCATTTTCCATACCACTTGAGCTGACCTCCCCTTAGCCATTCCAGTGATCCTTCTTTATCTATCCCCAATCTGTCCAACTCTTTTTTATATTCCCCTGCTCTTTCGTCTTTCTCCCTGTTGTCACTATATACCTGCTGGTATTTCATCTTGCATTTTCTTTTGTCTTTTTTGCAGCCGTTGGAGTTATATTCATTGTTGTTTCGGTTTGGTGCATGACAATCTCTATACGCACCTGTTTTTGGAAGTTTTTTGCAAGGTGAGTGAGACATACCTTTTCTGTTTGTGTGTGCGCACGTGTGTTTATGTTTGTGTGTTTGTGTGTGTGTTGACAGAGCGATCTGAAACTATGTTTAAGGATGCATACAGATGAAAGATTCAATTACTTTTTACTATGGCTCCAAAGTTTGTTTTGTTTCATAAGAATTGCAAGAGGGTTGATGATTTGTCAAAGAGTCAACTAATTTTAAAGTAGTCAAGTTAGATCAAGTTTATAAGAATGGAATTAAAACATAGAAGTTAAAAGACTAACAGATAAAGTTAGTGGGTACACACAAAGGATTGAATCATTAGCCAAATCATCCAAATGACATTTTTGAGCAGGACGATAATTACAATCTTTGTTGTTGCCTCCAACACCGAAGGTGGACGAAGGTTATGTTTTCACCACTGTCTTTCTGTCTCTTGGTTCATCTGTGAACATATCTCAAAAAGTTGCAGACGGATTCAGACAAACTTTGCAGAAGAGGATGGATGTATGACAATGATGAATCAATTCAATTTTGGTGAAGATCCAGATCCAGATCCAATAATTTTTCAAGTGATTCTTCACCATTGAGCGGTATGGCCAAAAACGATATACAGCACGATATCTCAAAAAGTTGCAGACCGATTCAGACAAACTTTGCAGAAGAGGATGGATGTATGACAATTATGAATCAATTCAATTTTGGTGAAGATCCAGATCCAGATCCAATAATTTTTCAAGTGATTCTTCACCATTGAGCGGTATGGCCAAAAACGATAAACAGCACGATATCTCAAAAAGTTGTGGAAGGGTTATCACAAAACTTGGTGGATGAGTTGGTTAGGTGACAAGAACAAGCTGATTAGATTTTGGTTCAGGTCCGAATCCAGATCTGGCCTCTCAGTGGATATAAAACGTAAAACTGTTCAGCCTGGCGGAGGTATGCGCTCTATAGAGTGCCTTTCCAGTTAGTGCATGATATGCACTAACTTTCGTCATATGCAATATGCTGAAAAGGCTTTTAAAATATGGCAGCTTCATAAATACCAGGATTGATATTTAACACTGTGCAGTTTGTGATTGGTATTTCCCATTTGCCATCTATTTTTCCATGTGCTCTATATTACACAAGTCTAAAAAAATTCCACCTCCCCAAACAAAAAACAAGAAGACATCATGCGGAGAACGATACTTGCAAAATCCGCCCCCCACCCCCAAGAAAAAAAATTCCATTGATACAGCAAATTGTGCATTTCATCAAGATTAAAATTGACAATCTTGATCAAAGCTCAGGTCAACAGGAAGAAAAGTGACGATTTTTCAGATGAAAAATGATGATTTTGTAAGGTTGACCTTGAGTTGACCTTTGACATTTTGACCTCAAAAATAGTTAGTTTCCCTATTTAGTAACTCAATGTGCAAACGCTGTTCAATTTTCAAGTCAATCGGATGGAAAATTGAGGATTTAAAAAACTTGGCCTATGTTGACCTCAAAAAAGTTGGTGGTTGAATTCAGTGGCCATATATGTAAATCCTCTTAGAATTTCAAGTCAATCAAATTAAAATTGGTAATTTTAGAAATTCGGCCTATGTTGACCTTTTGGCCTATGCTCACCTAAAATATAATTTGTGGTTGAATTCAGTGACCAGATATGCAAGTCTTCTTCAAATATCAAGTCAATTGGATGAAAATTGAGGATTTTAGAAATTTGGCCTATGTTGACCGTTTGGCCTATGTTGACCTCAAATATACTTGGTGGTTGAATTCAGTGACCAGATATGCAAGTCCTCTTCAAAGTTCAAGTCAATCGGATGAAAATTGAGGATTTTAGAAATTTGGCCTATGTTGACCTCAAATATACTTGGTGTTTGAATTCAGTGACCAGATATGCAAGTCTTCTTCAAATATCAAGTCAATTGGATGAAAATTGAGGATTTTAGAAATTTGGCCTATGTTGACCGTTTGGCCTATGTTGACCTCAAATATACTTGGTGGTTGAATTCAGTGACCAGATATGCAAGTCTTCTTCAAATTTCAAGTCAATCGGATGAAAATTGAGGATTTTAGAAATTTGGCCTATGTTGACCTCAAATATACTTGGTGTTTGAATTCAGTGAACAGATATGCAAGTCCTCTTCAAATTTCAAGTCAATCGGATGAAAATTGAGGATTTTAGAAATTCGGCAAAGTTGCGTGACCTTTGGCCTATGTTGACCTTTTGACCCCAAAAAAATAGGCTTTTCAATTGGGACGACCTATACAACTTGGTGAAGTTTCGGGACGATCGGTTTAGAATTGTGACCTGTAGACCGGTGACAAACAAACAGACAAACAAGAAGACGTCATGCGTAGCACGATACTTGCAAAATCCGCCCCCCCCCCCCCCCCCACCCAAAGTTTTCCAATGATACAGCAAGTTGTCCATTTCATGAAGATTAAAATTTACAATCTTGATCAAAGCTCGGGTCAACAGGACGAAAAGTGACGATTTTTCAGATGGAAAATGATGATTTTGGAAGGTTGACTTTGAGTTTGACCTTTTACCTTTTGACCTCAAAAATAGTTAGTTTCCCTATTTAGGGACTCAATGTGCAAATGTTGTTCAATTTTCAAGTCAACCGTATGAAAATTGAGGATATTAAAAATTTGGCCTATGTTGACCTTAAAAATAGATTTTTTATTAAATAATAGATATCAAAATAGATATCATATATCAAATATATATCAAATATCAAATAGATATCAAATAGATATCAAATAGAAATAGAAATAGATATCAAAAATAGAAATATACATATATATATATTTATTTGACCTAAAAAATAGATGGTGGTTGAATTCAGTGACCATATATATAAATCCTCTTAGAAGTTCAAGTCAATCAAATGAAAATTGGTGAATTTAGAAATTTGGCCTATGTTGACCTTTTGGCCTATGTTCACCTAAAATATAATTTGTGGTTGAATTCAGTGACCAGATATGCAAGTCCTCTTCAAATTTCAAGTCAATTGGATGAAAATTGAGGATTTTAGAAATTTGGCCTATGTTGACCTTTTGGCCGATGTTGACCTCAAATATACTTGGTGGTTGAATTCAGTGACCAGATATGCAAGTCCTTTTCAAATTTCAAGTCAATCAAATGAATATTGAAGATTTTAGAAATTCGGCCTATGTTGACCTTTTGGCCTATGTTCACCTAAAATATAATTTGTGGTTGAATTTAGGTACCAGATATGCAAGTCCTCTTCAAATTTCAAGTCAATTGGATGATAATTGAGGATTTTAGAAATTTAGCAATGTTGGTGACCTTTGGCCTATGTTGACATTTTGACCTATTGACCCCAAAAACAATAGGCTTCTTGCTTTTGACCAACTCAACCATTTTGGTGAAGTTTCGTGAAGATCGGTTGAAAATTGTGACCTGTAGGCCGGTGACAAACAGACAAACAAACAAACAGACAGACAAACAAACAGACAGACAGACAGACAGAACCACAAACACAACCGACCAATATACTTGAAAAATCTTCGATTTTGCAAGTAATGAATATGACCCTATAGGAGAAAAGGAAGTGCAAGGAAGTTTGAGTGGTGGTGTCGAATGAAAAGGGAAAGGTTTAGAGGAGAGGGATTTTAACAGAGCACTACCATAGACTCCGACTCTTATAACAGCACTGTTTCTGCTTTAATCACTAATCACATCAGAAGGGATAATGCTTAAGATATGAAACTTGTGAACAGTGGGGGTTAGCCCTTAAAGCTTATTGATATAACAAATGCCAGTGATAAAACCACAAAAATCTTCATTAGCAAATGATAGAGTAAAGATATAACTAATTGTATGAATATAAAGAAGTTAAATAAAACAAGTGAAGAGCGAGAAAGAATAAAAGATGCAAGGTATGATTCCTTCTCTTTTGCCTATAGTAATACAACCATGCAGTAACCAATCCAATGATTACTGAAACGGATTTTGCCTGTGAGTCACAAAAACTAAAAAAAATAAATAAAGATAATCCGTGAGACTTCAAAGAGGTCATTGTATGCTCGAGGATCGATTCTTGCTTTGGTTCTGTTGGAGAACTTTGATGGAGTTTGTACCTTCTGGGCTTCTCTGTGGACAATTTGATTGCAGGTATTTGTTTTGAAGGCTGTCTTCTGGGCATCCCCGTCAATAAAGGCAATTTTATTTAACGCTGAAAGCTTACCCCTGAGCATGTGGGCCTGTGTGAGTTGTCCAGAAACCAAGAGTAGCCCACCAATAGCAATGTTGTTGTTCCATTTCCAAAGAACAAAATCACAAATCAAAGGGAGTTGTGAAGTCTTCTGTTTTGAAGCTCCAAGATGTTTTGACCGTCATCAAATTATGCTAAATAGACCGGTTTGTGGACACATTGAATGAAGAGTTGTGTAAAGGTGTCTGATTTATACACTTTTGTAAAGCTAATGGTGGAGCTCGTTATCAATAACATGCAGAACAAAGAGATTAGGATCCATCAGTCTACTTTTACAACAATTAACTGAAGAGATTTATAGAACACATTACCCATGCTGTCTTCAAAAGCAAGGACATGGACGGGGTCTACAAGTGGGCGGGATCTCTCCTCCTATGGTATCCATGGAAATCTCCACGCATGGCTTGCGGACTTCCTCTCTGGTCGTAGTCAACGTGTGGCCCTGAATGGGTTTCTCTCATCTCCTCTTCCTGTTCAGGATGGAGTTCCCCAAGGCAGTGTTCTGGGCCCTGTGCTTTTTCTGGTCTTCATCAATGATCTCTCTGACTCTCTTGAAAATCCTCTCTATCTCTTTGCTGATGACTCCACTCTCTGCCGCTCCATTCCTCATCCCTCAGATCGGCAGTCTGCAGCCTCCTCACTCTCTGCAGACCTGGACAAAATCACAGACTGGACAAACAAGTGGAACATGTCTTTCAATCCTGACAAATCTCACACTCTCACGATGTCTCTCAGAAAAGACCGACTGGACAACCCTCCCATATACTTTCTCAACAATCCTCTCCAAGAAGTTCTGTCACTCAAGCTCTTGGGTTTCACTATCTGCCATGATCTTTCCTAAGAAAACCACATTTCAAATCTGGCCTCCAAAGCCAGTCGCCAACTGGGCATCCTCCATCGTGCGAAGTCCTTCCTTGGCACACCTGAGCTCCTCACCACATACAAGGCTTTCATCCGCAGCTCAATGGAATACTGTTCTCCCTTCTGACCTGGTGCTCCTGCCTCACACCTAGCTCGTCTTCACGCTGTTGAAACCAAAGCTTTCAAAATCATTGGAATCTCCCACGATGACGCTAACTCCGAGGGCCTTTCACTCACTCACGGCAGGCAGGTTGGTGGTCTTTCTGTCTTCTACCGACTCCTCTCCGGGATTGCTACCCCAAGCCCTGTCTGTGCTCTGTCCCCCAAATATTCCTACAGGTCGCACAAGATCTGCCAGCAACCCTCTTATGGTGAAACCACTAAAATCAAGACTCTCTGCTCACCTTCACTCCTCTTTTCTCCCGCCTCTGGAACAAACTCCCTCACTCTCTTCAATCCCACTCCTCCCTCCAGGTCTTTAAAACAGCTGTTCACCACCATCTCTTATCTTCCGCCATCCAAATCCTTGATCTTTTCTACCCCTCTTAATTCACTCCAGATCCACTTTTTTGAAATAGCGACTTCTTTCCTGTAGTCCGACCAGTGTCCTAGTGTTTCATACCTCTCCCACCCCCCACTCCCCCCCCCCCTCCAAGCCCTCTCCCTCCCACGGATCTCCCGATCTCCCTGCTCTCAAATGTTGTGCTTGTGTATTCCCCCTCTCTCCCCATATTGGCTCCTGCTCCCTTTATTTTATGTTTTATGTGTCCGTTTGTTTTTTTTGTGATTAATGTTAGCTCTTACACGAGTTTCGATCTTGTATGCAAAAAAAAAAACAAAAAAAAAAAACATCTCCCCACCAAACAACAGGAACTACAAAAAAAACCACATCCATACCCACATCACCATAAACACAAAAAACAACCCGGGCCCAAACAGTATTTTGGGCACAAAACCTCCACCCATTGATGACACAGAGAAACTACTCCCCAGGTCTGATGTATTCACCTTTCATGCCCCGGGTCGAAAATCCCAAATAAACCCATAGAAACCAGTAGTACATTTATTTGGGTCTCCATTGGAAATCATGGTTCCTCTTGTTTTCTGCAGGAACCAGGAGAGTTTCCAGTAAAAAACCTAACCAGATTCAGTTAAAACCAATAAAAACCATGACATGCAACTGGTCTGACACCCATATAAACCAATAGGAACCTTTAAGTTCAACTGGTCCTGTAGAAACAATTAGAGCTAACTGGTCTGAAAACCCATAGACCAACCAGAATACACTCATTATACTTTGTTATAGACAAACGCAAAACACACAGTTCCATATTGAATTGAGTTGTAGACATTGTTCGTCATCCAGGAAGCAGATAGTTTAGATGGCAGAGCACTCATTCAGTTCGCCAGAAGACCACAGGGCTTACGTTCAATTTCCCGGTCTGTGCATTTAATTTCCCAATTGTCAATTGGTTATTTTCAATCCTGTTCAATATATATATATATATATACACACGCCTAATTTGAAAACACACCTGGTCACAAGTTTGCCTCACTGACCGGTTCCTCAGCATCATCCCGTTTCGGCCCTTCAACCTCGATACGGTCAGCTAAGGTGGGCCAGCAGGGGCACATGTGCCTCCACATGTAGCAGCTACACCTGGATGCATACATACTCCCATACATACTGTGATGATTTGGCCATGGTGCCGGCGATAACTTGCCTACTCTGAACACATCTGTCTTGTTATCGTATGAAATACCAAACAAAATGAACCACGCTTTTAGAAACGGATCATGGTATATTTAATGTCCACAATGGAATTCTAACAGAAAGCATTAACAGATAAATACCTGACGATTAAGGAACATCAACATTAACAAAAATAATGCCTCGGCCCAGGCCTTCAGTCACAGGGGCAAAATAAACATGTTGCTGAGGATAGAGATTTGGCGCCCTCTGGCGGGTCAATTCAAGAAGGAATAAGAAACAATAATGTGAAACTTTACCGTTGCATGTTTGACAGGATGGTAATGAGGTAGCGCTCACTTACATTGAGGTAGCGCTCACATCATATATAACATCATGCATGTGAGGACATATTTAATCTGGGTTTGGTTCCATGCCTGACTATAAACTGCCCCTATATTTTCCTCAAATGCATGATGTTATATAACATTATGTACGTATGGACATTTAGTAGGGTGTCCCATCTCCATTTGCTGGTTCGACCATATAGACCCCACTTTGTCTTTCACGTAAAGTATGCAAATCGCACCCTGAAGAATCTACAAATTAATTAATAGACGAATGTGGGAAATTTACACGCCCAGACCGGGATTCAAACCCAGGTCCTCTGGTGAACTGGAGAAGTGTTCTGCCATCTGAGCTATCTGTGCGACCTGGTATGGTTGGTGGCAGAGCACTGGTACGGTTCACCAGAAAAACTGGGTTCAATTCCTGGCCTGGGCGTGCAATTTTACCACACACTACATGACCAAAAGTATGTGAACACCTGAACATCCCACCCGTATGTGCTCGTCAAACACCTCATTCCAAAATCATGGGCATTAATATGGCGTTGGATCCCCTCTCCCCCCACACACACACATTTTTTTCTTTGTACACAAGATCGAGGCTCGTGTAAGAGCTAACATTGATCACAAAAAAGATAAACTGACACATAAAACATATGATAAAGGGAGCGGGAGAACAAGATGGAGAGCAGGGACATCGGGAGATATGTGGGAGGGGGAGGGCTTGGGGGAGAGGAGGCGTATTGGCAGAAGTAAATAAAAAAACGTGGACACTGCTAGGACTTCCAGGAAAGAATTCGGCCTTTCAAAAAAGTGGAATTGGGGTCAATTAACGGGGGTAGAAAAGATCAAGATTTTGGATGGGGGAAGAAAGGAGATGGTGGTGAACAGCCGTTTTAAAGACCTGGAGGGAGGAGTGGGATTGAAGAGAGTGAGGGAGTTTGTTCCAGAGCCGGGAGAAAAGAGGAATGAAAGAGTGAAGGTGAATAGAGAGTCTTGATTTTGGCAGTTTAACCATAAGAGGGTTGCTGGCAGATCTTGTGCGACCTGTAGGAATATTTGGGGAACAGAGCCAGAGAGAGCGGGGGGAGCAAGGCCGAGAGGAGTCGGTAGAAGACAGAAAGACCACCTACCTGCCTGCTGTGAGTGAGTGAAAGGCCCTCGGAGTTAACTTCATCTCGGGAGATTCCAATGATTCTGAAAGCTTTGGTTTCGACAGCGTGAAGACGAGCTTGGTGTGAGGCAGGAGCACTGGCCCAGAGGGGAGAACAGTATTCCATTTAGCTGTGGATGAAAGCCTTGTATGTGCTGAGGATTTCAGGTGTGCCAAGGAAGGACTTTGCACGACAGAGGATGCCCAGTCGGCGACTGGCTTTGGAGGCCAGCTTTGAAATGTGGTTTTCCGAGGAAAGATCATGGCAGATAGTGAGACCCAAAAGCTTGAGTGACAGAACTTCTTTAAGAGGATTTTTGAGAAAGTAGATTGGAGGGTTGTCCAGTCGGTCTTTTCGGAGAGACATTGTGAGAGTGTGAGATTTGTCAGGATTGAAAGACATGTTCCACTTGTTTGAGCATTCTGTGATTTTGTCCAGGTCTGCAGAGAGTGAGGAGGCTGCAGACTGCCGATCTGAGGGATGGGGGTATGGAGCGGCAGAGAGTGGAGTCATCAGCCAAGAGATAGAGAGGATTTTCCAGAGAGTCGGAGAGATAATTGATGAAGACCAGAAAAAGCACAGGGCCCAGAACACTGCATTGGGGAACTCCAGCCTGAACAGGAAGGGGAGATGAGAGAAATCCATTCAGGGCTACACGTTGACTACGACCAAAGAGGAAGTCCGCAAGCCATGCGTGGAGATTTCCATGGATACCATAAGAGGCGACTTTGTTGAGCAGAGCTGGACTTTGCTGCTATAACAGCCTCCACTCTTCGGGGAAGGCTTTCCACTAGATGTTGGAACATTGCTGCAGGGATTTGCTTCCATTCAGCCACAAGAGCATTAGTGAGGTCGGGCACAGATGAGGGGCGAGAAGGCCTGGCTCGCTGTCGGGGTTCTAATTCATCCCAAAGGTGTTCGATGGGGTTGAGATCAGGGCTCTGTGCAGGCCAGTCGAGTTCTTCCACACCGATCACAACAAACCATTTCTGTATGGACCTCACTTTGTGCATGGGGGCATTGTCATGCTAAACAGGATAGGGCCTTCCCCAAACTGTTTCCACAAAGTTGGAAGCACACAATCGTGTCGAATGTCATCGTATGCTGTAGCCTGAAAAATTTCCCTTCACTGGAACTAAGGGCCCTAGCCCGAACCATGAAAAACAACCCAAGTTTATTATTCCTCCACCACCAAACTTTACAGTTGGCACTATGCATTCGGGCAGGTAGCATTCTCCTGGCATCCGCCAATCCCAGATTCGTCCACCGGACTGCCAGATGGTGAAGCGTGATTCATCACTCCAGAGAACGCGTTTCCACTGCTCCAGAGTCCAATGGTGGCGAGCTTTACACCATTCCAGCCGACGCTTGGCGTGGCGCATGTGATGTTAGGCTTGTGTGTGGCTGCTCGGCCATTGAAACCCATTTCATGAAGCTCCTGACGAACAGTTGTTGTGCTGACGTTGTTTCCAGAGGCGGTTTGAAACTCGGTAGTGAGTGTTGCAACCGAGGACAGACGGTTTTTACGCGCTACGTGCTTCAGCATTCGGTTATCCCGTTCTGTGAGCTTGTGTGGCCTACCACTGTGCGGCTGAGCTGTTGTTGCTCCTAGATGTTTCCACTTCCCGATAACAGCACTTACAGTTGACCGGCGCAGCTCTAGCAGGGCAGAAATTTGATGAACTGACTTGTTGGAAAGGTGGCATGCTATGACAGTGCCACGTTGAAATTCACTGAGCTCTTCAGTACGGCCCATTCTACTGCCAATGTTTGTCTATGGAGATTGCATGGCTGTGTGCTTGATTATATATACCTGTCAGCAATAGGTGTGGCTGAAACAGCCAAATCCACTCATTAGAGGGGGGTGTCCGCATACTTTTGGTCATGTCGTGTATGTCAATAAAATTAATTATAACACTGTTCATTTATTTAAACTACCAATTCATGCCCAAATTTGTTCCATTAGAACGTCAGGCCTGAGCCACTGGTTTGGAAAGACTTTGTCGAATGACGTCCCTCAGCCAAAAGAAGGTCGGAGTTGTTGGGGAACGTCACAGAAAAAAAGAAGAGGACAAAGGAGAAGATTTAAGGAAAAATCAAGTATCATTGTGTGATGGAAGGTCCTGTTTATTATGAAAACAATGCACTGGGTGGTTAATTTGCCTTCGGCCTTCGCAACCTGAAGAGTTGGACAGACGCATTTGGAAATTGGCCAGGTCATCAGGCACATAATTACCGACTCCTTTCGAAAAGCAGTTTTAATGACACTTGTACATGTGCAAACGATTGTTATCAGGCGAGACAACTGACTTAATGGCTTCTCCTTAAGGATAATCCAACCACCTTCTGATGAATCTCCAAAAATCCAGAATCACTGTTCATGCTCATATCCACAATGCTTTGCATACCAGCTTCTCAGCGTTCTACCCCACAATGTCCACTCATTTGTCCCTCTTTATTTGGCCCGCCTGTGGTACCAACTTCCACATTCTCTTCAATCTCCTTCTCCCATATCAAATCATCCCACATCCAAAAAATCCTTTCTACCCGCGTTAAACCACCCACCCCCAAATTTACAGCTTTTCCTTCCTGAGAGTTTGTTTGTGTAACCATCTTGTCCACCCTCTGCATTGTCCCCTCTTCTCATTGTTACCCGCACCCCTTGTTTGTCCGTCTCTGTCTATTTTCTCCCTCGACCCTGCTATTGGTGTTTCCCCTCTCTTTCTACTGTTCCTTTTATTCTGTTGTGTCCTGACTAATTCTGGGTTCTAGCTCTCCCATGAGCCTTGACTTTGCACAAAAAAAAAATCCAACACCTTCAAATGGATTTGCACAAAATAAATGAAAACAAGTCAGGAGACGACGATGGTTCACAAGCGAGCGGTATTCAATGACAAAGGACCGACTATAACCGAAACAGGCCCGGACAGGCCAGGCCCGGAAATGTCAAAACGAAGGTTACTGACCTTTAAATGAGATAGAAAATAATGTATAATCAGTTATGAGGTTAGTTAGCTACACAATACCGAAAATTCGGTTCGATTCCGACAACTTTGAAAATTTGACCTTTGTGACCTTCAAAGGTCAAAGGTCGAAGATTCTGAAATTTGTTGGAAAACTTCTATTTCATGATGTATGTGATAATATAAGATCATGTACGACATTTAACCCTATCAGGAAGCGAACAATATAATAAAACCATCAAAAATCGACTTTTCTAAATTTCGTGACCTTGTGACCTTGACCATGGGGCGAAAATGAAAAATCGAACTCCGTGGGGCTAGACACATGACATTGGCCTAACCAAATACTGAAACCCCTGTCAGATTCCACAAAACTCCTCGGAGAAGATGTAGCTTGAACTTAATTACCCCCTAAAAAGACATCTTTTTCGGGCGTGGCTCTGCCCACAATGAGCGCAATACGCCCACTCTCGGCAGGACACAACTAGCTCATGATATCAACCTCCCACCCAAGTTTCATCAAGATCGCATGATATCATCGGGTAGTTATGCTGCGGACAGGCAGGCAGACAGACACACACCCATGACGAATATAGTGGTCACTCTGTTTGATAACTCGTGAACCAACACAAGTTCTCCCCATTTACAAAATTATCATATAATTCCAGAATAAATTTCCAATTTACGAATTCTTCCATGTACTTCAATTATCTCCTTGTACAGGTTATAATAACTTTGGTAACACTGATGGTGATGTTTCTCCATAAAATTATACACTGTATGTGCAAAACAGATAATATATTTTTGCAGGAGACAGACTCGTCCTAGTTGTCCTGGTTTGAATTGCGTGAGACGTGTCGTCATGGCCCTCCTGTGCAGACTGCAGAGTCTGAATCGGGCGAGCGTTATGCCGATAGGCGTCACATGTCTGGATCTCATTAGACTGAGCAACCTAAGGCACGTGATATGGTCTTATATGTTATGTGAAGACCGCAAACAATTATCCCCTTAACGGGTCTCGAGAACCACCAAATGAAGCAGCCACCACAGCCAGATTTGACCCCTCGAACCAGGAACCTATAATAATTAAAGAGAATGTGTGTATGTGTGTTTCTCCTCAATAACTCCAAAACCATGAAACCCAGCAACCCAAAACTTCCCTTACATATGAAGAGAACTCCATGGGAGTGCATGAATGGAAACTGGGTATTTGGATAAATTTAAACACCTCTTCTGAAGAGAATTAACAACAACAAAAAAGGCTTACTCTTGGTCAGCCTGTTTTCACCTCGCAGAGATCTGCTCAAAAATGCCTTGCCTTCATACAACGATGGTCTCTCACGGACTAATTAAAGTACAGTATATAATTGAAATCTGTGTTCTGATTTGAGGATTGGATCTTGTGGACTAATTAAGTGTCTAAATCTGGAATCTGAAAAAATTACGACATTAGTGATTCTTATAACGAAGTGTATTTGTTTAAGTAGGGCTTAAATTCAGATTAAAGATTCAATTTCATCCCTCCTTCTCCGTATTGATACAAGAAAATGTGAAATTGCCAAAGCATTGAAATTAACTTTTTGTACTGTTCAGATGATTATATTGAGTAAAGAAAAGGTTAAGAAATGTGTCAAAAACCTAACTTCATAGAGTGCAATGAAAATTATTAACCAGCGGGATCTCCACGAAGGGTCGCATGGCCATGCCTGGGTTCTCCGTGAGGAAAATCTCTGGAGTTAAGAAGGCAAAATAAATTAAATTAAAGGTCAAATTAAAAGAACGATTAACATAACGGGAGGATTAGATTGAGTAAAGCAATCGGAAAAGTGAACTACGAGTTCAAGGGGGAATTGGAAAATATTGTAACGAATTTGAGAAGTGTAACGGTTTTGGAGAAGTGTAACAATTTTGGAGAAAGTGTAACGAATGTGAAAAGTATGGTTTTGTTGTGTGTAACACCCTCGTAATGTAAATAATGGTCGCAGCCGTCCTCCTAGTTAATTCCATGAAACTTACACACAGGCCACGATATATCTTTTTAAATAGTTTATTTCCTTATTCTATGTAGGCTAAATATGTGTTTCCCACTAGATTGACTCTGCATTGTATCAAACGAAATAAGCGTAGGCCCCTTTCAATTTCCCCAATCATCTCCGCTCTCCAAAGTTCCTTTCAAAAGCGGTGCGAGTGGTGTTCAATCCCGCAAGCCGCCATTGCCCATGTGCTCATCTCGGAGAAGAGGGGGGTAGGAGCCACCAACTCACAGGCGTGGCACGTCGTCATGATCAAAGGAGGAATCGGACAGCCCTAACAGCCAACCAGCACCGCGGTTAGCGACCCGGTAGGCGTGCCCTCGCAGCCGGCGGCTTCATTCCGCCCCGAGTAATAAAAGTGACTGGAAGGGACTGCTTCGAGAGATGACATGAGAGATGACATGAGAGATGACATGAGAGATGAGCTGTGAGCTGAGCTGTGAGCTGTGAGCTGTGAGATGAGAGACGCTCCAAACCAAAAAGGAGAGGTACTTGGAGAGGAAACAAGCTTTGGAGAGACGCGCTGAGAGGAGGGAGACGGCTCCACCAGAAGGAGAGGGGCAGGTGTGACCGAGCCAGCGCGTGACGTCCACAGCATCAGCAGCGTCGACGTGACCGAGGGTTTTCCCGCCAAAAACGCGAAGAATTGGGAGCTGCTACCTCCAGCCCTGCCGGTTGCAGGGACCTGACCCTGCCTCCCTCTCCAGCAACCCACCTCCGCCATTCCTGCCTGCAATTTCCCCCGTGTAAGTGTGAACGTCGTCTGTCCTAATCGTTGCCCTGGGGTTAAGTAAATTGAATAGTATAAGCTAACGATGCACTGTGTATCTGCTCCTTCCATTCGCTGAATATAACCGATTGCTCTCGTTGCTCTGGCTTGTGAAAATACATAATAAATCCTGTTATTCCTCCGTACTCTGTCTTCTTCTCTTTTCCTTCTCTTTCGGTCGCTTTAGAGGTTTCCAAATTGAATATCTGTGGTGCGATCTGGTCAACGTTGGGGGAGTCGGGCCAATCGGGGATCCTGTAACGGTCGCGGTGGACCATCCACTCGGCCCATCATAACATCTAAACCGCAACTGTAACAATTGGTGTCGAGGAGTGAGATTCGAGGCCCGAACCAAATTTTTAAAACGTGTAGGAAAAAAAATTTTTTTGGTCAAAATTACGAGCTGCCGAAATTTTGTTTTATAAAACCCGAATTTTGAGATCACGCCATGGACAATCAAGGCGATCGGATGTCGGTGGGGGAGATAGACGGGTTAGGGGTAACCCAGGACTTAGGGGAAGAAAGGGAGGAGGAGAGCAATGAGGAGGCGGTTGAGGGGGTATCAGACGCACAAAATGGCGCCCTCGCGCACGAGGCTTCAGGCACGCAAAATGGCGTCCTCGCGTACGTGGGTGTAGCGGCACCAAATTTTGCCGCGCCCGTGACCGTAGCAGCGGCCGCAGCACCAATGAACTGGGGCCTATTCATGCAGCAGATGCAAGCCTTCATGGTCAAGGCGGATGAGGAGAGGGAAGAGAACAGGGGGATGAGAAACCAAATTTTAGGAATGGGGAACCGGATGGATGCTCAGAGTGAGCAATTGGGGGTAATGAGGGACGAAGCGAGGGGTACCGGTGAGGGGTTAGACAAGAAATTTGGGAAGTTAGACAATAATTTTGAGGAGTTACACAAGAAATTTGGGAAGTTAGACAATAATTTTGAGGGGTTAGACAACGGGATAAAAGAGGTGAAAAATGGGTTAATGGGGTTAGAAAATAGGATGGAGGACAAATTGCGGGAAATAGGGGAACAATCTGCCAAGGAAATCAAACGAATGGGGAACCAGATAGAGGAGGTGCAAATCGGGTTAGAAAGTAAACTGGATGCTCAGAGGGATGAATTGGGACAGATGAGGGTGGCATCTACAAAAGAGATGGAGGAGATGAAAGAGGGGATACGACGAGGTGTAAGTGAGGAGGTTTCGGGGCTACGCGAGGAGGTAAAGCGAGGTGAGAAGCATATGGAGAAAGAGGTGAGGAATAATACGGCTAGGTTACAAGGGGGAATAGAAGATCTGACGGAGGAGGTGGAACAGCTGACGGAGGGACAAAAAGAACTAGTGGAGCAGGTTCAAAAGAACACTGCGGTACTAGGAGGGTTAAAGGCGACACAAAAAGAAATTAAAAATGACTTAATAGCGACACAGAGGCAATGTCAGATGGTACATGAGGGGTTGACGAAGAGGGTGGACGAGGTGACAGAGATAATGGAGACAAAGGACCGGCAGGTGAGGATGCACATAGAGACGGTCACGGTAGCCTTAGAGGACGAACTTGAGGAGACGCACCGGGAAATAAGAGAGGTGAAGCAAAAATTAGAGGAAGTGGAAGAAGAGGTGAGTGAAATTAAGAAGAGACGGAGGGAAACTAAGAGGGAGATAAAGGAGGAAGTAATGGAATTGGTACAAGGTCTGTGCTCGAATCGTGATGTGCTGCTCACTAACCAAATAAAGAGTTTGCAGGTGGCAAAAGAGGTGCGGAGACGAGGTGCCAAGGTGAGTGGCGATATAATCGGAAATGTACATGATGTGAGGAAAGCTTCAGTCGGCTTGGGGATTGGTTTGGATCCGGGTGTTCGTGAAAGGCCGTTGGTGAAGTGTGTGACAGGTCAGGTGTGCGAAAAAAGAGGTGTGCGAGAATGTCCGACCATGGGGTGTGTGAGGAAAAAGTGCGCGCCGACCAGTGAGTGTGCTGTCGAGAGTGAGTCGGTCGTAGCGCGTGTGCGAGGGGGTACATGGAAGCGCGGTGTGGTAAGTGTTACGGAGGAAGTAACGAAAGAGTGTGCGCAAGAGCATGCGCGAGAAAGGTGTGTAACGGACAGGTGCATGGGGAAAGAGTGCGCTGTCAAGAGTAAGGGGGAATGCACGCCGGTGGTGAGTGTTACAGAGGATGTAACGAGAAAGTGTACGCCTGTGGTGAGTGTTACAGAGGATGTAACGGGAGAGTGTGCGCAAGAGTGTGCGCGAGAAAGGTGTGTAACGGACGGGTGCATGAGGAAAGAGTGTGCTGTCGAGAGTAAGGGTGAGTGCGCTGTCAAGAATGGAGGTGAGAGTAGTGAGAGTGACACGGAGCGTGAGTTGGTTGTGACAGGGGAGCGAGGATGTACACCTGGAATGGAAGGATGCACACCTGGAATGGTAGAGCGTGTGTGGGAATGCACACTTGAGTTGGTCATGAGGCACGTGGGTGGGTGTGCGAGTGAAAGCACACCTGTGATGGTCACAGAGGAGGTGACCGAGGAAGGGGCGCGAAGAGGTGTGTTGGTGAGGTGTGCGAGCGACGAATGTGTGCCAAGGTGTTCGGTGGTCAGGTGTGTGACCAAGTCGGTGAGCGGAATGAGTGTACCGAGGTGTGTAAGGAAAGGTACGAGGAGCATGGGAACAGCTGGAGGTATGAGCAAGAAAGGGGTAGCGTATGCGTGTAAGCATGCAGGTGAGGCATCGACGGTAACCGGGTTAGCGGTTAGAGCGACTTTTAGCCGAATCGGGCCCTCGGTGCGTGCCGGGCTTCGCGTGCCGCGAGAACCAGCGGGGATCCGAGCCACAGCGGGTTCGAAAGGACCGCCGTACGCGATCCACGCTGTGCCTCGCTTGGAACGGCTGCGTCCGGGCTCCACTATCCGGAGCGGGCAGCCCGATAGGAAGGGTCGTCATGGCGACCACTTTTTATTGAGACGTTCCGGCAGGTCGAGATCGGGCAATTGGATGGCTCCGCGCCGAGGTGGTGCGTGGGATCTCGGCACGGGTAAGCCCCCGTCCCTGCACCGAGTGCCGGACGCATCCAGCCGCCGGCACCAAAGAGCCCGCGTTCATTGCTCGGCTGGACGAAGCCGGGCTGTAGACATGAATTGGCGCACCGAGAGGATCTAATAAGTAGACGGGTGATGAGGTTAGTGTTTTGGACCCGAAATTAGAAAAAGGCAAAATTTGATGATTGGTACGGTGATTGGCAGATGATTGGCAAAATTTTTGATTGGCTGAAATTTGGTGTGCCATATTGATAGTAGGACCTCCCCGATGTGGTGGGATGGCAACTCTGTCATCCCTCACATACGGGGGGCAAAGGAGCACTAGATTATGGGGTTGATGGCAGTGAAAACTAGCCCGGGTGGGTTAGGATATTGTGTGTAGGGATCTAGCGAAGATGACATTAGGTAACGTTAAGATTAGTTAGTGACAATGACACCTGTAGTGGGGACGCAGGTAGAGTAGAGTGGATGATAATGACGTGGGAGCGCAATAGTTTAAAGGGACGACTGGGAAGCGCAAGTTTCAGAGGGGAGTAGTTAGATGAGATGATGCCGTGTGGTTGAGAATTGAACAGGTGTGATTGCACAGGTGTGCAACTGAACAGGTGTGTGGAGCAGTGTATGAGTGAGTGAAGGTGATTGTGTATGGTGCTGACCAAATGGTCCAGGAAGAGGAGGAGGGTGCAGATGGCACCAGGTGTGATTGCACAGGTGTGCAACAACAGGTGTATGGAGAATGGTTGTGTGGAATACATGGAGTGTGGGATATATGGCGGATTGGAATGGATGGTCATGGAGTGAGTATGGTGGAAACAATGGAGTGGAGTGGATGGTGCGAAGGTGTGAATGGGGGAAGAGTGGACCCCCATCACGAATACCCGGGGCGGGTAGTGTAAGTGTTAGGTAGAGTGTATAGGTAAATTGTGGTTGGATATTGGCATCTGTGGTGCGAGTGGAAGAATGATGTTTGGATGGGTGCATTAGTGTTGTGGAAATGGCTGGGCATGTAGCCTGTTAGTGTGTGTAGTTGGTTGGGCACTCCACCACTGTGAGGATGTCGGCCAGGTGAGGCCGCAGGTGGGCTCTGGGAGCCGGTAGTTGTAGTGGATGGGGCCCAAGGATCCGGAGGACGGACCCGGGTAGCCCAGTGCCAGAGGGCACCAAGGGGTGACAGAGCCAAGAGGGGTCTTCCCCAGTTAGTTAGGTTAGGGTGAGGAGCTAGGTAAGCTCGGGTGGCAACTACAGTGGTGGAGGTGTGCAGGTGGGTAGACCTGCTGGGAGAGCTACACGTCACAGCCCAGAAATTGTGCAAGGGCACCGGGAGATTAATCGGGGGAGTGAGACCCCAAATTGAGAAGCACCACAGTTTGGTCAATGGGAATTGGTTTTTAGAACCCATCGTGTAAGTTGGCCAATGGATTGGCAGGGAGAGACCCCGGGTAGTGTAAAGTGTGTTAAAATCATTTAGAGGATAGTTAGGATGAAGGATCTCCTCGCACCATCTGCATCCACTCACCTGAGATGAGGTAACTCCACACCATGCCATGTTTAATTATTTTTTATGTGCAAATGTTTTGGATTGTGAGACGCATCATGACGTGGCTGTGACATTGTGCTTGATGTTCCATCTCTTCCTCCTTATGAGGATTGATGATGAATTGGGTGATGGCAAATTTTGAAGTAGAGGGATTGGAGACGAATTTGGTGTAGAAGGGAAAGATGGGGAAGACAAGACGTAGTGACGAATTTGTAAAGGTGTAAATTGTTGTAAATATGGGGTAAGGGCAAGGTAGTGTAGGTGACAGGGGGGGTGACGTACGGTAGGGACGAGTTTTTCTCACTTCGCTCTCCGTACGCACCTCACCCTGCATTGCCTTTATCGACGTGTACCCTTGTGACCTTACCCCTCGCTCATTTGCCTTCCCCCCTTTTGTCTCCCACTTGAGGACCTGTGCGCCATTGGGTGCCGAGGGGAGCGTGCGTGAGATGGCCATTGTGCGCACGAGATCCTCAGAACCAGCATGCATTGCGTTGATGTACCACTTTATGGACCGCTGTTCTGCGGCCAAGTACCACTTGATGGACCCCAGGTTCTGGGGCAGGGCACCTCTGTTGGAGACCGGCCATAGTGGCCAGGGAATCTTGCTTGCGGACCTCGGTAAGGTGGCACCTATGCCAAACAGGTGGACCACCCTTAGTTGGCCCCTGAGGCCCTAAATAAAAATGAACACAAGTTGTGCTTTTTATTATTTCCAAGTAGGCCGCATGAAGCCAGAAGACGTCGGGAAGAACATCGGCCCAGCAGAGAAAGAGAAGACCACCACCAGTTGTTTTGTTGTGTTTATTATGAACCGTGGTGACTGTGCACCGAGTGGTGCTTTTGGTGCTTTTGGTGCTTTGTGGTGCTTTTGGGTGCTTTGGTGGTATTGGTACTGGTGCATCGATGCAATGCGTGTTGTCTCCTCCCTCCCAACAGGAATTTCTTTTTCTTGTTCCCTAAAAAAACCAAAAAAAAAACACAGGTCCTGGGTTGCGTTGTAAATAAGAAATAACGTCACTGTAAATAATGCTCCCCACCGTAAATGTATAGTTTGAGAACAATTCCGTAATTCGGTTAGCTGTGGGCTTGAGTCTGTTAGACAGGGTGCAATGCAATAGAGGGACATACTTATTTGTGTTTTAAGATTGTCACACTCAGGGTCAGGTTAATTGTAGAGGGAATTACACCTACGTGTCACACTAAGTTAAAGTTTTGTAGGCCCGAGGGCGGGCCTGAAGAAAGGAGGGTGCAGTGTAACGAATTTGAGAAGTGTAACGGTTTTGGAGAAGTGTAACAATTTTGGAGAAAGTGTAACGAATGTGAAAAGTATGGTTTTGTTGTGTGTAACACCCTCGTAATGTAAATAATGGTCGCAGCCGTCCTCCTAGTTAATTCCATGAAACTTACACACAGGCCACGATATATCTTTTTAAATAGTTTATTTCCTTATTCTATGTAGGCTAAATATGTGTTTCCCACTAGATTGACTCTGCATTGTATCAAACGAAATAAGCGTAGGCCCCTTTCAATTTCCCCAATCATCTCCGCTCTCCAAAGTTCCTTTCAAAAGCGGTGCGAGTGGTGTTCAATCCCGCAAGCCGCCATTGCCCATGTGCTCATCTCGGAGAAGAGGGGGGTAGGAGCCGCCAACTCACAGGCGTGGCACGTCGTCATGATCAAAGGAGGAATCGGACAGCCCTAACAGCCAACCAGCACCGCGGTTAGCGACCCGGTAGGCGTGCCCTCGCAGCCGGCGGCTTGATTCCGCCCCGAGTAATAAAAGCGACTGGAAGGGACTGCTTCGAGAGATGACATGAGAGATGACATGAGAGATGAGCTGTGAGCTGAGCTGTGAGCTGTGAGCTGTGAGCTGTGAGATGAGAGACGCTCCAAACCAAAAAGGAGAGGTACTTGGAGAGGAAACAAGCTTTGGAGAGACGCGCTGAGAGGAGGGAGACGGCTCCACCAGAAGGAGAGGAGCAGGTGTGACCGAGCCAGCGCGTGACGTCCACAGCATCAGCAGCGTCGACGCGACCGAGTGTTTTCCCGCCAAAAACGCGAAGAATTGGGAGCTGCTACCTCCAGCCCTGCCGGTTGCAGGGACCTGACCCTGCCTCCCTCTCCAGCAACCCACCTCCGCCATTCCTGCCTGCAATTTCCCCCGTGTAAGTGTGAACGTCGTTTGTCCTAATCGTTGTCCTGGGGTTAAGTAAATTGAATAGTATAAGCTAACGATGCACTGTGTATCTGCTCCTTCCATTCGCTGAATATAACCGATTGCTCTCGTTGCTCTGGCTTGTGAAAATACATAATAAATCCTGTTATTCCTCCGTACTCTGTCTTCTTCTCTTTTCCTTCTCTTTCGGTCACTTTAGAGGTTTCCAAATTGAATATCTGTGGTGCGATCTGGTCAACGTTGGGGGAGTCGGGCCAATCGGGGATCCTGTAACGGTCGCGGTGGACCATCCGCTCGGCCCATCATAACATCTAAACCGCAACTGTAACAATATTGTAATCCTTACTATGATTCATGGACCGATGTGTGTTTGTTTGTCACGCTACTCCTCCTACAGTTCTGGGCCGATTACATCCAGTCTTGCTATAGGATCAGCATGACCCCAGTTAGTGTATAGGTGTGTTATTAACATCTTTGCTGGTGTTCTTGGGCGTGGGGGTGGGGGTGGGGATGGGGGGATTTTCTCTATGTAAATGTGTATCGTTTAGCGTCGCTTCCAGGGAGGAGAAGATATCACAAGTCCCCACCTTTTACGTTACAGGGGTTCACATTATAAGTCTCACCACTATCCATCGTTTTGCATATAAGTCAAAGTTACTTCGGAACATTTTCATTATGCATCCAAAAATTATCTGCACTAATGTGCTTTGGACGGAAAACCAGTTACCAGGCGTCCCACCCCACAATGCTTTGCATACCAGCTTCTTAGCGTTCTACCCCACAATGCACTGTGCCAATAATAGGAAGATGTCAGGTTCTCACATGGAGGTTTATTCAGGTAACGCTTCTCGGTTCAAGGCCCAGTCCCAGAGAGACCGCGCGCATACGCGAAACCCCGGTGCACGGGGAGGAGCCATCAGAAACCACACCAACAACAACCACAATAATAACAATAATGGCGTAACTGCCACTTATGTCTTCCTCCAGCATTTTGAAGTTAGCATTTTAGAGTAAGCACATCAAAGTAAGCATTTTAAAGTAAGCATTTTAAAATAAGCATTTTAAAGTAAGCATTTTAAAGTAAGCGAAGTACATACATGGAGCAAGACTATGTTGTGAGAGTTACTACAACCACTTGTAACTAAGACCGAGTGGAATATAACCAACAACATTAAAATTGTCTTGGTCCTTCACTCGGCTCCATGAGCCAATCTCCGCTCTGCTGCCATGCCGGAGGGTGGCGTGAACTGCCCGACCTCCTTGAAGGTGGAGAAGCAGTCTCCTTCGGACTGGCAGGTCCAGTAGCTGAGACGCCACGAGTGGGTAGATCTGGTGGTCTGGCAATAGCTTCTGGTGGTGTAGGCAGTATAAGCAAATCCGATAGGGCAGGAACCACTGTATGCAAAGGGGCCTCCTGTGAGATGGACCCTGGCATGCCTGGCGTGTCCTGTGGAGGATGGTAAGGTGAGGTAGGTTCAGAATGTGACTCGGACTCGGACTCTGAAGTTACATCCCGGCCTCGAACTGGGTGAACGGGGGCCTGGCCTATTAATGTCGACACAACAGGATAGCAGTCACATGCTCGAACATCATAGGCTTTGTTTATAACAGGTAAATTTTCCGAGTTGGCACCATCCATTGTCAGGAAAAATCCATGTCACCAAATACTTGTCACGAGCTTTGCATTTGTTTCTGTCACCCTTGAGGAAGACAAGGTCACCTACGTCAAAGCGGATGGGATGGTGGTAGTAGTAGAGTGGCCACGAGACTTCGACCGGGTGCTTGGGGCAAGGTTCTCCTTCCTGCTCATATTCTGATTGAAAATTAACTGTCTATCTGATATCGGTAATTACCGATATCAGATAGACAGTTACCGATGTCTATCTGATATCGGTAACTGCTCGCCAGTGAGTTGGTCCCATTGTGTCCAGACCTCTCCAGCAGAGAGGCGATCTCTGCGTATACGTTGATTAATGTTACCTGTAGCTCGGGCTAATGTAACTTCTGATATAAGCCCACCCTCTGGGGACAGACATAAGCATGCCAGGCCTAACTCTTCAATCACTCGTTCAGCCACAGGATTTTTATTACGATTTTTGGTTTGGCCAATCTGTAAATGGATGGCATGCCTCTTTAATGGGGAATCATTAACTAAGGCTACGAATCCGGGTGCGGGATAAACCCATATGGTGATGGGGCTATCTCCAAGTGGGCGCAGCTCTGCACACGTTGTGAGGATAGCGTTGCATAACTGATCGTGTCTTTCACAGTCATTAAGCCTCGTCCATGTGTGGGAGGATATGGTCTCTCAGAGGACAAATATATGCTGGTGATGCCTGCGCATTACATCTGCGGCATACGATGCCCCAACAACAGTGGGTGGCTCAGTGGATGACTGGGGATGTGGATGCAGAGGTAAGTACTTTATTGTCTATCACTGGTGACATGACAAGGAGACTGTATTGGTGACCCTGTCGATGTGTAGGGCAAAAAAGTATCTGTTGAAGGCACGCTTAATTTGGTGTCTCGATGGGTGGTTGAACCTGATGTGCAAAACAGTCAGCAGCCCATCAACCACTGAGCGGGGGATCACGATCCGTTCACGAAAGGGCTGGAACAGCTGGTTGTCCCTGTTGACTATGAGACCATCATTGTCCCCAGTCACCACTCTGAGGTACCTCTTGACATCCCCCACCATTGTCAACTTTTTAGATGGGCAAGCACCTTGGGTTAGGTGAGAATGGGTGCGTCTGAGGTCAGGGCACTCCAGCTGAGTAGCATACCAGGCAACACGGCCCATAAATGGCATTCTAGCCATACCAACCAGGACTTCACCTACAGAGACACCACGCACAACAGCGGACTACATTTCTTCGATAAACCTGCACACTTGACAGCTTGCGTCAAGGCACACCCAGACTCCCAGAATCAGAAGGAAAGTTGGCGATACCATCAATATGCCTAACCTGCACATGGTAACGGCTGGCAGTGGAGAGGAATGAAGTCACTCTGGAACTGGCTGAGAACTCGCCGCACATAAGTTTGCTGTAAGCTTGGACGCAGGGACAACTGTCCTTCAATACTTGGACACTGTGGTGAGACTGGACGATTAACGGCGCGAAGTGTCGCATGGCTGCCCCAATACACAGCGCCTCTACTTCGCAAGGCCGCCATGTGACCTGATATTTTACGGAGTTTAGCATTTGTTACGAATTCCGGGTTTAAGGGGGTTACAATTCAGGTCATTTCTTATTAATGTATATTCTATTAAAGGTTGTTGTGATTAAAGGGTCAGGAGCCCTTCTGGGAAAAACGAGACCGGAAACGGGATCGTGAAGAAGAGGAGGAGGAGAAGAAAGGGCGGCCATCTTAAGCTTCGAGAGCTCCGACGCGAGTGGAGGCGATTGTTACCTACTTGGGAACGGAGTTGGAAAAGCCCGTCTGGCGAGAGGAGTTACCTGCACGGGGTGATTGATTGCCGGTTACGTGTCAAGGTGCCGTGTGGTCCTGGAAGGAACCAAGCGCCCGGCGCTGTTCGCCTCGACGCCTACGAGGGCGTGTACGGGTCGCACCTTGGGCCTGGCGCGCGAAAGAGATTGGAGGGAGACGGTTGAGAGTTGAGACTGCAGCTCAAGACCGAGCCGCCGAACGTGAAGGACAAGGGAACCGTGCCTCGGTGAACCGAAGTCCGCGCGTCAGGAGAGCGCCAGATTACTGCGGAACCTGCGAAGTCGGGTATCCTCGCTGAGGTTGTCGAGTATCCTCACTCCCAGCCCCGGATTGGAATCGGACATAGATTCCCCGATCGCTGGATCGACTCGACGTCACCTGGGAGGCGTGCAGAGACATTGAGGGCAAGGGCCGTGAGTGTTGCCAACACTGTTGTGGGTTAAGGTGGCACCACCTATACTATAGATAAGGATTGTATGGAAGTGCTGTAAACGCATTGTGATTCCTGTGCGGGATTTGGGAATATATTGGGGTTTGTTCGTAACCCTTGGTGTGGACTCGTTATTGATTGACTTATTTTCACCCAAGGACCATACATCTTTCTGCCGGGGCTCCCCTCGAGGTTGACCCCGTAACAGAATTGGGGGCTCGTCCAAATTAAATTTGCGGATTCGCAATTGGGTCTACGTCCGGGATCTATAAAATTTTCTAAATTTTAGTCCGGGAAAGAATTCCCAAGAGTGGGAACTTTTCCAATGTTCCCAAAATTGTTTTGCTCTGCCGACAAAACAACAACAATAACAACAAAAAACAAAATCAATAATAGTAATACTGTTGCTTTTCTTTGTTGGAAATTTCTGGGGTGAAGGTTAACAGGTGTTACCAGTAGTCACCATGGCGTTTGTGGCACAGAACTTTGCGGTAACCCCTAGTGAGGCACAGTTCCGAGCATTACTAAAATCGGACCTCTTGAAATTGGCCAAACATTTTAACTTGGAGGTCCGAACTAATTTGAGGAAGGCAGAGTTGCAGACCACGGTGATACAGTCTATGGTGGGATTAGGAACATGGGACGAGTTAGCCTGGGAGTGGCTACCCGAAGAACCAGAAGACGTTGAGCTCCGGAAACTGGAGTTGCAATTACGGAGCCAGGAACGGATCAAAGAAGAAGAAAGGAAAGCAGAAAGGAAAGAGCAGAAGAAGAAAGGAGAGTGGAACGAGAACTCCAGGAAAGGTTAGAAAGGATGAAAACAGAGGAAAGGAAAGCAGAAAAGGAAAGAGCAGAAGAAGAAAGGAAAGCAGAAAAGGAAAGAGCAGAAGAAGAAAGGAAAGCAGAAAAGGAAAGATCAGAAGAGGAAAGGAAAGCAGAAGAGAGGAGAGAAGAGAAACAAGCAGAGGAAAGGAGAGTGGAACGAGAACTCCAGGAAAGGTTAGAAGGGAGAAAAGCAGAGGAGAGGAGAGCTGCAAGGGAACTCGAAGCAGAGGAGAGAAAAGCCGAAAGGGAATTAAAGGAACGTGACATGGCGCTTCAGCAAGAAATTAAATTAAAGGAGCTGGATTTAATGAGAGAACGGGGAGAGGTACCACCCTTGCTGACGGGGTCGACACCTAGCCAGAAAACCTGGGATGTGGGCAGACATGTGAGGCTGGTTCCACCCTTCAGTGAAAAGGAGGTCACTCAATTTTTTCCACACTTTGAGAAAGTGGCTCGACAGTTAAACTGGCCGGAGGAGGCCTGGACCATACTAGTGCAAAGTGTGCTGGTGGGTAAAGCTCAAGAGATTTATTCGGCGCTACCAATGGACCAATGTGCAGATTATGAGGTATTGAAGAAGCACATCCTCAAAGCCTATGAGTTGGTTCCTGAAGCTTACCGGCAAAAATTCAGGAATGCCAGGAAGAGGGAGAGTGAGACCCATGTGGAGTTTGCCAGAGTGAAAGAAAACATGTTTGATCGGTGGTGTGAGTCAAAAGGGGTTGGGAAAGACTTCGAAGCATTGCGTGACTTCATCCTGGTGGAGAAATTTCAACAGTGTGTCCACGAGGACATCAAAGTGTACCTGCAGGAAAAGAAAGTACCAAAGTTGTGGGACGCAGCCACCATGGCAGATGATTATGCCTTAACACACCGGATAGGGGTCCACAAACCTAGCTCCTCGCCTATACTTCAGCAGGGGAGTTATGGAACACCCCGTGCGGAGAACGACAATACATGGCGGCGGCCTCGAGAGGATTATGGGGACAACTCTGATACCCCAACTGTTCGAAATCAGGGGGCTACGGGCCCAAGACAAACTTATTTCCCGAGGCAGACCACGAGTTTTTCCTCCGGGCCTACTTGCGCCTTTTGCAAAAAACCTGGACACTTGATGTCCAGTTGTTACCTCATGAAAAGGGACAACCCAGAGCGGAGTCCGACTAGTACAACTCCGAATGCGATGGCAAACGTAAGAAATCGCCCACAGAAGAGTTACCAACCATTTATTTATGAGGGGTTTGTCTCACGAGAGGGAGACTTGACTAACCCAAGACCTGTTAGGGTATTGAGGGACACAGGAGCCCATCAATCCTTAATGCTTGAAGGCATTTTGCCATTGTCAAAGAGTACAGCAACTGGTGATAGTGTTCGGTTGCAAGGGATCGTTGGCTGTGTTAGTGCGCCACTTCATGTCATCCATTTGGAATCCGATTTGGTGTCAGGACCGGTCACCGTCGGTTTACAAGCCACGCTTCCTATAGAGGGAGTATCTGTGGTTATCGGGAATGATTTGGCCGGGGGTCAAGTTTATGGTAACCCGGGGGTTGGTAAAGAGCCCAGCAGGGAAAATAACACCACACCAGCTCGGGATGGCAACAAACGTACCAAGTTATTTGTAGGGGGACTGAACTTCAAAACAAAGGAAGCAGTTCTGACCTCTGTCTTCAACAGATATGGGGCGCTGGTGGAAGTGCGGTTGGTAAAAGACAGGGAAACGCAACGGTCAAGAGGGTTCGGCTTTGTCACGTTTGCAAGCACAAAATACGCCAGAGAGGCAGATAAGAATTGGAATGGTAAGGATTTGGAGGGTCGGACCATAACAGTAGGGAAGGCATTTCGTAGGCGTCGAGAGGTCTACAGAAGAGGACAACTTGGCGGTAGTTTTGGTGTTGGCAGCAGCCGATATTACTATGGAGGCTCCCAGAGTTACGGCACCTCCCAAAATAATGATTGTCAGAGCAGTGGCTGAGAAGGAGACCACCAGTCAGGTAACGGCTGGGACCAGGGGTCCCACCGTAACTGTTAGGAGTCCGGAGAAGTTTAAGCACTATATACGGTGGAGCCGCCGAGCCTGGGCTCCTACACGGACTAACCGTGAACGCCACGTTCTTAAAGGCGTCCAGGTAGTGAACTTTCCTGCACGGACGAACCGTGAACTCCACGTTCTTAAAGGCGTCCATGTAATGAACTTTCCTCCCCGGACTAACCATGAACTCCACATTCCTTAAGGCGTCCATGTAGTGAATACTCAGCTGGGCTTCCTGAAAAAGTGCTATAGAGAGGTTTAACTTTGGGGTTTTGGTCACCACCTCTTAACCGTCATTCAAGAGAAACTAGAAGTTGTTGACGCTGGGTCCAGAGTGAATTACCTTTGGAATCTCTGGGGGTTTTGTGAAATTTTGTTGCTTTATTTTTAAGTGATAATTTTGCCCGGGGGGAACTGATGATTTGGGGGTGTGAGTTATCTGGTTTGTTTATCAAAGTTGGCCTGCAAAGAAAGTTTTCGCTGGGTTCAAACTTTCTTTCTTGAAGGGGGGGGAGTGTTACGAATTCCGGGTTTAAGGGGGTTACAATTCAGGTCATTTCTTATTCATGTATATTCTATTAAAGGTTGTTGTGATTAAAGGGTCAGGAGCCCTTCTGGGAAAAACGAGACCGGAAACGGGATCGTGAAGAAGAGGAGGAGGAGAAGAAAGGGCGGCCATCTTAAGCTTCGAGAGCTCCGACGCGAGCGGAGGCGATCGTTAGATACTTCGGAACGGAGTTGGAAAAGCCCGTCTGGCGAGAGGAGTTACCTGCACGGGGTGATTGATTGCCGGTTACGTGTCAAGGTGCCGTGTGGTCCTGGAAGGAACCAAGCGCCTGGCACTGTTCGCCTCGACGCCTACGAGGGCGTGTATGGGTCGCACCTTGGGCCTGGCGCGCGAAAGAGATTGGAGGGAGACGGTTGAGAGTTGAGACTGCAGCTCGAGACCGAGCCGCCGAACGTGAAGGACAAGGGAACCGTGCCTCGGTGAAGCGAAGTCCGCGCGTCAGGAGAGCGCCGGATTACTGTGGAACCTGCGAAGTCGGGTATCCTCGCTGAGGTTGTCGAGTATCCTCACTCCCAGCCCCGGATTGGAATCGGACATAGATTCCCCGATCGCTGGATCGACTCGACGTCACCTGGGAGGTGTGCAGAGACATTGGGGGCAAGGGCCGTGAGTGTTGCCAACACTGTTGTGAGTTAAGGTGGCACCACCTATACTATAGATAAGGATTGTATGGAAGTGCTGTAAACGCATTGTGATTCCTGTGCAGGATTTGGGAATATATTGGGGTTTGTTCGTAACCCTTGGTGTGGACTCGTTATTGATTGACTTATTTTCACCCAAGGACCATACATCTTTCTGCCGGGGCTCCCCTCGAGGTTGACCCCGTAACACATTGAAGAACCCTGCTAAGAGCAAGTCACCATTCCTGTGCGCATACATTGTAGCTGCAATGCCTTTGTTCTTGACAGACCCATCAGTGACGATCCACAGTAAATCATCAGGTCGAGGAATCGTGATAGTCATGCGGTCTTTCAGAGCATTCTGGGCAGCCCTGGAGGCATGAAATAAGTCATCAGACCACACTATCCTCTCGCTTGATGTTTTGCCAGCGGTCGAAGGGGTCCAGCAATGTCCAAGGGATTCATTCTCACCTAACCCATGGTCATGCCCAAGGGGTCCAGCAAGCTAGCATAGCCACATACTGTGTCTGGCTCAGTGCCGGCAGGAGTGTGTAGCTTTAGGTATTTTCTGGGGAGGAGAGCCGTCTTGTGAGGATTACGCAGTAGGAGTGCCTGGGTGCGTCTGGCCGAGGGTACTTAACTGCGTTGACTATTGTGTGAGCCATACTCGACAGAATCTTCACCTTTAATGATGTTTGTCTCTTTGAGGGTCGCACAGCAATGTCGTTCGTAACCAAAAATGGATTGCCAGCAAGCACTCCGACGTCAAGTTTCTTGACAACCAAGGCATCAAATTTGAACTCTAGGTTCCCTCTTGACAAGTTGCATTGAACCTCACCGATGACATTGAGTGAGGTTAACACCATCCGCCTGCCGAGATATCTGAGAGGCTGGATGGATTGGTAGATTGTAGGCATTAGCTGTGGAAGCACGAATCAAAATTGGTCGTAGCCCCAGTGTCGAGCGTAAGTGCGACAGGATGGTGCTGGTAGAATGTGTTCAACCCTGAGATTCGATGACATTCACTCTACGGCTGAGCGGAGAGCACTCAACACGACGGACTGAACGATCACAATCATCAGACATCTGTTCAGCGAAGTTGTTCTCATCCGACATTATAGCCTCATCCGACATTATAGCCTCATCCGCATCACAATTATCACCAGCAACTAATCGGAATCGACCAATGGATCGTTTGTCACTGTCCGGCAAAAAACGGCACTCACCCAGATTGTGGGTGTTGTAGGGTCTCCCCATAATGGCGCTGCTTCTCCCTCTCAGACTATATCTCTCACGCTGTGCATTGTTGGGCTTAATGTATACCTTCGCCAACCTGAAACCTGAACAGTTTATGTTTTGTATTCCACTGATTTGCCGGATGTGGATTCGGACCTGAACCAGAATCGAATCGGCTTGTTTTTGTCACATAACCAACTCGTCCACCAAGTTTAATCATAACTTGTCCACAACTTTTTGAGATATCTTGTTCACAGACAGACAGGGATGAAAACAACCTCCATCCACCGTCGGTGGCGGAGGCAATGAAAAGGGTGAACCTGCGTGGAAGTGGCAACGCAGTAGTGTAAGTCTGCATGTCAAATTAGACATTGTGAAACAAAATAATGGTGCCGATGACCTACTTGACAAAAAAATTCCGGGATACGCAATGTCGCTACTCCTGGTATATCCTCTTGGTAAGTGTGACGTAACGCGTGCGTCATAATTCTGCTTCCGGGTCCAAACACAAAACCACTGGAGCCAAACACCAGCTGGACTCAGTGAGAAAAGTGCTCGGTCATGCCGCAGTGTTGCGTTCCTGAGTGTGGAAATAGATAAGAAACCAACCAAGAACTGTCTTTCTACCGATTTCCTGCTAATGAAAAACAAAGGCTGAAGTGGCTTAAGCTGATAAGGTAAATTAGTTTGTATAATATGGCATAAGCCACCACACAGTGTCAGTGTACTGCTGTGTTGTGTACAGACTGCAATACCCAGCAGATACCCAACCACTCGCTCCCCCTCCACCCCATACATATATCCCCTTCAATATCCCTCACTATCCTCCTACACCTCTACCCTCCTAAATAAATAGGTCATATCAAACCCTCCTCTTCACACACATACAGATGTTCCCTCTATTCCCACTCCCACACTTATTACCCTCCTTCTACACATACACAATTAATCCCTCTCAGATATTTCACAGTATCCCTCCCCCTACCCACAAATCACCCCTCCCCCCACCCCTCCTCAAAAACACACAAATATCTCCCTGTACATATTCCCCCACCACACACCCCGTCCATACACACCCTCTTCTTACTCACAAAACAATCATTCAGTATTTACTACTAGACTAACATAAACTTTGCTTTTTTCAGAAGCAAAGATTTCATCCCCACTTGCAACTCTCGAGCGTGCAGCTGGAACTTCTCCAATGGAAAGGTTGAGGGACCATCACGGTTATCATGGAACTCGGACAAGACCTTCAACTTTCCTAATCCTGAACCGAAAACCCATGTGCGAGGTCGGAAACGCAAACAGCTGTTGGAGAACTCTGTGGATGAGAATGAAGACGATGCAGTCCAAGGTCTCTTGGTTCTAGCAGAGGCTGCTGCGAGCACAGTGAACAGTATAAGTTCTGTAACTGCTGGTGAGACTATTTTACAAATAGAAAAGGACATGCTGATCAAGGAAAATGAAACCCTGAAAAAAGAACTTGAGAGACAGAAACAAACATTTTCCTTCAAACAAATAGAAAATGATGCTGATAAAGTTCAGTACGATACGGGTTTGCCAGATGTCACCACTGTGAGATTCCTGGAACAGTTACTGGGGAGATTTGAACTGACCTACCACGGCACCTGGACTGTACAGATGTTGGCACTTGTTGACCAATTGCTGTTGACCCTAATGAAGCTGAGACTCAACTTGGGCAATTTATATCTGGCAACCAGATTTAACTGTAGTACTGCCTCTGTGACCAACATCTTCACTACAGTTGTGGGCGCACTCTATGACATTTTGTATGTTGGGATGATGGAGAACAACATTCCGTCCATAGCCAAGAACGAGAAGTGTCTTCCATCTTGTTTTCTTCCGTTTCCGAACTGTAGAATTGTCTTGGATTGTACCGAAGTAGCAGTGTCGAACACAGAAAAACTGGACACCCAGTGTCATCTGTACAGTCAGTACAAGGGCAGAACAACACTCAGGTCACTAATTGGTGTTGCTCCGAATGGCGTGATGACTTTCGCCAGTGACCTCTATGGTGGGAGTGCTTCAGACAAAGCAATAACTTCAGACTGTGGAATCCTCAAGCAACTGCATCCAGGTGATATGATTCTCGCCGACAACGGGTTCACCATCCGAGACATTCTTCCACAAGGAGTTTCCTTGAACATTCCAGCATTTCTCGTTAACGGCCAATTCACCCAAGCACTAACATTACATGACAATACAAGCAGTTACACTACATATTTCAAATTTTCATAAAAGAATATATATATTGCATACAGGGTAAATTGATATTACCTCAGCTGGTTCAGCAGATAAAATCCACCGCATGCCAGTAAAGCGGCCAAGCTTAGTCAGCTGTTCAGCGGCCCATTCCTTGTCCTCAGCAGCCACAGGTCTTTTAATGCCAGCTGTAAAAACATAATACCTACATGTAAAGGTAATTAAAACAATAATTGCAGTATAATATGGTGTGGTTTGTAAATCAATAAATCAAAAGTACCTATACTAGTAGTTGGTGCCATCTCAGACACCCTCTTGGCCACTATCTCTTTCTCCTTCACTGCTTTGGGTCTTGACCACTGACACTCCATGTCAGTTCTGGTGATGTTTTTCTCCACCCAGATCAGGAGGGCTGCCATGTGATGGCATTTCTCTTGGCCAATAGGGCATTGACATGAGTGGCTGGAAACCATTTGATTTTCCACCTGCAACTGTACAAAAGTTACATATAGATAATTGCCATTTATAGAGATCAATTACAGTAAAGTTTATATTTCCACATAACAGGTACATAAATAGATATGTTTTGTTAAGAAGCTATTAACACCCTCGTCAATTAGTCACAGGACAAGGTTTATCAAAGAGAAAAAGAACAAAATGTTAATCCATTTGGTGTCTCATCCAAATTGTCCCTCCCGAAGTTCCTGATATGAATTGATGACATCCGAGTTGTAATTGCAACAGCACTATGCATGCAAGCACCCAGGAGATGCTGCCACCTATATAATGAATGATTGATACTCCACCAGCCAAATGTCAGAACCAGGCTTGCCCACATGTAAACAAACTTACCTCCACCCTGTAAAATTTCTTCTTCATTGAAGCCTGCACAGTTCCCTGTATGGCTCCTCCTGTTTGGACATTCACCGCACTGACACGGTTGGAATTATACGAGTTTAATCCCTTTTTCACGCGTTCGGGGTCAGAAGAAAAGAAGTTGGTCAGAGTGAAAAGTGTCACAGGCTCCATTTTCGTGTTTGGACCCGGAAACAGAATTATGACGCGGCGTGTTACCTCACGGCTTACCAAGAGTAACTTGGGGTTTTGAAGGGGAGGAGGTTGATATCTCGAGGGTTCTGAGGGGAAGTTAACGACTTGAAGTCACATTCTACATTGTGCGTTTGTATGTTCCGTGGGTCCCTGCTAATGTTTATTAATCAAGTGGTGTCTATTTCCCACGGTGTAGTTGGCGGTAGCGTCTCTGTTGGTGTACCAACGGGATGCACATTTTGAAAATCTTTCTGTTTTGTTGTTTTTATGACCTGCTTTTTAATAATGGATGAAAGTTTAAATATAATAGAATGGATAAATGTACATGCAGAGTTAAATAGGAGAAAGTTATTTGTACGATCTCAGAAAACGGAAATAGAATCCCAGCCAGACTGGAATTTTTTCACGTGGAAAATTGTGTAACTTTTATGCCTTCTTTAATCGTGTGAGAATTGTTATTTTTATACTCTCCTTCTGATTTTGTCTAAACTGGTGCATCTATATCAGAATGTGTAAGATATAAATTGGCGCTGAGCAGGCGTTCTACGTATGGGTTTTTCACGGTAGTTCGGTAAGTGATGTTGGTCTCTTCCTGGTACAGCTCCCGAGACGGCAACAACTTTTTTCCGAACAACTTTTCCGAAAAACAACTTTTTTAAACTTTAGGACTTGCTCCAATCACGCTTTTCACTGCATTGTGTCTTGTTCATACTCAGTTGCTGAGATGCCCAAAAGGCGGAATCCGTTTGGCGATTGCTCACCGCTCCAGAGGAAGACTCACGTTGCGAATCGGCAAGTTAATGAAGGTGTTTGCTGTCACACCAAGATGAGCGCTGTTTACGGTAACACCGGGAGGGAAATCGAGGGGAGGGTGAGGAGAGAGAGTGGAGGGTGAGGGGAGGGATGGTGATAGCGCGTGATGGTGTGGTAGTGAGTGTGGGTCGAGGAGGAGGTGGTGGTCGTGAGAGTGTGGGTCGGGGTGGTCGTGAGAGTGTGGGTCGGGGTGGTGTTGGTGAGAGGTGGATCGGGGTGGTGGTGAGAGTGTGGGTCGGGGTGGTGGTGAGAGTGTGGGTCGGGGTGGTGGTGAGAGTGTGGGTCGGGGTGGTGGTGAGAGTGTGGGTCGGGGTGGTGGTGAGAGTGTGGGTCGGGGTGGTGGTGAGAGTGTGGGTTGTGGTGAGAGTGTGGGTCATGATGGTGGTGAGAGGTTGGGTCGTGGTGGTGGTGGTGAGAGGGTGGGTCGTGGTGGTGGTGAGAGGGTGAGTCGTGGTGGTGGTGAGAGGGTGGGTCGTGGTGGTGGTGAGAGGATGGGTCGTCGTGGTGGTGGTGAGAGGGTGGTTTGTGGTGGTGGTGAGAGGGTGGATCGTGGTGGTGGTGAGAGGGTGGGTCGGGGTGGAGGAGGGAGGGTGAGTCGGGGTGGAGGAGGGAGGGTGAGTCGGGGTGGAGGAGGGAGGGTGAGTCGGGGTGGAGGAGGGAGGGTGAGTCGGGGTGGAGGAGGGAGGGCGAGTCGGGGTGGAGGAGGGAGGGCGAGTCGGGGTGGAGGAGGGAGGGCGAGTCGGGGTGGAGGAGGGAGGGCGAGTCGGGGTGGAGGAGGGAGGGCGAGTCGGGGTGGAGGAGGGAGGGCGAGTCGGAGTGGAGGAGGGAGGGCGAGTCGGGGTGGAGGAGGGAGGGCGAGTCGGGGTGGAGGAGGGAGGGCGAGTCGGCGTGGAGGACGGAGGGCGAGTCGGGGTGGAGGACGGAGGGCGAGTCGGGGTGGAGGACGGAGGGCGAGTCGGGGTGGAGGACGGAGGGGCAATGTGGTGGTGAGTGTGGGTCGGGATGGTCTGGGTAGTGAGTGTGGGTAGGGGTGGTCTGCATGGTGATGGTGTGCGTCGTGGTGGTGGTGAGAGGGTGGGTCGGGGTGGTGGTGGGAGGGTGGGTCGGGGTGGTGGTGGAGGGTGGGTCGGGGTGGTGGTGAGAGGGTGGGTCGGGGTGGTGATCAGAGGGTGGGTCGGGGTGGTGGTCAGAGGGTGGGTCGGGGTGGTGGTGAGAGGGTGGAGGAGGGAGGGTGAGTCGGGGTGGAGGAGGGAGGTTGAGTCGGGGTGGAGGAGGGAGGGTGAGTCGGGGTGGAGGAGGGAGGGTGAGTCGGGGTGGAGGAGGGAGGGTGAGTCGGGGTGGAGGAGGGAGGGTGAGTCGGGGTGGAGGAGGGAGGGTGAGTCGGGGTGGAGGAGGGAGGGTGAGTCGGGGTGGAGGAGGGAGGGTGAGTCGGGGTGGAGGAGGGAGGGTGAGTCGGGGTGGAGGAGGGAGGGTTAGTCGGGGTGGAGGAGGGAGGGTGAGTCTGGGTGGAGGAGAGGGTGAGTCTGGGTGGAGGAGAGGGTGAGTCGGGGTGGAGGAGAGGGTGAGTCGGGGTGGAGGAGGGAGGGTGAGTCGGGGTGGAGGAGGGAGGGTGAGTCGGGGTGGAGGAGGGAGGATGAGTCGGGGTGGAGGAGGGGAGGGTGAGTCGGGGTGGAGGAGGGAGGGTGAGTCGGGGTGGAGGAGGGAGGGTGAGTCGGGGTGGAGGAGGGAGGGTGAGTCGGGGTGGAGGAGGGAGGGTGAGTCGGGGTGGAGGAGGGAGGGTGAGTCGGGGTGGAGGAGGGAGGGCGAGTCGGGGTGGAGGAGGGAGGGCGAGTCGGGGTGGAGGAGGGAGGGCGAGTCGGGGTGGAGGAGGGAGGGCGAGTCGGGGTGGAGGAGGGAGGGCGAGTCGGGGTGGAGGAGGGAGGGCGAGTCGGGGTGGAGGAGGGAGGGCGAGTCGGGGTGGAGGAGGGAGGGCGAGTCGGGGTGGAGGGGGGAGGGCGAGTCGGGGTGGAGGGGGGAGGGCGAGTCGGGGTGGAGGGGGGAGGGCGAGTCGGGGTGGAGGGGGGAGGGCGAGTCGGGGTGGAGGGGGGAGGGCGAGTCGGGGTGGAGGGGGGAGGGCGAGTCGGGGTGGAGGGGGGAGGGCGAGTCGGGGTGGAGGGGGGAGGGCGAGTCGGGGTGGAGGGGGGAGGGCGAGTCTGGGTGGAGGGGGGAGGGCGTGTCGGGGTGGAGGGGGGGAGGGCGAGCCGGGGTGGAGGGGGGAGGTTGAGCCGGGGTGGAGGGGGGAGGGTGGGCCGGGGTGGAGGAGGGAGGGTGGGTCGGGGTGGTGGTGAGAGGGTGGGTCGGGGTGGTGGTGAGAGGGTCGGTCGGGGTGGTGGTGAGAGGGTGGGTCGGGGTGGTGGTGAGAGGGTGGGTCGGGGTGGTGGTGAGAGGGTGGGTCGGGGTGGTGGTGAGAGGGTGGGTCGGGGTGGTGGTGAGAGGGTGGGTCGGGGTGGTGGTGAGAGGGTGGGTCGGGGTGGTGGTCAGAGGGTGGGTCGGGGTGGTGGTCAGAGGGTGGGTCGGGGTGGTGGTGAGAGGGTGGGTCGGGGTGGTGGTGAGAGGGTGGGTCGGGGTGGTGGTGGTGAGAGGGTGGGTCGGGGCGGTGGTGAGAGGGTGGTTCGGGGCGGTGGTGAGAGGGTGGTTCGGGGCGGTGGTGAGAGGGTGGTTCGGGGCGGTGGTGAGAGGATGGGTCGCGGCGGTGGTGAGAGGGTGGGTCGCGGCGGTGGTGAGAGGGTGGGTCGCGGCGGTGGTGAGAGGATGGGTCGCGGCGGTGGTGAGAGGGTGGGTCGCGGCGGTGGTGAGAGGGTGGGTCGCGGCGGTGGTGAGAGGGTGGGTCGCGGCGGTGGTGAGAGGGTGGGTCGCGGCGGTGGTGAGAGGGTGGGTCGCGGCGGGTGGTGAGAGGGTGGGTCGCGGCGGTGGTGAGAGGGTGGGTCGCGGCGGTGGTGAGAGGGTGGGTCGCGGCGGTGGTGAGAGGGTGGGTCGCGGCGGTGGTGAGAGGGTGGGTCGCGGCGGTGGTGAGAGGGTGGGTCGCGGCGGTGGTGAGAGGGTGGGTCGCGGCGGTGGTGAGAGGGTGGGTCGTGGTGGTGGTGGTGAGAGGGTGGGTCGTGGTGGTGGTGAGAGGGTGGGTCGTGGTGGTGGTGAGAGGATGTGTCGTGGTGGTGGTGAGAGGGTGGGTCGTGGTGGTGGTGAGAGGGTGGGTCGTGGTGGTGGTGAGAGGGTGGGTCGTGGTGGTGGTGAGAGGGGTGTGTCGTGGTGGTGGTGAGAGGGTGGATCGTGGTGGTGGTGAGAGGGTGGATCGTGGTGATGGTGGTGAGAGGGTGGATCGTAGTGGCGGGGGAGGGTTGGGGTGGTGGGGAGGGTTGCGTTACGTTGCTGTTCATATGACGTGGTAGAATATTTCATTGGTGTGCTGCTTTTCACCAACATAAAATTTGGTATATTATTTATTCATTTGATATTTTTAATGTAAACTTCAGATATTGTGTGGGTTGCTCAGGGATAGCATAGAGGCATACACACTCGCCTATGAGCTGTTTAGCTTGGGTTTGAATCTTGGCCCAGGTATAATCTGTCAGGGTGATTCATCAATTTGTGCGCACCATCCATCAGAAGGACGTTAAGCCAGGAGACCAATCTGCCAGCACTGATCGCTGATGGACGTTGCATTCGCACGGGGTCCTTTGGTGAAGAGTCGGGGAGTTGTCGTACGTACCATGACCAAATAACTTACGATTGCACTGACTGAGAAGGCAACGGCTAACCACCCAGCACGACCCTTGCTCAGTACCTGCTTTGGAACTACCGATGCTCTGTAAAGTGTATGGCACTGATGATGACCATGGGATATACTGGTTAATTTATCCTGTGTTCGATGGTTCACTTGCAGAACGAACTCGAAATCTTCTGTTTGCTGGGGCTCAAGCCTACATGGCGTCTTCAACGAAACAACAGGCGCTTGACCACAAACTCATCTCCGAGATTAATGGGAAAGCTGGAGAGGAAGTACTTCAAGGTCTTCGGGCTGCAGGTTCAGGTGGTCGGCAGCGCTGCCTTGATGGGTCTGGCCGTCTGCTGAGCACCTCTCTGCCTGAATCTCCTTGTAAGTTGCAAAAACCTATTGTTTATCTATTTATCCCCTTTTACATTATGTGTTGATGGTAAGCAAACAGATTTGTTTTGAAATTTTCATGCCTCACTGATCGTCAGTGCTTGGTTTTGATATCAAAAACAAATAAAACAAGAAAAAGAGCAATCAGAGATTGCAAACCCTCGCCAGGATGTATTTTCAGTGGTTTTTAAGGCTTTTGTGTTAAAACAAATATGGCGGCCGAACCACGTGACCGATGACGTCATCATTATTATTTTTTTCTCCACTAGTTTATGCCGACATGGCGCTCAAGAAATTTCATCTTGATTGGATGAAGTTTTGTACTTGTCGAATTATGACGTCATAATGGAGGCACCTATGACATCATCATTAACATATTTTATTCCCCATGGAGAGTTCTTTACAATGAGCCATGTCTCAATTTTTTTCTATTCAGTGCTTTCCGTGATATAGAGGTGCAAAGTTTTCGGGTTTTCGAAGATGGCGGCCATACCACGTGACCTATGATGTCATAATTATCATGAAAAATTATCCAGGTGGAGTTGCACCACTGGTAAAAATTTCCTGTCAATCAGACCAACGGTTGCAGAGAAAATCATATTTATTCTGTGCGGACAAACAAACAGACAGACAGATGGACTCCAATGCAATACCCTCTCCTCAGTCGAGGGCAACTGGATGGTATTCATACCTGCGCTGTCAACTTGGTGCAAGCCAACTCTTCTGTTTTTGAAGTGTTTTGTTTTTTCCTTTGATCCAATATGATTGCCAGACCGAGTGAGAGATGACATCATAAATTTATACTCTCCAATATAATTGTTCCATAGATCACGCTCAATATATTTCAAACTGATCAGACCAAGCAATGTCCTGTCAAATTATGACGTCATAATGAAGGCACCGATGACATCATCTAGTCTAGATTAATGAACAGGATTAAATAATTAAATTGATATTTGTGGGAAAATTACATGCCCAGACCAGGAATCGAACCCAGGTCCTCTGGAAAACCATACCAGTGCTCTGCCATCTGAGCTATCTGGGCGACCCTGACTGAGCAAGCAATTTTCCCACACATATGATTGCCACTCTCTTTCCGTCAATGTTTCCGGGGCACTCGCTGCAGATAGTTCAGATGCCGACCCCTGATCTGAATGTGATTTATTCAAATGCAAAAGACCTTGAGCAAAAGAGAGGGTGAAGAGAGCAGAGAGAGGGTGATGTAGAGCAGCAGAGCAGGATTTTAGGACCTGTGGCGTGATGCTGTCTGGTCCAGTTGCAGAATCAGAGTCGAGGCTTGACAGAAACTTCTCCACCTTGTCAGGAGAGAAGGACACAGAGTCCAGTCCAGTTTGACTGGGTAAGGTGCGTACAGAGAGAGATGGGTTCGGGACACAAGATTTTGAGGCAAACGCAGAGTTGAGGAATTCGGCTTTTTCACGTGCGATGTCAACTGTGTAGCTGTACCCTTTATACTTTAAATTACACCCTTAAGACCACTTCAGTCTTTTAAGACACTTTGGACCATTTGGACCCATGTTGATCCTTTCAGACCTTTAGACCTTAACAACTTTTCAGATCTTTGACATTTACACATTTACCACTACACCATTTAGTCCTATTATTTTTAATCAACAAACTTTCATTTGGTACATCCTTACATTTGTTTGCCACGCAAATACATTACACAGAAGGCCTGGCGAGCGTCTGCCATCTGATTGCTCTTTCTAGCATTTGGGTCTGCTTGTCTGTGTCTGTCTGTCTGTCCACACAGAACATCGAGTATGTGTATAAATTACATTAGACCCCTTTTGAGTTTTTGATACCCGTAAGACGCCTTGGTTAGGCCCTTTACGATCCCAAGTCCCCTGAAGACCCTAAAACACATCAAACTCTTAAGAATCCTAAGACCCTATAGATCCCCTTCGACCATCTACACCCTGTTAGACCCTTTATAACCCTTAGACCTCTAAGATCCTCTTAGATCCTCATACCCTTTAGATTTTAGAACCTCTAATACCCATAGACTCATTTCTACCCTTTAAACCTTCATGTCTTTCAGACCTTTTAATACCCTGTTGGCCCCTTTGAAATGGAGACGTTTTTAGACGTTTTAAGACCCTTCATACCCCTACAGACAATTTCTTTTTTTCTTTTTTTTTGTGTACAGAATCTGGGCTCATGTAAGAGCTGACACATTGAACATGAAAACATGCACAGACACATAAAACATACAATGAAGGGAGCGGGAGACAAGAGGGGGAGGGAGAGGGAAGCACACAAGCACAACAACAGCAGAGAACAAGGACGTCAGTCGATCTGTGGAAGGGGGAGGGCTGGGGAGGAGGGAGGGGTACACGGTGTAAAGCAAATGAACACTACTAGGAATTTCACGACTAGGAATTTCAGGAAAGAAGTTGGGGATTGAAAGGGGTGGATTTGGGGTGTTTTAACGTGGGTAGAAAAGATCAAGGTTTTGGATGGGGGAAGACAAGAGATGGTGGTGAACAGCTGTTTTAAAGACCTGGAGGGAGGAGAGGGATTGAAGAGAGTGAGGGAGTTTGTTCCATAGGTGGGAGAAAAGAGGAATGAAAGAGTGAAGGTGAGCAAAGAGTCTTTATTTTTGCAGTTTCACCAGAAGAGTGTTGCTGGCGGATCTTGTGGGTCCTGCAGGAATATTTGGGGGACAGAGCCGGGGGAGCAAGGATGGAGAGGAGTCAAGACAGAAAAGAAAAGACTTTAAGTTACACCCTTAAGACCACTTCAGTCTTTTAAGACACTTCAGACCATTTGGACCCATGTTGATCCTTTCAAACCTTTAGACCGTAACAACCTTTGAGATCTTTGACCTTTACACATTTACCAATACACCATTTAGACCTTTTATTTGAAATCAACAAACTTTCATTTGGTACATCCTTCCATTTATTTGCCACACAAATACATTACACACAACAAGGCCTGGCGAGGGTCTGCCATCTGATTGCTCTTTCCAGTTTACTCATGTGTTTTGATTATGAAGTACTCGTAATTGCATCCTGTCCCTCACTTTGACATTTGTGTTTTCTTTGAAAAACATTCCAGCAGCTTCTTTGGGATTTGATATGCCAGAGGGATGCCACAACAACTTTCTCACCCTTTTGTACCGTCACAGCCAGGATGAGTTCATCATGCGAAACCTGTGTGCGCCCTGAGCCCTCACAGTCGCACTGTTCTCGCTGTGAGCGGCGCCTGTGCAGGGAGTGCTGTCGTATATGTGGTCACTGCTCCAGCTCCGTATGCTCCTACTGTTCAATGTACAAGTTAAAGTTAGTACAACCTGCTTAATTTTTTTCAGTCCATTAAAAAACAAATTTGCTTACATATGCTCTTCTTGAATGCCACATCCATTGGACTTTGCAAATGTTGCTTTATTTGTGTCTGCTTTTTCAGTTATGAAGGGAGGTATGAAGAGAGCTTCTGCCACGAATGCTTTCAAGATTAGACCGTACTTGTATGTTATGACTGCAGCTGTCAGGGGTGGACTCTTGTATTGAAATTCAGAGAATTTGCCTGCAATTTCAGCTGAGAACGTTCTGCGTAGAGATGTTATCTTGTTTAAACTGTCAGTTTCACTTTGGTACATTTTAATTGTATGTTTAATAATGTGAGTCAGTTGTATGTATTTCTTTACCTATTTCTGTGGTCCTGTTCATGTTCTTGCCAGTAAAGTATTTTTTATACTCTGATGTATTGATATTGTTAATTTTGGTGAAAAGAAAATAAAGTATTTTATTTTATTTATGTTCAACAGTGTTCAAGTATATAGTTTGTTTGAAGTAAAATAAAGAATTTAAAGGTTGTAGAAATTTTTTCCAAACTTTACCGCCGTTGATGCAGTGCCTTTTACATCCCCTTATTTAGCATGTTGCATTACCCTAATCACCCATGCCACTACATGTACAAACACCCACATGCCCCTAGACACATGAAACTACATCATAAAACACTACAGTGACATCCATCATAACATCTACCCACCAAACAACAGAAACTACAAAAAAACGCATCCACCCCCACATCACCATAAACGCAATAAACAACCTGGGCCCAAACAGTATCTTGGGCACGTAACCTCCACCCATTGATGACAAAGAGAAACTACTCCCCAGGTCTGATTGTATTTACCTTTCATGCTTCAATGTTCAAGTTTTTTGTATGGTCTTTTCATGATTGTATGGTCGAAAATCCCATAGAAACGGTTCCTATTGGTTTCTACAGAAACAAGTAGAGTTTCCATTAAAAACCTAACCAGATTTGGTTGAAACCAATGGACACCATTAGATGCAACTGGTCTGAAACCCATATAAACCAATAGGAACCTTTAAGTTCAACTGGTTCTGTAGAAACAATTTGAGCTAACTGGTCTGAAAATCCATAGACCAACCAAAATACATTCATTATCGTGTGTTATAAGCAAATGCAAAACACACAGTTCCATATTGAATTGAGTTATCGCCATTGTTTGTCATCCAGGAGGGAGTTTCTTGGGTAAAAATGCCAGGGGCATAGAAATGGTGCCTTTACATAAGGGTATGTGCCATGTGGCAAAGTATAGAAAAGAAAGGTCATTCTATAGCTTCTAGAAAATGCCAAACAATACAAAATAAGGGCCTGTGGGGGTTACCCCATTGAGACACAATCCACAGGCACGGGACCAGTGGGGCTATTGATGGTATGGGCGTGGCGTGCGCTCGGTTGTTGGAGCCACGCCCCCTTAAGAGTGATTTGTTTTAGAAAAGATGCGTGAGTTCCGGTAGTAGTTTAGTTCTGTTGGAATAAAGGAGCTTTGGACAAGCCAAGAAGTGTGTCTCGCCCTCTCGTTGTCCGCAACTCCTACATTGGTGGCCCCGTCTTGCTCTCGAACGTTTTCGGAGCTTCAAACGGACATGGCGACAAGTGCAGTTTCGATTAAACTGCCGGAGTTTTGGGAATGACAAGCTGCCGTTTGGTTCGCACAAGCTGAGGCCCAATTCGCCATTCGGAGCATTTCTGCTGACGACACGAAGTATTATTATGTAGTGTCTGCGCTCAGCGGCTCCACTGCGGCCAGAGTGGTGAGCCTTCTCCAGGATCCTCCGAAGGGCGGCAAGTACAAGACGCTAAAGGCGCTGCTGCTCGAAACCTTCGAGCTCACTGAGGCCGAGCGCACCCACCAGCTACTTTCTCTACCCTGGCTGGGCGACTCCAAGCCATCGGAGCTGATGGACCACATGTCTCCTGGGCAGCCACCGACCATGTTTCCTCTTCAAAGACTCGTTCCTGCAACAGCTGCCTGGACAGGTACGGACAGCCCTGGCCAACTCGTCCGTTAAGGATTTCCACGCCCTGGCCAGGGAAGCAGACAAGTTTTTCTCTGCCAGACAGCAATGCAGTGTAGCTGCATGGGACCCCGGCCCCATCGAGCCTACGCCGCTGGCGGACACCGTCGCGGCCGCCAATACGGCCCAGCGGCGGAAGGCTCCAGGCTTGTGCTTTTACCACGCAAGATTTGGGCCCAAGGCCAAGGCATGCCGGCCACCCTGCAGCTTCAGCGAGCCGGGAAACTGGGTGGCCGGCGCTCGTTAACTGCCATGAGCGTCGGCCATTCAGGCAGTTTGTTGTTCATTTCGGACACTGACTCCGGACGTCGTTTCCTCTGCGACACAGGGGCCCAGGTGAGCGTTCTACCTTTGTCGGCATTGGACCGGGGGGCCGGGAGTCACGGCCCCGCCCTGGAAGCCGCCAACAGCAGTGCTATTCGGACTTTTGGCAAACGGACCGTGGCACTGTGCTTTGGCGGGCAGCGGTTTACATGGGATTTTGTCACGGTGAGGGTGTCCACCCCCTTGCTGGGCGCTGATTTTCTCTGCGCCAATGGCCTATTGGTGGATGTTAAAAATCGGCGGCTCATTAATGCGGAGACATTCAGTTCTCTTCCATGCTCGCTGAGCGGATCCGCCTCGACGAGGCTTGCTTGCACGCTCTCGACCTCTGATGATTTTGCCTGCCTCCTCACCGAGTTCCCGGCCCTTACATGGCCCACCTTTTCAGCCGTTGTCGTCAGACACGGGGTGGAGCATCACATTCCGACCACCGGCCCGCCTGTCTACGCCCGGGCTCGACGCCTCAACCCGGGGAAACTCGCTGTCGCAAAGGCGGAGTTCAACACGTTGGAGCGTCTTGGCATTGTGAGATGGTCCGACAGCCCGTGGGCCTCGCCTCTCCACATTTGGCGCCCGTGCGGGGATTATCACCGCCTTAACGACGCCACTAACCCTGACCGCTACCCAATCCCGCACATCCAGGATTTTTCTGCCTGCTTGGCCGGTAAAGTTTTTTTTTTTCTAAGGTGGACCTCGTTCGTGGTTACTACCAGGTCCCCGTCCGGCCGCAGGACGTTCCTAAGACCACGGTGATTACACCGTTCGGACTTTTCGAATTCCTCTGTATGCCTTTTGGGCTCAATAATGCGGCCCAGGCTTTCCAGCGCCTGATGGACAGCGTGTTGCGGGATTTGCCGTTTCTGTTCGTCTACCTGGACGATATCCTCATCGCCAGCGCTTCCAGGATGGAGCACATGTTTCACCTCAGAGCGCTCTTTGAACGCCTCAGTCAGCACGGCCTTATCATTAACCCGGCCAAGTGCTTGTTCGGGGTGGCTTCAATTGACTTTCTCGGCCACCGCATCACGAGGGAGGGGGTCGTCCCACTGCCGTCTAGAGTGGAGGCTGTGAAGGGTTTTCCGCACCCCGTCACCGTCAAGGCCCTGCAGGAGCTTTTGGGCATGGTGAACTTTTACCATCGTTTCGTGCCCCGGGCGGCCCAGCTCATGCGGCCCCTTTATGAGGCCTTCAAGGGCAAGCCTACCAAACGCGCCATCGACTGGACCGATGAGATGGCCAAGGCTTTCACGGACGCTAAACTGGCCCTCGCCAGCGCAACCATGCTGGTGCATCCGTCGCCCGACGCACCGATTGCTCTCACCACGGACGCTTAGGACTACGCGGTTGGCGCTGTGCACGAGCAGTGGGTCAACGGGGCCTGGCAGCCGCTTGCCTTTTTTAGCCGGCAGCTCCGCCCTAACGAACGAAAGTACTGTACCTTCGATCGTGAGCTCCCAGGCCTCTACTTAGCTGTCCGACACTTCCGTTACCTGTTGGAAGCCCGCCCATTTACGGCGTTTGTGGACCACAAGCCCCTGGTTTTTGCCATGGCTAAGGTCTCGGAGCCGTGGTCTGCCCGTCAACAACGCCAGCTCTCCTTCGTTTCAGAATTCACGACGGACATCCAACATGTTGCTGGCTGGGAAGGATAATACGGTCGCCGATTGTCTCTCCCGGTCCATAGCTGGCGCGGTTCACCTTGGCATCGACTATGCCCGCATGGTGGGCAATCAGATCTCCGACCCGGATGTTCAGGCCTGCAGGGCGGCGGTCACGGGGCTTCGACTGTCTGACGTGCCGTTCAAGGACACGGGCACCACGCCACTGTGCGACGTATCTTTGGGACAGCCTCGCCCCGTCGTACCCACCAGCTGGAGACGGCTGGTGTTCGATGCCGTCCACGGTCTTTCTCACCCAGGCAGGAAGGCGTCGCAAAAGTTGGTAGCTGCGAAGTTCGTTTGGCACGGGCTCAGGAAGGATGTGCGCGACTGGGCCAACACCTGCGTCGAGTGTCAACGCTCGAAGGTGCATCGCCATACCCAGGCCCCATTGGTGCCATTCACAGTGCCCGATCGACGGTTTGACCATGTTAACGTGGACCTGGTGCCTTACGATGGGCCTTTCTGCGTTTTGGAGGCCGGGGACAAGTCCTTCGTGGTCGACATCGGCGGCAAACCGGACCACCTTTCGGTGGACCGCCTCAAGCCGGCTCACTTGGACCTAGACCAGCCCCTCGGTTGGCTTAACCCCCACGGCGGGGCTGTCCCCCGTCGGGGAAGTCCCCGGTTGGCCCGCCTACCGCCAAGCTGCTAACAGTCCCTGCTCAGGTCATCAGGGGTCGTTTCGGCCGGGTGGTTAAGGCCCCCCGAAAACTGACATTGCCCGTGCGAGTGAATTCTGTGGGGCGGCATGTGGAGGTTACCCCATTGAGACATAATCCACAGGCACGGGACCAGTGGGGCTATTGATGGTATTGGCGTGGCGTGCGCTCGGTTGTTGGAGCCACGCCCCCTTAAGAGTGATTTGTGTTATAAAAGATGCGTGAGTTCCGGTAGTAGTTTAGTTAGTTCTGTTGGAATAAAGGAGCTTTGAACAAGCCAAGAAGTGTCTCGCCCTCTCGTTGTCAGCAAGTCCTACAGGCCATTCAAAAAATCTCGTGTGCCTGCTGGACTACCCTTGTGTTCTGAGGAGGAACCAATTAATGCTCGAGAAAAGTTCATAGAAAGGGGCACCAATTTGATTCATACAGCTGCATAAAGAAGTAAATGTACACTACCGGTCAAAAGTTTCAGAACACCTCAATTTTCCAGTTTTATTTGAAATTTACGCAAATTTACTCGGAAATGAAATTTACTCGGAGTTTGCAAAAAAGCACCAAAAGGACTCTCAGACTGTGAGAAACAAGATTCTGTGGGCTTTCATGTGTCTTTCACTGAGGAGAGGCTTCCGTCTGGCCACTCTGCCATAAAGCCCAGATCGGTGGAGTGTTGCAGTGATGGTTGTCCTTCTGGAAGTTTCTCCCATCTCCACACAGGATCTCTGGAGCTCAGCCAGAGTGATCATCGCGTTCTTGGTCACGTTCTTGGTCATCGTTGAAGGCCCTTCTCCCCCGATTGCTCAGTTTGGCCGGGCGGCCAGCTCTAGGAAGAGTCATGGTTGTTCCAAACTTCTGCCATTTAAGAATTATGGAGGCCACTGTGCTCTTGGGAACCTTCAATGCAGCAGAGATTTTTTTGTAGGCTGCCCCAGATCTGTGCCTCGACACAATCCTGTCTCTGAGCTCTGCAGGCAGTTCCTTCGACCTCATGGCTTGGTTCTTGCTCTGATATGCATTGTCAGCTGTGAGACCTTATATAGACAGGTGTGTGCCTTTCCAAATCATGTCCAATCAATTGAATTTACCACAGGTGGACTCCAATCAAGGTGTAGAAACATCTCAAAGATGATCAAGAGAAATGGGAGGCACCTGAGCGAAATTTCAAGTGTCATGGCAAAGGGGATGAATACTTATGTCAATGTGATATTTCAGTTTTTTCTTTTTAATAAATTTGCAAAACTTTCTAAAATCCTGTTTTCTCTTTGTCATTATGGGGTATTGAGTGTAGATTGATGAGGGAAAAAATGAATTTAAATGATTTCAGCATAAGTCTTCAACATAACAAAATGTGAAAAAAGTGAAGGGGTCTGATTACTTTCTGAATGCACTGCAGGTCGACCTCTTTTTTCCAAATTTCTAAAATCCTCAATTTTCATCCGATTGACTTGAAATTTAAAAGATATTTTCATATCAGCGAACTAAATTCTAAATTGAATTCTAAATTCTAAAAATTCTAAATTCTAAATTCTAAATTTCTAAAATGAAAAATGAAATGAAGAAAATGATGAAAAATTCTAAAAAAACGAAATTCAACCAACAACTATTTTTGAGATCAGCGGAGTCCAAAAGGTCAACATAGGCCAAGGGACAACCATTTTTTTTTCAAATTCCAAAAATCCTCAATTTTCATCTGATTGACTTGAAATTTGAATAGGATTTTCATATCAGCAAACTGCATTCAACCCCTACCTATTTTTGAGATCAGCATAGGCCAAAAGGTCAACATTTGCCAAAGGTCAACAACAATTTAAAATTTCTAAAATCCTCAATTTTCATCCGATTGACTTGAAATTTGAATAGGATTTTCATATCAGCAAACTGCATTCAACCCCTAACTATTTTTTAGATCAGCATAGGCCAAAAGGTCAACATTTGCCAAAGGTCAACAACAATTTAAAATTTCTAAAATCCTCAATTTTCATCCGATTGACTTGAAATTTGAATAGGATTTACAGATCGGCCAAATGAATTCAACCACCAACTATTTTTGAGATCAGCCTCGGCCAAAACGTCAACAGAGGCCAAAGGTCAATCACTGTTTTCTAATTTCTAAAATCCTCAATTTTAATCCAATTGACAAAATTTTAAGAGGATTTACCTATTGGCTAACTGAATTTAACCACCAACTATTTTTGAAATCGGCTTCGGCAAAAAGGTCAACAGAAGCGAAAGGTCAATCACTTTTTTTCTAATTTCTAAAATCCTCAATTTTCATCCGATTGACTTAAAAATTGAAAAGGATTGTCAAATCAGCCAACTGAATTCAACCACCAACTATTTTTGACATCAATATAGGCCAAAAGGTCAACATAGTTGAAAGGTCAACCACTTTTTTTCTAATTTCTAAAATCCTCAATTTTCATCCGATTGACTTAAAAATTGAAAAGGATTGTCAAATCAGCCATCTGAATTCAACCACCAACTATTTTTGAGGTCAACATAGACCAAAAGGTCAACATAGGCCAAATTTCTAATATTGTCAATTTTCATCAGATTAACTTAAACTTTGAAGATGATTTGCATATCGGGTCAATGAATTCAACCACTAATTATTTTTGAGGTCAAAAGGATGCTCCACTGAGTGCCATGCTACTTTGTTCTGTTTTGCCAAGTGTTGCTCTAAGAGTGATTTTTCGTTTGTGTGTTTGTTGGTTTGTGTGTTTGTCTGTCAGCTCACTTATACTGGCCTGCAGGTCACAATTTTAAACTGGTCTTTACAATACTTCACCAAATGGTAGGGTTCGTGGTCTGAAAAATCCTATATATTTTTGAGGTCAAAAGGTCAACATAGGCCACCACTTTTTGCCGAATTTCTAAAATCCTCAATTTTCATCCGATTGGCTTGAAATTTAAATAGGATTTACATATCGGCTAACTGAATTAAACCACCAACTATTTTTGAGATCAGCGTCGGCCAAAACGTCAACATGGGCCAAAGGTCAACCACCTCTTTTCAAATGTCTTAAATCCTCAATTTTCATCCGATTGACTTGAAATTTAAATGATCTTTTCATATCGGTGAACTAAATTCAACCAACAACTATTTTTGAGATCAGCGTCGGCCAAAAGGTCAACATAGGCCAAGGAACAAGCACTTTTTTTTCGAATTTCTAAAATCCTCGATTTTAATCTGATTGACTTGAAATTTGAATAGGATTTTCATAACAGCCAACTGAATTCAACCACCAACTATTTCTGAGAACAGCATCAGCCAAAAAGGTCAACATAGGCCAAAGGTCACCAGCAATTTCAAATTTCTAAAATCCTCAATTTTCATCCGATTGATTTGAAAATTGAATGGAATTTTCATATCATCTTAGTGAAACCAGCCACCAACTATTTTTGAGATCAGCATAGGCCAACGGTCAACAACAATTTCAAATTTCTAAAATCCTCAATTTTCATACGATTGACTTGGAATTTGAATGGGATTTTCAAATCAGTGGAATGAATTCAAACACCAACTATTTTTGACATCAATATAGGCCTAAAGGTCAACATAGTTGAAAGGTCAACCACTTTTTTTCAAATTTCTAAAATCCTCAATTTTCATCAATATAGGCCTAAAGGTCAACATAGTTGAAAGGTCAACCACTTTTTTTCAAATTTCTAAAATCCTCAATTTTCATCCGATTGACTTGAAATTTGAATCGGAATTACATATCGGCTAAATGAATTCAACCACCAACTATTTTTGAGATCAGCTTCGGCCAAAAGGTCAACATAGGCCACAGGTCAACCTTTTTTTTCGAATTTATAAAATCCTCAATTTTCATCCGATTGACTTGAAATTTGATTAGCGTGGTGTTGGGCTAGCGGCTAGGGTGCCAGCTTAGGATCCAAGGATCCTGGGTTCGAATCCCGGTCGATCACTGCAATTAACACCAGGGTGGTTGACTCAGCCTGTCATCCTTCCAAGGTCGGCTAATTGAGTACCAGTTCACTGGTAATTCCCTGTGTGTCGTAAAAAGGCGACAAACAGGGTTGGCGGCAGGAAGGGCATCCGGCCGTAAAACATTACTTCAAAAAGGGGACCAAAAAAAACAACAACAACCACGGTCCCCGAAAAAGGCCAACCCCCGCTTTGTGGGGGAAAATGGCCTCTAAACGGTGTTTTTTTTGTTTGTTTGTTTTTTGGACTTGAAATTTGAATAGGATTTTCATGTCAGCGAACTGAATTCAACCCCAAACTATTTTTTAGATCAGCATAGGCCAAAAGGTCAACATTTGCCAAAGGTCAACAACAATTTAAAATTTCTAAAATCCTCAATTTTCATCCGATTGACTTGAAATTTGAATCGGATTTACAGATCGGCTAACTGAATTCAACCACCAACTATTTTTGAGATCAGCTTTGGCCAAAAGATCAACATGGGCCAAAGGTCAACCACCTTTTTTCAAATGTCAAATCCTCAATTTTCATCCGATTGATTTGAAATTTAAATGATATTTTCATATCAGTGAACTAAATTCAACCAACAACTATTTTTGAGATCAGCGTCAGCCAAAAGGTCAACATAGGCCAAGGAACAACCACTTTTTTTCAAATTTCTAAAAGCCTCGATTTTAATCTGATTGACTTGAAATTTGAATAGGATTTATATATCGGTTAACTGAATTCAACCACCAACTATTTTTGAGATCAGCCTCGGCCAAAACGTCAACAGAGGCCAAAGGTCAATCACTGTTTTCTAATTTCTAAAATCCTCAATTTTAATCCAATTGACAAAATTTTAAGAGGATTTACCTATTGGCTAACTGAATTCAACCACCAACTGTTTTTGAAATCAGTTTCGGCAAAAAGGTCAACAGAAGCAAAAGGTCAATCACTTTTTCTAATTTCTAAAATCCTCAATTTTCATCCGATTGACTTAAAAATTGAAAAGGATTGTCAAATCAGCCAACTGAATTCTACCACCAACTATTTTTGAGGTCAACATAGACCAAAAGGTCAACATAGGCCAAATTTCTAATATTGTCAATTTTCATCCCATTAACTTAAACTTTGAAGATGATTTGCATATCGGGTCACTGAATTCAACCACTAATTATTTTTGAGGTCAAAAGTATGCTCCACTGAGTGCCATTCTACTTTGTTCTGTTTCGCAAGTGTCGCTCTGAGAGTGATTTTTCGTTTGTGTGTTTGTTGGTTTGTGTGTTTGTCTGTCAGCTCACTTATACTGGCCTACAGGTCACAATTTTAAACCGGTCTTTACGAAACTTCACCAAATGGTAGAGTTCGTGGTCTGAAAAATCCTATATATTTTTGAGGTCAAAAGGTCAACATAGGCCACCACTTTTTGCCGAATTTCTAAAATCCTCAATTTTCATCCGATTGACTTGAAATTTAAATAGGATTTACATATCGGCTAAGTGAATTAAACGGCCAACTATTTTTGAGATCAGCGTGGCCAAAAGGTCAACATGGGCCGAAGGTCAACCACCTTTTTTCAAATGTCTTAAATCCTCAATTTTCATCCGATTGACTTCAAATTTAAATGATGCTTTCATATCAGCGAACTAAATGCAACCAACAACTATTTTTGAGATCAGCGTCGGCCAAAAGGTCAACATAGGCCAAGGAACAACCACTTTTTTTTCGAATTTCTAAAAACCTCGATTTTAATCTGATTGACTTGAAATTTGAATAGGATTTTCATAACAGCCAACTGAATTCAACCACCAACTATTTCTGAGATCAGCATCGGCCAAAAAGGTCAACATAGGCCAAAGGTCAGCAGCAATTTCAAATTTCTAAAATCCTCAATTTTCATCCGATTGATTTGAAAATTGAATGGAATTTTCATATCATCTTAGTGAAACCAACCACCAACTATTTTTGAGATCAGCATTGGCCAAAAGGTCAACATATGCCAACGGTCAACAACAATTTCAAATTTCTAAAATCCTCAATTTTCGTCCGATTGACTTGGAATTTTAATGGGATTTTCAAATCAGTGGAATGAATTCAAACACCAACTATTTTTGACATCAATATAGGCCAAAATGTCAACATAGTTGAAAGGTCAACCACTTTTTTTCAAATTTCTAAAATCCTCAATTTTCATCCGATTGACTTGAAATTTGAATAGGAATTACATATTGGCTAAATGAATTCAACCACCAACTATTTTTGAGATCAGCTTTGGCCAAAAGGTCAACATAGGCCAGAGGTCAACCATTTTTTTCGAATTTATAAAATCCTCAATTTTCATCCGATTGACATGACATTTGAATAGGATTTTCATGTAAGCGAACTGAATTCAACCCCTAACTATTTTTGAGATCAGCATAGGCCAAAAGGTCAACATTTGCCAAAGGTCAACAACAATTTAAAATTTCTAAAATCCTCAATTTTCATCCGATTGACTTAAAATTTGAATAGGATTTACATATCGGCTAACTGAATTCAACCACCAACTATTTTTGAGATCAGCTTTGGCCAAAAGGTCAACATGGGCCAAAGGTCAACCAACTTTTTTCAAATGTCTTAAATCCTCAATTTTCATCCGATTGACTTGAAATTTGAATAGGATTTTCATAACAGCCAACTGAATTCAACCAGCAACTATTTTTGAGATCAGCATAGGCCAAAATGTCAACATAGGCCAAAGGTCAACCACTTTTTTCAAATGTCTAAAATCCTCAATTTTCATCCCATTGACTTGGAATTTGAATGGGATTTTCATATCAACTAACTGAACTCAACCACCAACTATTTTTGAGATCAGCATAGGCCAAAAGGTCAACATAGGCCAATGGTCAACAACAATTTAAAATTTCTAAAACCCACAATTTTCATCCAATTCACTTGAAAATTGAATGGGATTTACATATCAGTTAACTGGATTCAACCACCAAAACATTTTTGAGATCAACATTGGTCATAAGGTCAACATAGGCCACAGGTTAACTGCTTGTTTCTAATTTCTAAAATCCTCAATTTTCATCCGATATACTTGAAATTTGAAAAGTCTTTTCATATCAGCTTAGTGAAACCAACCACCATCTATTTTTGAGATCAACTTCGGGCAAAAGGTCAACATCGGACAAATTTATAAAATTGCCAATTTTCATCCGATGAAGTTAAACTTTGAAGACGATTTGCATATCAGGTCACTGAATTCAACCACAAATTATTTTTGAGGTGAAAAGGATGCTCGACTGATTGCCATTCTACCTTGTTCTCTTTTGCCAAGTGTCTCTCTGTTAATGATTTTTAATTTGTGTGTTTGTCTGTCCGCTCACTTATACTTGCCTACAGGTCACACTTTTAAACCGATCTTCACGAAACTTCACCAAATGGTAGAGTTTGTCGTCCGACAAAATCCTATGTATTTTTTCGTTCAAAAGGTCAACATCGGCCAAAGTTCAACCACTTTTTTTTAAATTTCTAAAATCCTCAATTTTCATCCAATTGACTTGAAATTTGAATTGCATTTTCATAGAAGCGAACTGAATTCAACCACCAACTATTTTTGAGATCAGCATAAGCCAAAAGGTCATCATAGGCCAAAGGTCAACAACAATTTTAAATTTCTAAAATACTCAATTTTCATCTTATTCATTTGAAATTTGAATAGGAATTACATATCGGCTAAATGAATTCAACCACCAACTATTTTTGAGATCAACTTCGGTCAAAAGGTCAACATAGGCCAAAGGTCAACCATTTTTTTCGAATTTATATAATCCTCAATTTTCATCCGATTGACTTGAAATTTGAATAGGATTTTCATGTAAGCGAACTGAATTCAACCCCTAACTATTTTTTGAGATCAGCATAGGCCAAAAGGTCAACATTTGCCAAAGGTCAACAACAATTTAAAATTTCTAAAATCCTCAATTTTCATCCGATTGACTTGGAATTTGAATGGGATTTTCATATCAGCAAACTGAATTCAACCCCCAACTATTTTTTGAGATCAGCATAGGCCAAAAGGTCAACATTTGCAAAAGGTCAACAACAATTTCAAATTTCTAAAATCCTCAATTTTCATCCGATTGACTTGGAATTTGAATGGGATTTTCATATCAGCGAACTGAATTCAACCGCCAACTATTTTTGAGATCAGCATAGTCCAAAAGGTCAACATAGGCCAAAGGTCAACCACTTTTTTCAAATGTCTAAAATCCTCAATTTTCATCCGATTGACTTGGAATTTAAATGGGATTTTTATATCAGGTAACTGAACTCAACCACCAACTATTTTTGAGATCAACATCGGCCAAACGGTCAACACAGGCCAAAGGTCAATCACTTTTTTTCAAATTTCTAAAACCCACAATTTTCCTCCAATTCACTTGAAATTTGAATAGGAATTACATATCGGCTAAATGAATTCAACCACCAAGTATTTTTGAGATCAACTTCGGCCAAAAGGTCAACATAGGCCAAAGGTCAACCATTTTTTTCGAATTGATAAAATCCTCAATTTTCATCCGATTGACTTGAAATTCGAATAGGATTTTCATGTAAGCGAACTGAATTCAACCCACAACTATTTTTGAGATCAGCTTCGGCCAAAAGGTCAACATTTGCCAAAGGTCAACAACAATTAAAAATTTCTAAAACCCACAATTTTCCTCCAATTCACTTGAAATTTGAATTGGATTTTCATATCAGCGAACTGAATTCAACCGCCAACTATTTTTGAGATCAGCATAGGCCAAAAGGTCAACATAGGCCAAAGGTCAACCACTTTTTTTCAAATTTCTAAAACCCACAATTTTCCTCGAATTCACTTGAAATTTGAATAGGAATTACATATCGGCTAAATGAATTCAACCACCAACTATTTTTGAGATCAACTTCGACCAAAAGGTCAACATAGGCCAAAGGTCAACCATTTTTTTCGAATTTATAAAACCCTCAATTTTCAGCCGATTGACTTGAAATTCGAATAGGATTTACATATTGGCTAACTGAATTCAACCAATAACTATTTTTGAGATCAGCGTCGGCCAAAAGGTCAACATGGGCCAAGGAACAACCACTTTTTTTTCAAATTTTTAAACGCCTCTTTTTTAATCTGATTGACTTGAAATTTGAATAGAATTTTCATAACAGCCAACTTAATTCAACCACCAACTATTTCTGAGATCAGCATAGGCCAAAAAGGTCAACATAGGCCAAAGGTCAGCAACAATTTCAAATTTCTAAAATCCTCAATTTTCATCCGATTGACTTGGAATTTGAATGGGATTTCCATATCAGCTAACTGAACTCAACCACCAACTATTTTTGAGATCAGCATAGGCCAAAAGGTCAACATAGGCCAATGGTCAACAACAATTTAAAATTTCTAAAACCCACAATTTTCATCCAATTCACTTGAAAATTGAATGGGATTTACATATCAGTTAACTGAATTCAACCACCAAAACATTTTTGAGATCAACATCGGTCATGAGGTCAACATATGCCACTGGTTAACTGCTTGTTTCTAATTTCTAAAATCCTCAATTTTCATCCGATTTACTTGAAATTTGAAAAGTATTTTCATATCAGCTTAGTGAAATCAACCACCATCTATTTTTGAGATCAACATAGGCCAAAAGGTCAACATAGGACAAAATTTATAAAATTGCCAATTTTCATCCGATGAAGTTAAACTTTGAAGAAGATTTGCATATCAGGTCACTGAATTCAACCACAAATTATTTTTGAGGTGAAAAGGATGCTCTACTGATTGCCATTCTACCTTTTTCTGTTTTGCCAAGTGTCGCTCTGTTAATGATTTTTAATTTGTGTGTTTGTCTGTCCGCTCACTTATACTTGCCTGCAGGTCACACTTTTAAACCGATCTTCACGAAACTTCACCAAATGGTAGAGATTGTGGTCCAATAAAATCCTATATATTTTTTCGTTCAAAAGGTCAACATAGGCCAAAGGTCAACCACCTTTTTTCAAATGTCTTAAATCCTCAATTTTCATCCGATTGATTTGAAATTTAAATGATATTTTCAAATCAGCGAACTAAATTCAACCAACAACTATTTTTGAGATCAGCGTCAGCCAAAAGGTCAACATAGGCCAAGGAACAACCACTTTTTTTTCAAATTTCTAAAACCCTCGATTTTAATCTGATTGACTTGAAATTTGAATAGGATTTTCATAACAGCCAACTGAATTCAACCACCAACTATTTTTGAGATCAGCATCGGCCAAAAGGTCAACATAGGCCAAAGGTCAACCACTTTTTTCAAATGTCTAAAATCCTCAATTTTCATCCCATTGACTTGGAATTTGAATGGGATTTTCATATCAGCTAACTGAATTCAACCACCAAAACATTTTTGAGATCAACATTGGTCATAAGGTCAACATAGGCCACAGGTTAACTGCCTGTTTCTAATTTCTAAAATCCTCAATTTTCATCCGATTTACTTGAAATTTGAAAAGTATTTTCATATCAGCTTAGTGAAACCAACCACCATTTATTTTTGAGATCAACATAGGGCAAAAGGTCAACATCGGACAAATTTATAAAATTGCCAATTTTCATCCGATGAAGTTAAACTTTGAAGACGATTTGCATATCAGGTCACTGAATTCAACCACAAATTATTTTTGAGGTGAAAAGGATGCTCGACTGATTGCCATGTTTTGCCAAGTGTCGCTCTGTTAATGATTTTTAATTTGTGTGTTTGTCTGAACGCTCACTTATACTTGCCTACAGGTCACACTTTTAAACCGATCTTCACGAAACTTCACCAAATGGTAGAGTTTGTGGTCCGACAAAATCCTATGTATTTTTTCGTTCAAAAGGTCAACATCGGCCAAAGTTCAACCACTTTTTTTGGAATTTCTAAAATCCTCAATTTTCATCCAATTGACTTGAAATTTGAATAGGAATTACATATCGGCTAAATGAATTCAACCACCAACTATTTTAAAGATCAACTTCGGCCAAAAGGTCAACATAGGCCAAAGGTCAACAACAATTTTAAATTTATAAAATACTCAATTTTCATCCGATTCATTTGAAATTTGAATGGGATTTACATGTCCACTAACTAAATTCAACCACCAACTGTTTTTGAGATCAACATAGGCCAAACGGTCAACATAGGCCAAAGGTCAACCACTTTTTTTCAAATTTCTAAAATCCTCAATTTTCATCCGATTGACTTGAAATTTGAATAGGAATTACATATCGGCTAAATGAATTCAACCACCAACTATTTTTAAGATCAACTTCGGCCAAAAGGTCAACATAGGCCAAAGGTCAACCATTTTTTTTCGAATTTATAAAATCCTCAATTTTCATCCGATTGACTTGAAATTCGAATAGGATTTTCATGTAAGCGAACTGAATTCAACCCCCAACTATTTTTGAGATCAGCATAAGCCAAAAGGTCAACATTTGCCAAAGGTCAACAACAATTTAAAATTTCTAAAACTCACAATTTTCCTCCAATTCACTTGAAATTTGAATGGGATTTTCATATCAGCGAACTGAATTCAACCGCCCACTATTTTTGAGATCAGCATCGGCCAAAAGGTCAACATAGGCTAAAGGTCAACCACTTTTTTCAAATGTCTAAAATCCTCAATTTTCATCCGATTGACTTGGAATTTGAATGGGATTTTCATATCAGCTAACTGAACTCAACCACCAACTATTTTTGAGATCAACATAGGCCACACGGTCAACATAGGCCAAAGGTCAACCACTTTTTTTCAAATTTCTAAAACCCACAATGTTCCTCCAATTCACTTGAAATTTGAATAGGAATTACATATCGGCTAAATGAATTCAACCACCAACTATTTTTTAGATCAACTTCGGTCAAAAGGTCAACAGGCCAAAGGTCAACCATTTTTTTCAAATGTCTTAAATCTTCAATTTTCATCCGATTGACTTGAAATTTAAATGATATTTTCATATCAGCGAACTAAATTCAACCAACAACTATTTTTGAGATCAGCGTCAGCCAAAAGGTCAACATAGGCCAAGGAACAACCACTTTTTTTTCAAATTTCTAAACGCCTCGATTTTAATCTGATTGACTTGAAATTTGAATAGGATTTTCATAACAGCCAACTTAATTCAACCACCAACTATTTTTGAGATCAGCATAGGCCAAAATGTCAACATAGGCCAAAGGTCAACCATTTTTTTTCGAATTTATAAAATCCTCAATTTTCATCCGATTGACTTGAAATTCGAATAGGATTTTCATGTAAGCGAACTGAATTCAACCCCCAACTATTTTTGAGATCAGCATAAGCCAAAAGGTCAACATTTGCCAAAGGTCAACAACAATTTAAAATTTCTAAAACTCACAATTTTCCTCCAATTCACTTGAAATTTGAATGGGATTTTCATATCAGCGAACTGAATTCAACCGCCCACTATTTTTGAGATCAGCATCGGCCAAAAGGTCAACATAGGCTAAAGGTCAACCACTTTTTTCAAATGTCTAAAATCCTCAATTTTCATCCGATTGACTTGGAATTTGAATGGGATTTTCATATCAGCTAACTGAACTCAACCACCAACTATTTTTGAGATCAACATAGGCCACACGGTCAACATAGGCCAAAGGTCAACCACTTTTTTTCAAATTTCTAAAACCCACAATGTTCCTCCAATTCACTTGAAATTTGAATAGGAATTACATATCGGCTAAATGAATTCAACCACCAACTATTTTTTAGATCAACTTCGGTCAAAAGGTCAACAGGCCAAAGGTCAACCATTTTTTTCAAATGTCTTAAATCTTCAATTTTCATCCGATTGACTTGAAATTTAAATGATATTTTCATATCAGCGAACTAAATTCAACCAACAACTATTTTTGAGATCAGCGTCAGCCAAAAGGTCAACATAGGCCAAGGAACAACCACTTTTTTTTCAAATTTCTAAACGCCTCGATTTTAATCTGATTGACTTGAAATTTGAATAGGATTTTCATAACAGCCAACTTAATTCAACCACCAACGATTTCTGAGATCAGCATAGGCCAAAAAGGTCAACATAGGCCAAAGGTCAGCAACAATTTCAAATTTCTAAAATCCTCAATTTTCATCCGATTGTTTGAAAATTGAATGGGATTTTCATAACATCTTAGTGAAACCCACCAACAACTATTTTTGAGATCAGCATAGGCCAACATGTCAACATAGGCCAAAGGTCAACCACGTTTTTTAAATTTCTAAAACCCTCAATTTTCATCCAATTGACTTGAAATATGAATAGGATTTTCATGTCAGCGAACTGAATTCAACCCCCAACTATTTTTGAAATCAGCATAGGCCAAACTGTCAACATATGTCAAAGGTCAACAACAATTTCTAATTTCTAAAATCTTTGAAAGGGATTTTCATATCAGTGAAACGATTTCAAACACCAACTATTTTTGAGATCAATATTGGCCAAAAGGTCAACATAGGCCAAAGGTCAACCACTTTTTTCAAATTTCTAAAATCCTCAATTTTCATCCGATTGAATTGGAATTTGAATGGGATTTACATGTCAGCTAACTAAATTCAACCACCAACTGTTTTTGAGATCAACATAGGCCAAACTGTCAACATAGGCCAAAGGTCAACCACTTTTTTTCCAAATTTCTAAAATCCTCAATTTTCATCCGATTGACTTGAAATTTGAATGGGATTTACATATCGGCAAATGAATTCAACCACCAACTATTTTTTTCGATCAGCTTCGGCCAAAAGTTCGAGCTTTTTTAGCTCTTTCACGAGCCTCGATCTTGTAGGCCTATTCCAAAAAAAAAAAATCCCTTTTTTTCTTCCTCCATAGATTAGCCATCGCAGCAAAGATTGGTATTTTCGTCAGCGAAGCGATGGGTCTTCTGTTCTCGTGTAGATTAATCAAGTGGTGTCTATTTCCCACGGTGTAGTTGGCTGTAGCATCTCTGGTGTTTTATCAATGGAATGCACATTTTGAAAAATCTCTTCCTGTTTTGTTGTTTTTATCGATGACTCGCCCGATTAATAATCGATGAGAGCTTGAATAATATAATAGAGTGGATTTACACTACATGGCCAAAAGTAAGCGGACACCTTCTAATGAGTGGATTCGGCTGTTTCAGCCACACCTATAATTGCTGACAGGTATATATAATCAAGCACACACCGCCACGCGCCACTCGCCAGTCGCCAGGCAATCTCCATAGACAAACATTGGCAGTAGAATGGGCCGTACTGAAGAGCTCAGTGACTTTCAACGTGGCACCGTCATAGGATGCCATCTTTCTAACAAGTCAGTACGTAAAATTTCTGCCCTGCTAGAGCTGCCCCGGTCAACTGTTGGTGCTGTTATTGTGAAGTGGAAACGTCACGGAGCAACAACAGCTCAGCCGCGAAGTGGTAGGCCACACAAGCTCACAGAACGGGACCGCCGAGTGCTGAAGCGCGTATCGCGTAAAAATCGTCTGTCCACGGTTGCAACACTCACTACCGAGTTCCAAACTGCTTCTGGAAGCAACGTCAGCACAAAGACTGTTCGTCGGGAGCTTCATGAAATGGGTTTCCATGGCCGAGCAGCTGCACACAAGCCTATGAGTAAGATCACCATGCGCAATGCCAAACGTCGGCTGCAGTGGTGTAAAGCTGGCGAGAGTTTGGGTCAGGGTGGTGGTGGCGGTGGTGGTGTGTGTGGTTCGGGGTGGTGAGTGTGGGTCGGGGTGGTGGTGGTGGTGGTGAGTGTGGGTCGGGGTGGTGTTGGTGGTGAGTGTGGATCGGGGTGGTGGTGGTGAGTGTGGGTCGGGGTGGTGAGTGTGGGTCGGGGTGGTGAGTGTGGGTCGGGGTGGTGAGTGTGGGTCTGGGTGGTGGTGGTGAGTGTGGATCGGGGTGGTGGTGGTGAGTGGATCGGGGTGGTGGTGGTGGTGAGTGTGGATCGGGATGGTGGTGGTAAGTGTGGATCGTGGTGGTGGTGGTGGTGAGTGTGGGTCAGGGTGGTGGTGGTGAGTGTGGGTCAGGGTGGGGGGGGGTGGTGGTGAGTGTGGGTCAGGGTGGGGGTGGTGGTGAGTGTGTATCGGGGTGGTGGTGGTGGTGGTGAGTGGGTCGGGGTGGTGGTGGTGGTGGTGAGTGGGTCAGGGTGGGGGTGGTGGTGGTGAGTGTGGGTGGGGGTGGTGGTGGTGAGTGTGGGTCAGGGTGGTGGTGGTGAGTGTGGGTCAGGGTGGGGGTGGGGGTGGTGGTTGTGGTCAGTGTGGGTCGGGGTGGTGGTGAGTGTGGGTCGGGTGGTGGTGGTGGTGAGTGTGGGTCGGGGTGGTGGTGAGTGTGGGTCGGGGTGGTGGTGGTAGTGGTGTGGGTCGGGTGGTGGTGGTGGTGAGTGTGGGTCGGGGTGGTGGTGAGTGTGGGTCGGGGTGGTGGTGGTAGTGGTGAGTGTGGGTCGGGGTGGTGGTGGTAGTGGTGAGTGTGGGTCGGGGTGGTGGTGTTGGTGAGTGTGGGTCGGGGGGTGGTGGTGGTGGTGAGTGTGGGTCGGGGTGGTGGTGGTGGTGATTGTGGGTCGGGGTGGCGGTGGTGATTGTGGGTCGGGGTGGCGGTGGTGATTGTGGGTCGGGGTGACGGTGGTGATGATTGTGGGTCGGGGTGGTTGGGGTGAGAGGTTGGGTCAGGGTGGTGGTGGTGGTGGTGGTGGTGGTGATTGTGGATCGGGGTGGTGGTGGTGGTGAGAGGTCGGGGTGGTGGGGGTGAGAGGTTGGGTCGGGGTGGTGGGGGTGAGAGGTTGGGTCGGGGTGGTGGGGGTGAGAGGTTGGGTCGGGGTGGTTGTCGTCGTGGTGGTGGGTCGGGTGGTTTTTGTTGGTCCAGGTGGTTGTTGTGGTGCTGCTGTGAGTGTGGGTGGTGGTTGAGTGTGGGTTGGGGTGGTGGTGTGAGTGTGGGGTGGTGGGGGTGAGGTTGGGGTGGTGGGGGTGAGAGGTTGGGGTGGTGGGGGTGAGAGGTTGGGGTGGTGGGGGTGAGAGGTTGGGGTGGTGGGGGTGAGAGGTTGGGGTGGTGGGGGTGAGAGGTTGGGGTGGTGGGGGTGAGGTTGGGGTGGTGGGGCTGAGGTTGTGGTGGTGGGGCTGAGAGGTTGTGGTGGTGGGGCTGAGAGGTTGGGGTGGTGGGGCTGAGAGGTTGGGGTGGTGGGGCTGAGAGGTTGGGGTGGTGGGGCTGAGAGGTTGGGGTGGTGGGAGTGAGAGGTTGGGTTGGGGTGGTGGGAGTGAGAGGTTGGGTCGGGGTGGTGGGGATGAGAGGTTGGGTCGGGGTGGTGGGGTGAGGTTGGGTCGGGGTGGTGGGGTGAGAGGTTGGGTCGGGGTGGTGGTGGTGAGTGTCTGTCAGGGTGGTGGTGGTGAGTGTGGGTCGGGGCGGTGGTGGTGACTGGGGGTCGGGGTGGTGGTGGTGGGTGTGGGTCGGGGTGGTGGTGTGAGAGGGTGGGTCGGGGTGGTGGTGTGAGAGGGTGGGTCGGGGTGGTGGTGTGAGAGGGTGGGTCAGGTGGTGGTGGAGTGAGTGAGAGGGTGGGTCGGGTTGGTGGAGTGAGAGGGTGGGTCGGGGTGGTGGTGTGAGAGGGTGGGTCTGGGTGGTGGTCTGAGAGGGTGGGTCGGGGTGGTGGTGGTGTGAGTGAGAGAGTGGGTCGGGGTGGTGGTATGAGAGGGTGGGTCGTGGTGGTGGCGTGAGCGGGTGGGACGGTGCGGTGGTGGTGTGAGAGGGTGGGTTGGGTCGGGGCGGTTGGGGTGGTGGGGGTGAGAGGTTGGGTCGGTGTGGTGGAGGCTTGGAGGGGGAGCCAGTGTGGTGTGGAGGGTTGCGTTGCTGTTCATATAACGTGGTAGAATATAACGTTGGTGTGCTGCTTTTGACTTACATAAAATTTGGTATATTTACTCCCGCCAGGAGGTGTGTGTGTGTGTGTGTGTGTGTGTGTGTGTGTGTGTGTGTGTGTGTGTGTGTGTGTGTGTGTGTGTGTGTGTGTGTGTGTGTGTGTGTGTGTGTGTGTGTGTGTGTGTGTGTGTGTGTGTGTGTGTGTGTGTGTGTGTGTGTGTGTGTGTGTGTGTGTGTGTGTGTGTGTGTGTGTTTGTGTGTGTGTGCGCACACAAGATATCTGGAAAAGTTCTGAACGGATTTGGATGAAAGTTGGTGGGATGATTGCACTTGGGATAAGGAAGAATTGATTAGTTTTTGGTGAAGCTCAGGAAATTATTCTGGATACAGGAAGTTTTTTTGGGGAATTTCTTTGAGAATTTTTTTTTCTGTTTTCCTTTAAAAAACATTTTCTCTGCAATAATTGGACCGATTGAGAGCAAATTTTTACCATACGAGGGACTCTGTCTGCAGAATATTTTAATGGTAATTATGACGTCACAGGTCACGTGGTTCGGCCGCCATATTGTTTTGAGTGAAAAACACTAAAATCCAATTTTCTCCAAAACGCCTGAACACATCGAGGCCAAACTTTGCAGGCAGAATCGCATACCCATGACGAACAAAAAAGTCAGCGAGCATGATGCATGCATCACATGGTTTCAGAGTTATGACGTTTTTAAGCACAAACATTTAAAACCTAGCTCCTCCCTCATTTGTGATCCAATCGAGGGGAAACTTCACAAATCTGTTCAGCATATCAGTCTACTAAAATGTCCTTTTGGAATTTGCGATAGGTAACGTGGTTTGGCAGATATCGTTAATTAAACGCAAATAAAAACATTTATATCCCTTGAACCACTTCATTGATCGACGTGAAACTTCATACTGTAGTAGAAGTCATGAAGAGTAACAAGTGTGCAAAATTTGAAGATGATTGGATGTACGGTCTGGAAGCTGGAAGTTGTTATTGCGTGAAGAAGAAGAGTCTTCGCCTATGGACGATTAATTATTTATCACATGTACAGACTTGCAGGCATCGTTTGGGAACCTCAATTTGGGAACCTCAATTTGGGAACCGTTCATGAGGGAACCTCAAATGAAATTATAAATCTAGATTTGTCAATGGCTGAGGTATATTAACAAACGAATAAAACAGATTTGGCAAAATTCCAACTTTTTAAAAAAGATCGCATATTCACCCAGGGTTGAGAGGCTGAAGAAGAAGAAACCTTGCATGCACTTCCCAGACCAAAAAATAATTCTGGCTCTGCGATTTTCATGTTTATTTATCTATATATCTACATAGCTGGGCAGTGTCTGTTGTCACTGAACTACTCCCTGAAACTTTTATTTCCGTGGTTGTGAAGTGTTTTTAATAACGTGGTGGTGGTTTTGAATCACGTGGTGGTGAGGTATTTTGAATTATGTGGTGGTGAGGTGTAAAATGATGTGGTGGTGAGGTGTTTTAAAATCACGTGGCTGTGAGGTGCTTTTAATATCGTGTTTTGTGGCTGTGAGGTGTTTTTAATTTCGTGTTTTGTGGCTGTGAGGTGCTTTTAATATCGTGTTTTGTGGCTGAGGTGTTTTTAATTTCGTCCTTCGTGGCTGTGAGGTGCTTTTAATTTCGTGTTTTGTGGCTGTGAGGTGTTTTTAATTTCGTGTTTCATGGCTGTGAAGTGTTTTTAATTTCGTGTCTTGTGGCTGTTATATATGTACATATATATATTGTTACAGATTCATCACTTCCGTTGTGGTGGTTTGCATCCACTGTAAATATTTCTGATTCCATGTACTATTATTGTTTTCAAAAGGTTCATTGTCCATGAACTGTTTTCAAAAGGTAAAAAAGTTAATGTTAAAAAAAACATGAAACCGGATCGGGAAAAGGACGACAAAGAGGAAGAGGAGGAAAAAAAAAGGCGGAGCGAGGGAGTCGGACAAGAAAGCCGAGCCGCTCCGAGTTCTGAAGCGAACGTTGGCGAGCAAGTCATGAGGGAACTTTTGGGGTTCCCGAGAAAGGGATTCCTGCGACAGAGTTGTCATCGCTGTGACCGATCAACCTGCGTATCAGGTTTTTGGCGGTGGAGTCCGAGGAGAATTATCACCGGGCCGTGACGTCTCAAGAATGGGTCGTCGGCCATTTTGACTCACGCGCTTCATGCGCCGAGTAAGGTTTCTTTGCTTCGTCAGCCGTTTTCACCGCTTTCAGACGTATCTGGTGTGCGTGTGTGCACCGTGACTTTTGAAGATTAATTTGCGGTTCGCCGACTGTGAGCCGTGAAAGCCCATACCTGTCGCCTGGAGGGCACCTTTGGATTTCCCAGTCGCCTTGAGGGCGCCTTTGCACAGCTTTCGCTGTGTGACTGTACTTGCCATCCGCACGGGATTCTGGTCTCGATTGGACATCGTTCTGAATGTATATATTGTTACGTGCTCTTCCCCGACCCCATGGTCACGATGTACCTCCGAGCCCCGAGAGGAGTCACGGCAGAAAAATGTGTTACTCTGTGTCAAAAATCAATGGTGAAACCACACCAATTGTTACCAACAAACAAATATTGTATTAGAAATCGCAGAAGAATAACAGTAGAACAATAATAGCAATCAAAAGTACAATCAATGTATATCTTATGATGGTACCATCAGCTAGTATAAAGTAACTCACTGTGCCTCAAGTGAGTGACAAAGAACATTCCCCAATGTCTCTATATTCCCATCTTCGAGTTCAGAGTTGATCCCCTCCAGCGATCGTCAGAACGATGTTGAATCGAAACCCGAATCCCGTTCAGGTGACAGGCCCAGTCACGCCGCCAAAACTGCACAAAGGCGCACGCGGCCAAAGCGGCGAAAAGGCGCACTCAAGGCGACTGGGAAATCACACCCTCTGGTATGATTGTTTTACAGCTCCAAATCGGCGAACCTCAGGTTTGCCTTCAAAATCCGCGTTACACACACACACATCCCAGATAGACGTCTGAATGGTGAAAATGGCTGATGCGAAGCAAGGAAAGTTTGCTCGACGCGCAAAGCGCGCGAGTCAAAATGGCCGACCGCCCGTACTCGGGTCGAAACGACACGACGATGATTCCTCGGAATCCAACGCAAAACCTGACACGCAGGTGGATCAGTCACAGCGACAACTCTGTCGCAGGAATTCCTTTCCCAGGAACCCCAAAAGTTCACGAGCGACTTTCGTTCGACAACGTTCGCCCCAGACCTTGAAACGACTCGCTTCTTCCGACTTCACTCGCTCCGCCCTTTTTCTCTCTCCTCTTCTTCGTCTTCCGGTTTCCGAACCGCTTTCTTGTTTCTTTTAACATTAACTTTTTTTTACCTTTTGAAAACAGTTCATGAACAATGAACCTTTTGAAAACAATAAAATAGTACATGGAATCAGAAATATTTACAGTAGATGCAAATCACCACAACGGAAGTGACGAATCCGTAACAATATCTGTGCAGTGTCTGTCTTTTGTTGTCTTGTCTTGTCTTGTGTTGTCACTGAACTACTCCCTCAAACTTTTGTGAAATCGTACTATTCCAACTTGACCCACAGCGGGAGTATGCGCTCTACTGAGTGGCATTCTCGTATTACTTGTTAAATCGAAGATTTTTCAAGTATATTGGTCGGTTGCGTTTGTGGTTCTGTCTGTCTGTTTGTCACCGGCCTACAGGTCACAATTTTCAACCGATCTTCACGAAACTTCACCAAATCGTAGAGTTGGTCAAAAGCAAGAAGCCTATTGTTTTTGGGGTCAAAAGGTCAACATGGGCCAAAGGTCACCAACTTTGCTAAATTTCTAAAATCCTCAATTTTCATCCGATTGACGTGAAATTTGAAGAGGACTTGCATATCTGGTCACTGAATTCAACCACCAAGTATATTTGAGGTCAACATAGGCCAAAAGGTCAACATAGGCCAAATTTCTAAAATCCTTAATTTTCATCCGATTGACGTGAAATTTGAAGAGGACTTGCATATCTGGTCACTGAATTCAACCACAAATTATATTTTAGGTAAGCGTAGGCCAAAAGGTCAACATCAGCCAAGTTTTTAAAATCCTCAATTTTCATCCGATTGACTTGAAAATTGAACAGCATTTGCACATTGAGTCAATAAACAGGGAAACGTACGATCTGAGGTCAATATATCAAAGGTAAACTCAAGGTCAACATTCCAAAATCATCATTTTTCTTCTGAAAAATCGTCACTTTTCTTCCTATTGACCTGAGCTTTGATCAAGATTGTCAATTTTAATCTTGATGAAATGGACAATTTGCTGTGCCAATTGAATTTTTTTTTCTTGAGGGTGGGGGGGGGGCGGATTTTGCAAGTATCGTGTTCCGCATGACGTCATCTTGTTTATTTATTTGATATTTTCATATAAACTTCAGATATTGTGTGTCGATTGCACAGGATAGCATAGAGGCACACACATTCGCCTATGAACTGTTTAGCTTGGGTTTGAATCTTGGACTAGCTATAATATGTCAGGGTGATTCATCAATTTGTGCGCACCTTCCATCAGAAGGACGTTAAGCCAGGAGACCAATCTGCCAGCACTGATCGCTGATGGACGTTGCATTCGCAAGGTGTCCTTCGTGAAGAGTAGGGGAGTTGTCGTGGGCACCATGACCAAATTACTTATGATTGCACTGACTGAGAAGGCAACGGCTAACCACCCAGCACAACCCTTGCTCAGTTCCTCCTTTGGAACTACCGACGCTCTGTATAGTGTATGGCACTGATGATGACCATGAGATATACTGGTTAATTTATCCTGTGTTCCATTGTTCACCTGCAGAGCTACCTCAAAATCTTCTGTTTGCTGGGGCTAAAGCCGACATGGCGTCTTCAACGAAACAACAGGCGCTTGAGCACAAACTCATCCCCGAGATTAATGGGAAAGCTGGAGAGGAAGTACTTCAAGGTCTTCAGGCTGCAGGTTCAGGTGGTCGGCAGCGCTGCCTTGATGGGTCTGGCCGTCTGCTGAGCACCTTTCTGCCTGAACCTACTTGTAAGTTGCAAAAACCTGTTGTGTATATATTTAGCCCTTTTTACATTATCTGTTGATGTTAAGCAAACATAATTTATTTTGAAATTTTCATGCCTCGCTGATTGTCAGTGCTTTTGATATCAGAAACAAATAAAACAAGACAAAGAGCAATCAGAGATTGCAAACCTTCACCAGGATGTATTTTCAGTGGTTTTTAAGGCTTTTGTGTTAAAACAAATATGGCGGCCGAACCACGTGACCGATGACGTCAACATTATTTTTTTTCTAAACGAATTTATTCCTAGATTATGCTCAAGAAATTTCATCTCGATTGGATGAAGTTTTGTACTTGTCAAATTATGACGTCATAATGGAGGCACCTATGACATCATCATTAACATCTTTTATTCCCCATGGGGAGTTCTTTACAATGAGCCATGTCTCCATTTTTTTGTCTTTACAGCGCTCTTGGAGATATAGAGGTGCAATTTTTTTTTTTTTTTTTTTTTTTTTTTTTGGGATACTGAATCGAGGCTCGTGAAAGAGCTGACATTTACTTCACAAACAAATCAACCAGACAAACAAAATATATAAAAAGAGGGAGCGGAAGACAAGAGAATGGGAAGTACACAAACACTTGAGAGCACACAACATTTAAGAGCAGGGAGATGTGTGGGAGATGTGTGGGAGGGAGAGGGCTTGGGGGGGAGGAGGCGTGGGAAGGGGGGCGGGGGGTGGGAGAAGTATAAAACACAAGGACACCAAGGACTTCCAGGACAGAAGTTGGTATTTCAAAAAGTGGAATTGGGGTGAAATTATCGGGGATAGAAAAGATCAAGGTTTTGGATGGGGGAAGATAAGAGATGGTGGTGAACAGCTGTTTTAAAGACCTGGAGGGTGGAGTGGGATCGAAGAGAGTGAGGGAGTTTGTTCCAGAGGCGAGAGAATAGAGGAATGAAGGAGTGAAGGTGAGCAGAGAGTCTTGATTTTGGCAGTTTAACCATAAGAGGGTTGCAGGCAGATCTTGTGCGACCTGTAGGAATATGTATTTGCGGGACAGAGCCCAGAGAGAGCTGGTGGGGCAAGGCCAGAAAGGAGTCGGTAGAAGACGGAAAGACCACCAACCTGTCTGCGGTGAGTGAGTGAGAGGCCCTTGGAGTTAGCTTCATCGTGGGAGATTCCAATGATTCTGAATGCTTTGCTTTCAACAGCGTGAAGACGAGCTAGGTGTGAGGCAGGAGCACCAGCCCAGAGGGGAGAGCAGTATTCCATTGAGCTGCGGATGAAAGTCTTGTACGTGGTGAGGAGCTCAGGTGTGCCAAGGAAGGACTTCGCACGACGGAGGATGCCCAGTCGGCGACTGGCTTTGGAGGCCAGATTTGAAATGTGGTTTTCCCAGGAAAGATCATGGCAGATAGTGAGACCCAAAAGTTTGAGTGACAGAACTTCTTGGAGAGGATTATTCAGAAAGTAGATGGGAGGGTTGTCCAGTCGGTCTTTTCGGAGAGACATCGTAAGAGTGTGAGATTTGTCAGGATTGAAAGACATGTTCCACTTGTTTGCCCAGTCTGTGATTTTGTCCAGGTCTGCAGAGAGTGAGGAGGCTGCAGACTGCCGATCTGAGGGATGAAGAATGGAGCGACAGAGAGTAGAGTCATCAGCAAAGAGATAGAGAGGATTTTCAAGAGAGTCGGAGAGATCATTGATGAAGACCAGAAAAAGCACAGGGCCCAGAACACTGCCTTGGGGAACTCCAGCCTGAACAGGAAGAGGAGATGAGAGAAACCCATTCAGGGCCACACGTTGACTACGACTAGAGAGGAAGTCCGCCAGCCATTTTTTTCGGTGTTTCCAAGATGGCGGCTGAACCATGTGACTTATGACGTCATTATCATTAAAATATTCTACAGGTGGAGTTGCACCTATGGTGAAACTTTCCTATCAATCGGACCAACGGTTGCAGAGAAAATCATATTTATTCTGTGCGGACAAGCAGACAGACAAACGGACTCAAATGCAATACCCTCTCTTCTGGCGAGGGTAACAACAAAAACAGCAATCAGAGATTGCAAACCCTCGCTAGGATGTATTTTCAGTGGTTTTTAAGACTTTTGTGTTAAAACAAATTTGGCGGCCGAACCACGTGATCGATGACGTCATCATTATTTTTTTTTCTCCACCAATTTATGCCGACATGGCGCTCAAGAAATTGCATCTTGATTGGATGATGTTTTGTACTTGTCGAATTATGACGTCATAATGGAGGCACCAATGACATCATTAACATATTTTATTCCCCATGGAGAGTTCTTTACAATGAGCCATGTCTCAATTTTTTTCTATACAGCACTTTCGGAGATATAGAGGTGCAAAGTTTTTCGGTTTTTCCAAGATGGCGGCCGGAACCACATGACCGATGACGTCATCAATTAGGCACAGTCTATTCCAGGGCAAGACAAATATGTGTGTAAAGTTTGGCGATTTTTCGTGCAACGGTGTAGACGTGCTGCGAACAGACAGACAAACAGATAAAAAATCGGTCAGAGACCGAGGACTTGCCGGAATGTACTTTTTATTGGCCATTTCGGACAAATATGGCGGCCGAACCACGTGACCGATGACCATCATTAACATATTTTATTCCCCATGAAGAGTTCTTTACAATGAGCCATGTCTCAATTTTTTCTATTCAGCACTTTCGGAGATATGGAGGTGCAAAGTTTTTCGGTTTTTCCAAAATAGCGGCCGAATCACGTGACTTATGACGTCATCATTAACATATTTTATTCCCCATGCAGAGTTCTTTACAATGAGCCATGTCAATTTTTTCTGTTCAGCACTTTCGGAGATATAGAGGTGCAAAGTTTTTCGGTTTTTCCCAAGATGGCGGCCGAACCACGTGACTGATGACGTCATCAATTGGGCACAGTCTATTCCAGGGCAAGACAAATGCGTGTGCAAAGTTTGGCGATTCCACGTGCAACGGTGTAGACGTAGTGCTGCAAACACAGACAGACAGACAGACAAACGATCAGATCAACATACTTGCCGGAATCTTTTCCGGCAAGTAAAAATCGGTCAGAGACTTGCCAGAATGTACTTTTTATCGGCCATTTTGGACAAATATGGCCGCCGAACCATGTGACCGATGACGTCATCATTATTATTTTTTTCTCCACCAGTTTATGCCAACATGGTGCTCAGGAAATTGCATCTTGATTGGACGAAGTTTTGTACTTGTTGAATTATCAAATTATGACGTCATAATGGAGGCCTTGCGCCGAGAGAGTTAAAAATTTGGCACAGTCTATTGCAGGTCAAGACAAATGTGTGTTTAAAGTTTGGCGATTCTACGTGCAACGGTGTAGACGTAGTACTGCGAACAGACAGACAAACAGGCAGACAGCCAAACCTACCGATCAACATACTTGCCAGAATCTTTTCCGGCAAGTAACAGACAGACAGACAGACAAACAGATGAAAAATCGGTCAGAGACTGACAACTTGCCGGAATGTACTTTTTTATCGGCCATTTTGGACAAATATGGCAGCCGAACCACGTGACCGATGACGTCATTATTTGTTTTATGAACTAATTTATTCCTTGATGATGCTCAAGAAATTTCATCTTGATCGGATGAAGTTTTGTACTTGTCGAATTATGATGTCATAATTGAGGCATCTATGACCATCATCAACATATTTTATTCCCCATGGACAGTTCTTTACAATGAGCAATGTCTCAATTTTTTCTCTTCAGCACTTTCGGAGATGTAGAGGTTCAATTTTTTTCGGGTTTTCCAAGATGGCGGCCGAACCACGTGACCGATGACATCAATTGGGCACAGTCTATTCCAGGGCAAGACAAATGTGTGTGTAAAGTTTGGCGATTCTACGTGCGACGGTGTTGACGTAGTACTGCAAACAGACAGACAGACAGATGAAAAATCGGTCAGAGACCGAGGACTTGCCGGAATGTACTTTTTTAACGGCCATTTTGACAAATATGGGGGCCGAACCACGTGACCGATGACGTCATCATTAACATATTTTATTCCCCATGGAGAGTTCTTTACAATGAGCCATGTCTCAATTTTTTCTATTCAGCACTTTCGGAGATAGAGGTGCTACGTTTTTCGGATTTTCCAAGATGGCGGCCGAATCACGTGACCGATGACGTCATCATTAACATATTGTATTCTCCATGGAGAGTTCTTTGCAATGAGCCATGTCTCAATTTTTTCTATTCAGTACATTCAGAGATATGGAGGTGCAAATTTTTCAGTTTTTCCAAGATGGCGGCCGAACCACGTGACCTATGACGTCATTATTAACATATTTTATTCCCCATGACCGTGTTCTTTACAATGAGCCATGTCTGAATTTTTTCTGTTCAGCACTTTTGGAGATATAGTGGTGCAAAGTTTTGCCGTTTTTCCAAGATGGCGGCCGAACCACGTGACCGATGACGTCATCAATTGGGCACAGTCTATTCCAGGGCAAGACAAATACGTGTGCAAAGTTTGGTGATTCTACGTGCAACGGTGTAGACATAGTGCTGCAAACAGACAAACAGACAGACAGATGAAAAATCGGTCAGAGACCGAGGACTTGCCGGGATGTACTTTTTTTCGGCCATTTAGGACAAATATGGCGGCCGAACCACGTGACTGATGACGTCATCACCAACATATTTTATTCCCTATGGAGAGTTCTTTACAATGAGCCATGTCTCAATTTTTTCTATTCAGCACTTTCAGAGATATGGATGTGCAACATTTTTCGGTTGTTCCAAAATGGCGGCCGAACCATGTGACATATGACGTCATCATTAACGTATTTTATTCCCCTTGGAGAGTTCTTTACAATGAGGCATGTCTCAATTTTTTGAGTTCAGCACTTTCGGAGATATGGAGGTGCAAAGGTTTGCCGTTTTTCCAGGATGGCGGACGAACCACCTGACCGATGACGTCATCATTTACATATTTTATTCCCCCTGGAGAGTTCTTTACAATGAGCCATGTCTCAATTTTATCTATTTAGCACTTTCAGAGATATGGATGTGCAAATTTTTTCGGTTTTTCCAAAATGGCGGCCGAACCACGTGACATATGACGTCGTCATGAACATATTTGATTCCGCATGAAGAGTTCTTTACAATGAGCCATGTCTCAATTTTTTCTGTTCAGCACTTTTGGAGATTTCGTGGTGCAAAGTTTTGCCGTTTTTCCAAGATGGCGGCCGACCACGTGACTGATGATGTCATCATTAACATATTTTATTCCCCATGGAGAGTTCTTTACAATGAGCCATGTCTCAATTTTTTCTGTTCAGTACTTTCGGAGATGTAGAAGTGCAAAGTTTTTCGGTTTTTCCAAGATGGCGGCCGAACCACGTCACCGATGACGTCATCAATTGGGCACAGTCTATTCCAGGGCAAGACCAATATGTTTGCAAAGTTTGGCGATTCTCCGTGCAACGGTGTAGACGCAGTGCTGCAAACAGACAGACAGACAAACAGACAGACAGACAAACAGACAGACAGACAAACAGACAGACAGACAAACAGACAGACAGACAAACAAACGAACAGATCAACATACTTGCCGGAATCTTTTCCGGCAAGTAACAAACGAACAGATCAACATACTTGCCGGAATCTTTTCCGGCAAGTAACAAATCAACCGATCAACGTACTTGCGGGAATCCTTTCCGGCAAGTAACAAACCAACCGATCAGCATACTTGCCGGAATCTTTTCCCGCAAGTAACAAACAGATGAAAAATCGGTCAGAGACCGAGGACTTGCCGGAATATACTTTTTTTTATCGGCCATTTTGGACAAATATGGCGGCCGAACCACGTGACAGATGACGTCATCATTATTTTTTTTTCTCCACCAGTTTGTGCCGACATTGCACTCAAGAAATTTCATCTTGATTGGATGAAGTTTTGTACTTGTCGAATTATCGAATTGTGACGTCATAATGGAGGCCTTGGGCCGAGAGAGTTAAAAATTGGGCACAGTCTATTCGAGGGCAAGACAAATATGTGTGTAAAGTTTGGCGATTCTACATGCAACGGTGTAGACGTAGTATTGCGAATAAACAGACAAACCAACCGATCAACATACTTGCCGGAATCTTTTCCGGACAGTACTTGACAATGAGCCTTGTTTCAATTTTTTACATTGAGCGGTTTCAGAGATGAGGTGTAACGTTTTTCGATTTTTCGAAGATGGTGTCCATACTACGTGACCTAAGACGTCATAATTGTGAATAAATAAAAAAAATCTACAGGCGGAGGCGCTCCAATGGTAAAATTTTGTCAATCGGACCAAGTGTTGTTGAGAAAATGATTTTTTAAATGCAGCGTACATACGCCACACATGCACAACATTTACGCAACCGAATGCCTAACGCTGGTTTTCACTTCGAGCGCAGGGTAATGATGTAATCTGCCTGCAATAACGTCATCTTTGTTTTATTTTTTTCTGTCATGTTGAAAACTGACTTTAGTATTAGGATTCCTGTGTGCACCTCTCCTTATGATGTAGGTAACCAATGTTTAAATCCCATATATATTATATGTTCTTGTCCATTGTCTCCTTATGTCCTTGTTGTTTATATAAAGGTACGTTGATGTCTAGCCGTGACTCAGCATGTGATTTATATCCATGCTCTTCTTCAAAGCTTAAATCCTGATAGAAAAAGCTTTGTATGTGCAAAAGACTACTTGTGTCTACAAAATATGTACTTTGATCTGTTGGGTCATCTTACTATCTTACTATAATTCACCAAATGTCTGTCTGTCTGTTCGAAGGTACCGCAAAAACGGCTCAACCAATCGAAACGATATTTTGTGTGGGTAATCCTGGGATCTCCAGGAGTAAAATAGGCTATTTCGTTTTTCCAATTTCAGCTTTGGTCTCCAGTATTCTCAGGTTTGGACTCCCGCATAACATTCACGTTCGCATAACGTCCATTGTTCTCATTGTGATGATGTTGTTTTCCCGGGTGCTGCACCGATCGCTGCACAGCTGCACCTATCGAACTCGGTGACCTCGGACAAAGACCTTTTATTATTCCTTTAAACCTTTTATTAAATTTAAATAAAAAAATTTAAATACTGTATTCCTTTAAACCTTTTTTTTTTTTTTTTTAAATTAAAGACCTTTTATTTTATTTTATTATTATATTATTCCATCGTGTTTCAAATCGTGATATCAACTGTACACTTTTCTTTAGGAAAAAAAAGGAATGATTTTGTACCAACATCACAATGAAACGCAATCACAATTCACATATTCGTGAAATTCTAATATTTTCGTCACAATGAAAACATCGTCACAAACGGGTACTGGAGGCAATGTGACAAACGTCTCAAACGGGTACAATATTTGAGAGGCCATTGCCAAAACGATTTGTTTTCTCTGGTATGTGTTTCTGGGCGGATACTGTTTCAGATAAACCGGTAAAATGCCTACCAAACGGAAAGCCTCGTTAACGAAAACGTCCAAGGAAGCTGTTGCAAGAAAGAAGGCTCGGGAAAGGTGTACTGTCTGCGGGTGTACTAGTAACTCACGTTAGTTTTATTTTCTGGTTGCGACAATGTTGTGTTTTTGGGCAAAATGTTTTAAAAGCTTGTGTTACACTTCCTATTAATAATAATGGTTGGTTCAAGGTTTGACCCATGTTGCCATGTAATGCATGTCAAGGAGCGAGCATTTTTAATGTGACTTAGCCAAGGGAAACTATTGCTGATATTTATTACTAGTACACCCGCTCAATACGGGCGTGACAGGAAGGGTCATTCCTCTTTGGGGTATATAGATTACAGTAGATCTATGGCCGGGTCTCAAGAACATTGGGTGTGTTAATTTACCAAGTTTCTTGTGGAGAGATCGCCAAGTGGTTTAAGCATTCGAGCAACACTCCATTCAAAACCGTTAAGGAACTGCAGTCCTGGTAAGCGCTAGCTGGCTGCTTGGTAAATGAGCACACCCTGGGCTTCCTCCCTCTCAGTTTTGTGTTGAACAGCAGGAGGAAGTTTCAAAAGTTCGCAACGAAAAACGTCACGTTAGTGGCAGGAAGGGTCATGTTATTAACCCAACCCTAGTGAGGTATTTAGATTAAAGTATATCCTCGCTCATTTAGTTCTATAAGTAAAACTTACCTCACGGATGTCGGGATTCCTCCAAATTTCTTTGTTTAATGTGATGAACAGCATTAGCGACTGTTTAAAAAGCTGATCATACGTGTTTGTGGTTTATAATATATTTACTTCTGGTAGAGCTCCCACTAACGCCATGATAAGCTATTTATAAACGTTGACGACGTTTGTTCAAGGAAGAAAAACCCGTTGGGGATGTGGGGCATTATTATTGTCATGTTTGTGGGGGGGGTAGTGATACTCTAGACCAGGTAGAATGTATAGATTAGTGTGCTCTGCCTGTCGTGAAGAAGAAGAACCATCTCAATGTACCATAAGTAGGGAATTTGTGTAGACCGGACTGTTGTGTAAGCTTGCATATTCGTCCCCATCAGAGGAGTGGGGCTTGTTAATTAGCGAGGGATTATGGGTAAATTAATCCCCTGTATGCAATTGCCTCTAATTATTCCTTTGTTATGACATACGCAGCACACGTACCTAGTACGAAATCGTGCATTTAAACACCCTAATTAAAAACCTACCGGAAGCCAGGACATTGAGCGCTGCCGCTGATAACATTGACTTGGTAAGTGCACAGGTCAGGCAGCTCCGTGGAGACATGCCCAAAGAGCAGTGATTGGTCGAGGGTTTGATTGACGGGAAGGACTGGTAAGAAAGGACTCGCTCATTGGTGAAGCACGACAGATGGCGTCAGAGCCTGGACGATAAAGAAACGCTCTGGCCGACATTTTCTCTCTTCCTTGCCTTCTCGTTCTGGATGCCATGGTCGTGGACCGACATTTTCTGCTCTTGCTTCTCCTCATCTCTCTTTCTTGGGCTGCTGATCCTGGATCCTTAGTGGACGGTTGCGCTTTGCTCTCTTAGGCGGGGAGGCTTCATCGCGGGCGGCCGTGTGCCGATATCTTGCTGGTGGTCGTGAGGAGGAAGAGCCATGGACTGAGAACTGCGGGTTTCCAAGCAAGAACGACGAGTGGACAAGCGCTGCCTGCTTGCTGCAGCTCAACGAGGCTAGGAGTGAGGGAACGCGCGGTGAGGCCTAGCCCGCGCAAACGGGCGCATTTTCTCCGCCAAGGCCTCAGACGATCATTGACGATTCTTGACGAGATACACCAGCGATTGGAGATAAGTGTCATAAATAACACATTTATTTTCAATTATTTTTCCCTTTCGTCTGTATTTGGATCTGTGTGTGGGGACATGCCAATTTAGGATTTTATTTACTGTGCATTATTTTGTATTACTGGCATTTCTTTTAATAACGCCGGCATTTATTTTTGTACAGTAAATCCTGAGTCAGCTCGCATTAATTGTTAGATTGAAGACTGCCGGTGGGATCCATGAAGGTAAGCGCTCCGGCTTCACCACTTGCCCCCACGTATTCTCCGCTATATCTTGACTGAACGCGTCAGAGTTAAAGCTTGTTCGGCAATCCGTTCCCTTGGACGATTTTAATCACCGAGGAACGCGACTTTATTAATATTGTTTTGTAATAACGTTAATATTATGCTATTATCATTCATTTTATTATTAGAAACGGCCTTGGGAAACGCTACGATAAAGCTAGCTTAATACGGATATACACCTCAACACGCATCGGCAATGGTGGAGAAAACTTGCTTGGGGGAGAAACCCCCCTTGGGCAGGGTGGCAAATTAATGCGCTACAACCTTCATTGTGTAACCCTTAGTCATCCTGTCAAGTTTGGTTGAGATTGAATAAGTAACGATGGAACGTATTGTGGTGAAAAATCATGAGCCAGACAGCCAGCCAGACAGACTGCATATTAGACCTCCTCCATCATTCTAAGCCAATCCTTCGAAAATCAGAACTACTGACAGCCTACAAAGCCTTTGTTCCTACCTTAATGGATTACTGCTCTCTACTTTGGGCCATTGCTCCAGCATTACATCTGTCTCTCTTGGAATATGTTCACTCTCATCAACATGATTATCATCTGTGTTGGAATTTAGTGAGGCCCCATCTAGAATATTGTGTACAGTTATGGTCACCACATCTGAGAAGGACAATGCTGCCTTAGAGAGGGACCTGTGTTGAGCGATTAGATCACTAGATCAAGCTATCAAGAATGACTGATGAAGATAGGACTTTTTGTACTATAAAGGAGGGGTTCTGATAGCAATTTTTAAGATTATTAAGGGCATACACACAATAAGCTGCATACACAAGTCACACATGCACACGTCAGACACAATACCATGCTCCTGATCTTGTTGGAAATGTTGCCATGGCAGTAAGACTTTCACTCAGTAGTTAATACAGTAAAACCTCTTTTATCCGGAATGGGTGGGACCAAGGGTGTTCCAGATAAATTATATTTCTGGTTAATGGATTTTTTTATTTAAAATCCTCTTTTTTTTTTCAAAAAAAGGAAATTTACTTCTTTATTGATGTCGTTGTGTTATGTTGTGTCCTAACTCGAATCCTAATCTGAATAACTAATCCTAAAAACCCTATGTCTAACCCCTCCTCCCCACACCCCACTATTATTACCCTCGCCAGAGGAGAGGGTATTGCATTTGAGTCCGTTTGTTTGTTTGTCTGTTTGTCCGCACAGAATAAATATGATTTTCTCTGCAACCGTTGGTCCGATTGACGGGAAATTTTCACCATAGGTGCAACTCCACCTATAGAATTTTTTAATGATAATTATGACGTCATAGGTCACGTGGTTCGGCCGCCATCGTGGAAAAATCAAAAAACTTTGCACCTCTATATCTCCGAAAGCGCTGAATAAAAAAAAACCCTCCCCACACCCCACTATTATTACCCTCGCTAGAGGAGAGGGTATTGCATCTGAGTCTGCTTGTCTGTCTGTCTGCAGAGAACATGAGTATGTGTATTAATTACATTAGACTCCTTTTGAGACCCTTAAGACTCCTTAGTTAAGCCATTGACGACCCTAACAATCCCAAGTCCCTGAAGATCCTAAAACCCATCAGACTCTTAAGAATCCGAAGACCCTTTATATCCCCTTCGACCATCTAGACCCTGTTATACCCTTTAAAACACTTAGACCTGTAAGATCCTCTTAGATCTTCATACCCTTTAGAACCTCTAAGACCCATAGACTCATTTCTAGCCTTTAGACCTTAACGTCTTTCAGACCTTTTAATACCCTGTTGACCCCTTGGAACTGTTGACCCTTTTTAGACATTTTAGGACCCTTGATACCCCTACAGACAATTCTGGCCATTTAGAGTTTAGACCTTACATTACACCCTTTAGACCCCTTAAATATTTTAAGACCCATTAGACCATTTGGATCCATGTTGATCTTTTCAGACCTTTAGACCTTAACAACTTTTCAGACCTTTGACCTTTACACATTTACCAATACACCATTTAGACCTTTTATTTGAAATCAACAAACTTTCATTTGGTACATCCTTCCATTTATTTGCCACACAAATACATTACACACAACAAGGCCTGGCGAGGGTCTGCCATCTGATTGCTCTTTCCAGTTTACTCATGTGTTTTGATTATGAAGTACTCGTAATTGCATCCTGTCCCTCACATTGACATTTGTGTTTTCTTTGAAAAACATTCCAGCAGCTTCTTTGGGATTTGATATGCCAGAGGGATGCCACAACAACTTTCTCACCCTTTTGTACCGTCACAGCCAGGATGAGTTCATCATGTGAAACATGTACGCGACCTGAGCCCTCGCAGTCACACTGTTCTCGCTGTGAGCGGCGCCTGTGCAGGGAGTGCTGTCGTATATGTGGTCACTGCTCCAGCTCAGTATGCTCCTACTGTTCAATGTACAAGTTAAAGTTAGTACAACCTGCTTAATTTTTTTCAGTCCATTAAAAAACAAATTTGCTTACATATGCTCTTCTTGAATGCTACATCCATTGGACTTTGCAAATGTTGCTTTATTTGTGTCTGCTTTTTCAGTTATGAAGGGAGGTATGAAGAGAGCTTCTGCCACGAATGCTTTCAAGATTAGACCGTACTTGTATGTTATGACTGCAGCTGTCAGGGGTGGACTCTTGTATTGAAATTCAGAGAATTTGCCTGCAATTTGAGCTGAGAACTGTGGGTAAAAAGGTGAATTGATACATAAAATCACCGGGGGGTGGGGGGGGGGGAGGGGGATGCCAGTGTGGCATGGTGGGTTCAGAAATCTTGATGAGTGGTAATTAGAAATGTGTGAATAAATCTGTTTGCTTCGGAGAGTGAAATCTAAATAGCCTTTTGCTGTAGGCAGCAGGTAATGCTTGCCACATATGCTTTTCAGAATCAGCTTGTATGCACATTGCAACACTTATCTTTTGACCAAGATAGACTTGTTTTTGCTTCGCTTGCCCGCAACAAAATCATTTATCAGATTTGTGGCTTGACATACAGCTGAAACCAAGAGTGGAGAAGATGCAACCAGAAGCTGCTCTTTGCTGATAACTGAGGTGTTTGTAATCCCACCTCGGAGATTTTTGCATAAATATGAGGATTGAACCTCGCCTTCAGAGGCAAGCTTGGTTTAAGCAAGCGAACTTCTCCACACGTGTGTTTATTGAATAAATGGTCGTTTGACATAACGTGAAGCTTATTGAATTTTGATTAGAGTAAATCTCGTGCTTCCACAGAACCTGCTGCGTAGAGTTGTTATCTTGCTGTTTAAACTGTCAGTTTCACTTTGGTGCATTTTAATTATGTTTAATAATGTGGGTCAGTTGTGTGTATTTCTTTACCTATTTGTGTGGTCCTGTTCATGTTCTTGCCAGTAAAGTATTTTTATACTCTGATGTATTGATATTGGTAATTTTGTTAAAAAGAAAATAAAGTATTTTATTGAGACTGGGTTTTCTTTCAATAAATACCTAGAAAGCAATCATATTGTTACGTTTGTGGGGGTAGGTAATGACATACCATAATGGAGATAGGAATGTGTAGTTTAGAATGGACCGTGTGACGAAGAAGAAGAATCTCCAAGGTAATCTATAGAGCATAAGATCGTATATGTGTCTCCATACAAGGGGTGGAGCAATGCTAATTAGTTAGGGCTCAAGGATAATCCCCAGGGTGTAATTGCCCTTGTGATTTTTCCCTACGTTTTTATTTCATCGAAAAAGGGCCGCCATCACAACAACAATTACAATAATGGCCATTAAACCGACATTGCCAACAGCACCCAGACGTAACGAACATTTGCCAATCGGCAAGTAAACCCCGCCCAGCCGAACATTCCTGAACGGCGGCTAGACTCCGCCTTGAAGGACTGTAATTCACAGGCCATGCCCCGAGCTTCATCATCGGGCATCAAGCAGGCCATGAGGCCCCGCCCTGATGGGAATGATTGGCCATGGAGATGGGGTGGTGGGCTGTTGGGATTGTGAGTCGTTGGCAAGGGGCAGCGGATGGTGAGTCCCACCCCCGCTCTCTCTCTCAAACTGGCGGCGTGGCGGATGGTTGCATTGTTGGCTCTCTCTCTGTCCTGGGCTTAGTGGCAAGCGGCCGAATTTCATCGCTCTCTGGTTCTGGGCTTGGTCGCAGGCAGCCGCATTCCTGGCTCTTGTGCGATCGTAAAGAGGACGAATCCGTCCCCCTTGGTCCTGGCATGCGTGGCGAACGGTCGCATTTTTGACTCTCCTTTGTTCTGGCGATCGGATCAGGCGGTTGCTCTCATCTTCTGTCCCTGGCCCGGACAAAACAAACAACCGGAGTGAAAACTGAGTAGTCCCTTTCAGCGCGCATCATCGCTGGGCCCCCTTCGGTGCCCGGCAATGACTTCATGCAACACCTGGGGATGTAATAGGAAATGAGCGTAGTACAACAGGAATATGGGGGCAGAGTGGACAGACAAACATCAGGGTTTAGGGATAAAATAAGGGGACATTTGAGGAAGAATGAGAGCAAGTAGAAGACAAAGGTTGAACAATCTGAACACAGCGGCAAACTCTCAATCACAGAAGAGAAAATGGAAACCTGCAAAGCGGTGGCCTTGGGAATGGGAATGATGGTGGGATATAATTGAGGGGGAGGTATTAGTGGGGGGTAGGGTAGAAAATATCGTTAGAAATGGTGGTGAACAGCTGTCTTGAAGTCCTGGAGGGGAGAATGAAATTGAAGAAACTGAGGAAGTTGGTTCTACAGGCAGGGAAAAAGAGGAATGGATGAGTGGAGATGAGCAGTGGGTCTGGATTTTGGGAGGCCTACGCACCACCCACAAGACTTCCTTCCAGGGGAATTTTCTATTTTAGCTGTATTCTTTCGACAGTGGTCACAATATAAAGTTGCATTATTTAGACAGTTGTCACGAGAAAATTGCAATACTTCATCAAATTGATATTAAAACAAGAAATAACTTCTGGCCAATCATTGGGGAGAGGGATGGAGCTTGGCTTACACATGGCATTGACACTTACCTTTGGCACTTACATTGGCACTCACAATTTTCAACCGATTTTAACAAAACTTCACCAAACGGTAGGGTTGGTCATAAGCAAGAAGCCCATTGTTTTTGGGATCAAAAGGTCAACATAGGCCAAAGATCACCAACTTTGTCAAATTTCTAAAATCCTCAATTTTCATCCGATTGACTTGAAATTGGAAGAGGATTTGCATATCTGGTCACTGAATTCAACCACCATGTATTTTTGAGGTCATCATAGGCCAACAACGTATTTTAGGGATTTCGCAAGTATCGTGCTATGCACGACATTTTTTTTTTTTTTTTTTTTTGTATACTGAATCGAGGCTCGTGAAAGAGCTAAATTGAGGGGGAGGCAAAATTTGGCAAAATTTGGCAAAAATATATTTCTTGTTTGTCTGTCTGTGTGTTACCTATGCACTCTTTCACTTCTGGACGGATTAGGACCAAATTTGGCACAGCGGTAGAAGGTTGTACTGGTCAGATTTTAGTGGGGTTAGCAGCTCCTTAAACCTCTGGGAAAAATGATGGTGTATATACTTCTTCGCTGTTGCATTTTGGATAGTGCTACGTTTGGTGGTATAGTGGATCCAAAAAAGTGCTGCAGCACATTACTAAGCTAGAGTGAGCTGACAAAGGTACTACTGCCCACGGTGGACGTACCACCTAAAGGATGAAACAGAACTTGAGCCCTGCAGGATGGATTTAATTTCCCCCATAACTGCATAACTATTATCTTCTATGGTTATTTCCCCTACCACCGGGCTCACTTATCTGGGTGGTTTATATGGCGGACCTCTGCCTCCATCGCTCCTGATTTTTTTCAATATACATTTATTTTATATAAATGAACAGTATTTTAACAACTATACCTCTCCTCCCCCCAAGCCCTCTCCCTCCCACAGATCTTCCGATGTCCCTGTTCTCTGCTGTTGTACTTGTGTGCTTCCCTCTCTCTCCTCATCTTGTCTCCCGCTCCCTTTTTTGTATGTTTTGTGTGTCCGGTTTTTTTTTTTTTTTGTGATTAATGTTAACTTTTACACGAGCCTCGATCTTGTATACCAAAAAAAACGAAGAAAACGAATATGTAAAAATGCGCGAAAAATTATGCACCTCTGCCTCTATTGCTCCCAATTTTTGTAAAGCATCTTTCTTTCATTACATATGTGTTTCATACAAATGAACAGGACAGACCGGGGATCAAATCTGGGCCTCTGGTGAACGTGTGGTGAAATTGACAGCACTGCTCGCAGTTCCTGTAGTCCAGTGGATCGGTGCAATACAGAGACGAATCGTGCACTTTTTGAGAAAAGCATCAAACTTGGTACACATATTCAGTAGGCCATAAGAAACAAAATTAGATATAGTATCATCCCAGTTGTGGCCTGTGACTGCTATGGCGGCCATTTTTCAAAATGGCCACCACATGACACTAAAATACCACATAACTCGGCAACCATGAGGCCGAGGATCTTAATTCTGGTGTCTATATATATATATATATATATATGTTTTTGGGGTCATAGAAATCAAAGAAGGCAATATCGAGTATGTGTGGTCACTTACGGTACTAAAGCGCGGCGTTACGCGCGCTGCTTGCGAGCAAGGAGGAAGCGGACAAGCGGTAACTTATAAGCGTCTTGATTTCAGGAGCTCACTGTAACACTGGCGCGCTCCGGGCTGCGCGCCCGGTGTATATCATGAGGCCACGCCTACCCCTCGGGCGTGGCCACCGACCACTTGGTGCGCGGAATGATTTCACCACGCCAGTGGGCTTTTGTGTCCGCCACACGCGCCCCCCCAGAATTCCCGCGCACCTGGAGGGCCAGTTTGCGGGGCAGACGAATGACCTGGCCGAAGCGCCCCCTGGCGATCGGCGGCGTACGGGGTGCAGGGATGCCAGGTGGGATGCCCCTGGCTGCCCCTGGGATGGGTGCAGCACCGGGGGGCGGCGTGGCGGCGGGGCTGGGCGGTGCCGGGGGTCCGCCCGCAGGGGGGCGGCCCCGACGTGGGGGTCGGGCCACTGGCGGTGGATGGTCCACGTCGAGGTGGGCCGGCTTGAGGCGGTCTACCGAAACGTGGTCAGGAGTACCGCCGATGTCCAGGGTGAAGTGCTTCGCCCCGGTCTCCAGCACGCGGAAAGGCCCGTCGTACGGGGGCCGCAGTGGTGTCCGGTGGGCATCGTGGCGGACGAAGACGTACTCCGCCGTGCGAAGCTCCGGAGCGACGTGCGTCGGTGGGTGCCCGTGGCATGCCGTTGGCACCGGGGCGAACCTCTGGGCAGTCTCTTGCAGAGCGGAGCGCTGCTGTGCCGCGGACCATGGTGCCGTGGAGTCGGGGAGGAACTCGCCCGGCACCCGCAGCGGTTGCCCGAAGACCAACTCCGCCGCGGATGCGCGCAGGTCCTCCTTGGGCACCGTCCGGAGGCCCAGCAGGACCCAGGGGAGCCTGTCGACCCAGCCGCCGTCGCGGAGGGTGGCCCGGAGCGCGGCCTTCAATGAGCGGTGAAATCGCTCACACAGGCCGTTAGCCTGGGGGTGGTAGGCCGTGGTTCGGTGCAGCCAGACCCCGAGCCCCTGCGCGACCGCCCCCCAGAGCTCTGAGGTGAACTGGGGGCCGCGGTCGGACGAGATGTCTGAGGGGGCGCCGAACCGGGCGACCCAGGTGGCGATGAAAGCCTGCGCGACATCGGCCGCCGTTGTCGACGCCAAGGGCAAGGCCTCCGGCCACCGGGTGGTGCGGTCCACCATGGTGAGGACGTAGGTGAAACCCCGCGAGGGGGGCAGAGGTCCCACCAGGTCCACGTGGACGTGGTCAAACCGGCGTTCCGGCACCGTGAACGGGGCCAACGGGGCCTGGGTGTGCCGCGGACGGCGTCAAACACCTGGCGCTGCCAGCCCGCGGGCACGATGGGGCGAGGACGCCCGAGGGAGACGTCACACAAGAGGGCTGCGCCCGCGCCGTCAAACGCCACCTCGGTGACGCGGAGGCCCATGACGGCGGTCCGCAAGGCCTGGACGTCGGGGTCAGCGGCCTGGTCCGCTGCCATCCGGGCATAGTCGATGCCGAGGTGGACTGCATGGGCGACGGCCCGGGAAAGGCAATCCGCCACCGGGTTGTCCTTCCCCGCGACGTGCTGGATGTCCGTCGTGTACTCGGACACGGCCGAGAGGTGACGCTGCTGCCGGGCCGACCACGGCTCGGTGACCTTGCCCATCGCGAAGATCAGCGGCTTGTGGTCGACAAAGGCAGTGAACGCACGGCCCTCGAGCAGATGGCGGAAGTGCCTGACCGCCAAGTGAAGCCCGAGCAACTCGCGGTCGAAGGTACTGTAACGGCGTTCGGGCGGGCGAAGCTGCCGGCTAAAGAACGCCAGCGGTTGCCAAGCTCCACGCACCCATTGCTCGTGCACCGCGCCCACCGCGTAGTCCGAGGCATCGGTGGTGAGGGCGATCGGTGCATCGGGCGCCGGGTGCGCGAGCATGGTGGCGTTAGCCAAGGCGAGCTTCGCGCCCGTGAACGCCGTGTCCATCTGCTCGGTCCAGGTAACGTCGCCTTTGCCCGGCTTACCTCGGAGAGCTTCGTGCAGGGGGCGCAGGAGCTGGGCGATACGGGGAAGGAACCGATGGTAAAAGTTCACCATGCCCAGGAACTCCTGCAGCCCTCTGATCGTGCGGGGGCGCGGAAACCCCTTCACCGCCTCCACCTTGGCCGGCAGGGGGACGGCGCCGTGCCTGGTGACACGGTGCCCCAGAAAATCGATTATGGTGGCGCCGAACTGGCACTTTGCGGGGTTCACAATCAGGCCATGCTGGCCCAGGCGTTCGAAGAGCGTGCGGAGGTGGCATAGGTGCTCTTCACGGGACGCGCTGGCGACGAGGATATCGTCCAGGTAGACGTAGACAAAATCCAAGTCACGCAGGACGCTGTCCATCAGTCGCTGGAACGCCTGAGCCGCATTCTTCAGACTGAAGGGCATGCGCAGGAACTCGAAGAGTCCGAATGGCGTGATGACCGCCGTCTTCGGGACGTCCTCTGGCCTGACGGGGACCTGATGGTCGCCGCGTATGAGGTCCACCTTCGAGAAGAAGGACATGCCCGCCAAACGGGCGGAAAAGTCCTGAATGTGGGGGACGGGGTAGCGGTCGGGAGTCGTGGCGTCATTGAGACAGTGATAGTCCCCGCACGGTTGCCATCCCCCGCCGGGCTTCGGCACGATGTGCAGCGGCGACGCCCAAGCGCTCTCTGAGTGCCGAACGATGCCGAGTCGCTCCAGGGTAGTGAACGCCGCTTTTGCCACCGCCAGCTTCGTCGGCTCGAGGCGGCGTGCCCGGGCGTGCCCGGTGGCCCGACGGTGGGGATGTGATGGGCCACCCTGTGCTTGACGGCCCCCGCCGAGAAGGTGGGCCGCGTGAGGGCCGGGAAGCCGGCGAGGAGGCGGGTGAATGCGTCCGCTGCCGGAAGCGTACGGACCAACGTGGCCGGAACCGAACCGTTCGGCAAGCCGCTTGGCAAGCCGCTCGTTGAGCTGGGCAACGCACAAGCGAGCGAGCTGAACGTCTCGGCCTGGACAAGACGTCTGCGATTGACGTCGACCAGGAGCCCATTAGCGCACAGGAAGTCCGCGCCAAGCAGTGCCATGGGCACGTCGGCGGTGACGAACGTCCATCGGAAAACCTGCCCTCCGAACCGCAGAGAGAGGCAGCGTTTTCCGTACGTACGGATGGGCGTCCCGTTCGCGGCAAGCAGTGCGGGCCCCCCACCCGCGGCGTGCTTGTCTGACGTGCCGGCGGGAACGACACTCACCTGCGCTCCCGTGTCGCACAGGTAACGGCGCCCGGAGAAGGTGTCCGTTATGAACAGCAGGCTGCTCGAACGGCCGGCGCTCATCGCCACTATTGAGCGCCGGCCCAGGCGTTTCCCGACCTGTTGAAGGAGCATGGCTGATGACACTGCCGAGCTTCGTGGCCGAACTTGGCGTGGAACCAGCACCAGGTGGTGGAGCTGGAGGAGCGCGGCTGGCTCCGCCAGGCCGGTGGAGTTGGCGGGTTTCCCCGCGGTGGCGGTTTTCGCCGCGGCGGTGGGCGGGGCGTGGCGGCGGTCACGAGGTGCATATCAGCATGCTGCGTATGCTGTATAAGCTGATGCTGTGGATCAGCAGCAGCATCAGCAGCATCAGCCACGAGGGCCGTGACGGCCACGCCGACTCTCGCCCGCGTGTCCGAAGCGGCGAAGTACTTGACCGCCTCGGCTGCCAATGCTCGGGGTTCCGTTAGCCCGGTCCCGGCCAACGCGAGGCGAACCTGCGCTGGAAGTTGGCGACGGAAAAGCGCCCGGAATAGAGAACCGGGGGCTTCGTCGCCCAACAGTGACAGCATATGGTCCATTCGGACCGACGGGCGCGTGTCACCGAGCTCGGGGAGATCCAGGAGGCGGTCGGCCCGTGCGTCGTCCGTGAGGCCGAACGTGGCTAGGAGTAGCCGCTTGAGTGCCTCGTACTTGTGGCCGTCCGGTGGGTGGCGAAGGACGGACACAACTCGAGCGGCCGTGCCGGGCCCGAGGGAGGCGACGACGTGGCAATAGCGCGTGTCATTGCCGGTGAGGCGCCGAAGCTGAAATTGGGCTTCGGCCTGGATGAACCAGACTTCGGCCTGAGCCTCCCAAAATTCGGGAAGTTTGATGAAGTTGGCCATGGCAATGGCGTCGCGTGTGGAAGGATCGCTCCGGCAGATCCAACGTCAAGGGGGTCACCAGTAAAGCGCGGCGTTACGCGCGCTGCTTGCGAGCAAGGAGGAAGCGGACAAGCGGTAACTTATAAGCGTCTTTATTTCAGGAGCTCACTGTAACACTGGCGCGCTCCGGGCTGCGCGCCCGGTGTATATCATGAGGCCACGCCTACCCCTCGGGCGTGGCCACCGCCCATTTGGTGCGCGGAATGATGTCACCATGCCAGTGGGCTTTTGTGTCCGCCACAGTACCACCTTTTAAACGTAAGTACCATTTTACAGTTTATGAAGACACATTCATGGTTTTGTTAGCACGAACGTATTGATTAATTACCAAGAAATATATGGAATCATAATACACAAAAAACCACTGTACTGACAGACTACATCTATATCTATAAAACACAGTTTGTGTGTGTGTGTGTGTGTGTGTGTGTGTGTGTGTGTGTGTGTGTGTGTGTGTGTAATGTTACCGATAGACTCCTAAACGGAGAGGCTCACGTACTTGATATTGGGCATAGACATAGCCATTGAGCCTGGGACGAACATGGCCGAGACCATATTTGACGAGATCCATATTTTTATTCATATTTACCTCAGCGCTGAGATTAGCGAAATACCCGCTAATCTCAGCCGGTTCCAGAGCAGCTCGCTGATTCGCTCAGAGCGATCACGTGATGTTTCATTCCCCCCGCCAGACTGATTCGCTCAGAGCGATCACGTGATGTTCCATCCCGTCACACGTCACACGTTTTTTCACCTTTTATGCGATCGTGTTTTGTATCGATTTTGTGCGATATGAATTAAATTTCTTTGAAACAGCTGTGAAACGTCTTTCCACAACCTTTCCGTAACCGATTGGAGCAGTTTATTGCCGCACAAAACGAGATCCGCGAAGCGAGTTGGTCGAGTCGTGCTGACCAAGATGGCGACACGGCGGCTTCACTTTTCACGGAGTATGAGCATTCTATATATTTTCAATTCAGTGCGCCCGTGATTTGTGGCATAGACATGACCATTGGGCCTTCACGGTGTAATTTGTGCGAGGCTTTTGTCCGAGTGAGCTTGAGTCGAGAGGGCGAATGTACAGGTTGGGAATGTACGGGTCTCCCTTCCCCCGCCGGCAACGCCGGTACTGGAGGACGTCACAGGATCGGTGAGTCTCCAAAATCCGCTTCGTGCTGTTGCGAATATGCAGGACTATGTCCGATTGTTGTGCTGCTCTCCGACCATGAGAACTGCAACGTCATTGTTGACTGGCCATCCCCTTACCCCCTCCCTTCCCCCTCCACCCTACCCCTCCCCTTCTCCTCCCCCCTCCCCTTCTCCCCTCCCCCTCCATTTTCCCTCTCCCCCTCCATTTTCCCCCTCCCCCTCCCTTTTCCCCCTCCCCCTCCATTTTCCCCCTCCCCCTCCCTTTTCCCCCTCCCCCTCCCTTTTCCCCTCCCCCTCCCCCTTCCCCCTCCCCCTCCCCTTTCCCCCTCCCCTCCCCCTCCCTTTTCCCCCTCCCCCTCCCCCTCCCTTCCCCCTCCCCTCTCCCTCCCTCCCCCCTCCCCTTCCCCCCCTCTCCCTCCCCCCTCCCCCCTCCCTTCCCCTCCCCCTCCCTTCCCCCTCCACCCTACCCCCTCCCCTTCTCCCCTCCCCCTCCCTTTTCCCCCACCCTTCTCCCCTCCCCCCCCTCTTCTCCCCTCCCCCCCCGTTCCCCTCCCCTCCGCCCTCCCCTCCCCTCCCCCGCCTGGCAATGCCGGGTACTTCTGCCGGGTCCCCCCTCCCCCTCCCCCCTCCCATCCCTCACCCTCCCATCCCTCACCCTCCCCATCCCCCCCTCTTCTCTCCCCTCCCCCCTTCCCCTCCCCCCTCCGGCCCCTCCCCCCTCCCCTCCTCCCCTCCCACCCCCTCCCATGCCTCACCCTCCCCATCCCCCCCTCTTCTCCCCTCTCCCCCTCCCACTCTTCTCCCCTCCCCCCCGTTCCCCTCCTCTCCCCTCCCCCGCCCGGCAATGCTGGGTACTTCTGCTAGTATTTCATAATATGTTTACTAGTATAATACTCGTATTATCTTTGCTTTTCTAATAAGTGGGGTAACTTCAGCAATTTTCATCTCAACAGGAAATTTAACAGATTGCATTTAAACTTGATATCTCAGCTGCAATTGGTTCTGAGAGGTCCATTGCACTTCCAATGTTTCATGCCCTTACTGGGTGCGATATGACCTCTTGCTTTGCTGGCAGAGGAAAGAAGACTGCTTGGGATACATGGAGCATGTGCCCTGAGGTTCCAATGGAGTTAATGAAGCTGATGGAACAACCACAAATGTCAGATGTTGATGCTGCTATGGGGTATGGATGTTCTGGAGATATTCGTCGTACTTCTTTATGACCGAACAAGTTCCAAACACCATGTTGATGAGCTCAGGATCGACGATTCACATGGAAAGGCAGAGACGTGAGCAACATTCCACCGACCAAGGGTGCTCTACTTCAGCACACTAGACGAGCAGTATACCAGGCCGGTCACATCTGGAGTCAGGTGCTTGAAGCAAAGGCTACGCCTCCACAACCGGATGGATGGGGATGGACTCGTAGTAGTGATGGAAACTGGGATGTTCTTTGGAGCAGTCTTCCTGAAGCCAGCAGAGTTTGCAGAGAACTTATTCGATGCGGTTGTAACAAACTGCGAATGCACAAAAGCAGCTCTGCCGTGTACAGCTTTGTGCGAATGTGGGGGCTCTTGCCATGATTAGTTCATGTGATATCTGGCATTTCACATTTGATGGTAACCCTAACTGACTCATGGCACATTGGTATCAACAACAATATGTAACTCGGCTTCGTATTAGTTTTGAGTGTTATTTTTTTTATAGCACAATAAGTTTAATTTACGGTACAGGTATCTTATATTTCATCAATACAAAATAAAGCAATACAAAGACCGCCAAATGTTGTGTCTCTGTAAACTGGAAAAGGGCACTTATGTTCCAAAAGCGGTACAAGACGTGATCACACAAACTCATTATTGCCTTCTTTGAATTATATGACCCCAAAAACCTATATATAGGCACCAGAATTAAGATTCTAGGCCTCTTGGTTGTTGAGTTATATGGTATTTTAGTATTAGACGGCGGGCATTTTGAAAAATGGCCGCCACAGCCGTCATAGGCCAAAACTGGGATGGCACAATATCTATTTTTTCTTGTAATGTGAAATGTACGTTGTTGCTCTGAAGCTACCCTTTAATGCATCTTGATATTCCATTCACCTTGCTTCCTGACATGGAGATAACTGCTTAAGTTTCCTATAATTATATGACTAAATCCTTTTTCATTATGTACCTGATGAGACATTCCTATTGCTTGATCATTGAATAAATCAAACGTCTATTACAGTTGTTGCTTTGAAAAATCACAATGTGAATCAAACACAGTTCAAAAATGAATTTCATATTTTTAATAAAGTAAGAACAAAAGGAAAGCTAAAAATATATACATATATGCAGAAGTAATAAAACCTGCTGTTTCTCCAGAAGTTTTATGAAGCCACACCTTTAGCCATACTAAACAAATCTACAGCAGTGCACACAAAAAGTGAAAATATTTTACCACAAAGCCTGAAAAATGTAATTTCCACCTACTCCTTCACACTTCCTCCCCATTAAAATGATTACACACAGCAATAACAGCATAAGCATAACATTCATGAAAAAGATTGCATGTAACCGTCTTAGCATGCAAGTGCCTTTTGCAGTAAGTCCCGGACAGAACAGTGGTATTCATGACAATGCGCAGGTAGAAAAGCTTGTGATTAAGTCGACCTGAAGCAATACATTCTATAAAGTTTTATCAGCAATATAAAGATGGAAGTCATGCGTCGCTGTAGAAATGGAAGACATCAAATGTGTAATGTGCATGAACCATCCAGTAAATTTGAAAAATTGACATGAAGTGTTTTTGAAACTTTCTGCATTATCTCAACTGCTAAATGGAAGTCATGTGGGCACATGTTTTCAGTTTAGACAAATCACATGCTTGAGTTTAGAATCATGTAAAGATGGCAATTTCATATGTACAACCACCTCGCATGAAGGGAGCATTATTGATACATCAACACAAGGAATTACCTTGAATGAAGGTCCTACTTGTCGTTTTTATTCATTTCCATTGTAGGAAATGATGAGTTTGGATCTGACTCAAGACTTTTCTGTGAATCGGATGTTGATGTGTGCTGTACCTCAGGAAATTCCATCTCCAAGTCTGGCGTCGCATACTGGAACGATGCACTTTCTGTTGAAATCTCAAGCTCGCCGTCTCCTAAGTCTTTTGATGCTTTCTTTTTCGATGTTCCGAAATGTAATCCTGGAAATTTAAATTTTGATTTTCCTTTCGGAGGACTGATACTTGCTTCACCTTCTAGACTTTTTGACGTTGATTCAACACTACCAGAGTAGATGTTTGTCTGGACTGGCTCATTTTCGATGCTTCTTGGAGATTTATGACCTCCGATTGGGTATGAACCCGTTGCTGAAAAGACCCGATCTGAACTTGTGCTCTCCATTTCCACATGAGCTAGCATTGTATCAGAAATCTCTCCTTTTAATAGTTTCATGCTCCTTATCAGTTCATCATCTTGCAAATCAAGATCCCCACTGCAAGATTCTTTTTTAGAGATATCAATCTGCATTTGCACACTATCCTTCAAACTTTTCATTCTCATTTCAAGCTCACTTAGTGGAACATTTGATTCAGAAGATGTTTTGCACTGGCTGATATCTGTTGTTAGTGAATTGTCTTTTTGTTGAACATCCAATATGGGGCTTTTGATGTTGATGTCTGCTGAGCATGTTTCCTCTGTCTTTGGTGTGGACAAGCCGAACGAAGGCACTGTAATTTTGGCGACACTTGGTGATTCACTATGCAAACTAACACCTCCTTTTGGTGCTGTGAATCCAACTTTTGGAAATTTAAATCTTTTCTTTTGTTCATTAACTCCTTGGTCTGTTATTTGTGACAAATTTAAATCTGCATCTACACTGGTGGAACCTTGTACATATTCCTTAAAGTATATACCTGCATGTTTTCCTTCAAGACTATGAGTAGATCTTGACGTCTTTTTACCAGAATTCCCAAAACCAGGAAATCGAACTTTTGAACCTTTCAATTTGGTATCAAGTCCTTCCACATGAATGACTGGAGGTTCAACATCACTATCAGCATTTCCTTCGAAGCTTCCTGCACCGATATGAACAGCTGGTACTTTGACATCCATGGAAGTATCCAAATTGGCTGTGCCTTCTGGTGATGCAACTTCATGCTTTTCGTCTGGGAAAGACACTGCAAGACCTGCATTGGGAATGTTAAGATTCACATCAGCTTTTGGTCGTTTTTCTTTGGATTTAGAGAAACCAAATTTAGGAATGCTAATCTTTGGAATCTTACCTTTACCTTTTTGACCCTGAAGTTCAACGTTTGGTCCTTGTACATCAAGCGATGGACTTTCAAAATGATATTTTGCATCAGTAATTTCAGTGCCATAGTCTCCTCTGACTTTTGGAATATCAGCGTCAATATTTATATCAGTTGCAGAAATCTTTGGTATTGTGATATTCAATGTGGGCATCTGGGATGTTGGGTTCTCAATACCTCCTTTCATTACTTTGATATCCGTCAGAACACCAGGGCCCTCAATGCCACCTTTTAATTCTGGCATCTTCATCTTGCTTTCTGGGTATTCAACATCAGTATCAGCTTTTGGTTGCTTGATGTGCAGTTCTGGACTTTCCATTGAACCTACGCTGTGTTCAGCAACATCAACATCTCCCTTGAATTTATCAAAATTGGGTGCAGAAATTCTGGGTCCTTTGATGTCCAATGTAGGGATTTGTATTTCTGGGCCCTTGATGCTTTCTTTTTGACCATCTAAGACAATGTTACCATCAGGACCATCAATGTCACCTTTTATCTCTGGCCCTTGTATGTTTACTTCTGCTTTTGGAAGGCTTGTGTCAACATCAAAATCAAGACTTTGATGCTTGGCTCCATGAAGCTTCAACTTTGGCATATTGAGGTGAGGCAGACCAAATTTTGTTTCATTTGCCTGAGACTCAAGATCTGAAACTTCCACATTAAGTTCAGCCTCTGGTGAACCACATTTGCCAATTTTTTCTTTTGCTTTAGAGAATCCAATTTTTGGGATGTTAAACTTTGGAAACTTATTTTTTCCCTTAGAAAGATTTAAATCATCAACATGTGCAGAAGCGTTAACATCAGCATCTGAACCAATAATTTGTAAGGAAAACGTATCAAAGGAATAATGGTGTTTGGATCGTGCCTCAACATCAAAATCATGGCCTTCTATGTCTCCTTTGAATTTAAGACCTTTTAAGGAAAGATCTGCATCGGGTGACATTACATGTATTTCTCCTTTTGGCGCATCCACTTTGCCCTTTACCTTTGGTAATGAAGCATCAACATCTGGGCTTTCAATACTTAAATCAATGTCAGCATCTGTTGTTTCTCCCTTTGGCCAGGACAGTCCAAATTTTGGCAAGTGGATATCTGGAAACTTCATCTTGCCTTCTGGTCCTTCAACATCAATATCAGCATCAACCTTTAGTCCCTTGATTCCAATGGCTGGACCCTCAATGGAACCTTCAATATCTGGAGCACTACCTTTTACCTTTGGTAAAATGACATCAAAATCAATGTCAGGTGCACTGAACTTTGGTGCATTGATATCCAGTGTGGGCAGGTGGAATGTGGGGGTCTTAATACCTGCTTTACCTCCTTCGACATCGAGGTCAATGTCAGGACCCTCAATGTCCCCTTTCACTCTTGGTCCCTTGAGATGAAGTTCTGGTTTTTGAAGGCTGAGGTCGACATCTAAATCTGGTCCGTCACGTTGAAATCCTGGAAAATTCACTTTCGGCATATTAAAGTGAGGACGCTGGAATTTGAACCCTCCTCCCTCCACATCAATATCAGGTGAGTCGACATGTATTTCACCTTTTGGCGGAACAAGTTTGCCTTTTGCTTTGGGCAATGAAGCATCAACATCCGGGCTTTCAATACTAAAATCTATGTCAGCATCTGGTTTTTCTCCTTTAGGCCATGAACGTCTAAATTTAGGCAAGTGGAATTTTGGCATCTTCATCTTACCATGTGGACCTTCAATTTTCACATCTGGTCCTTCAACATCAACCTTTGGTCCTTTGACATCAAAGTCTGGGCTCTCCACAGAACCTTCAATATCTGGAGCACTTCTTTTGAATTTGGGAAAGTTGACATCAAAATCAATGTCAGGTGCAGAAATGTTTGGTGCTTTCATATCCAATGTAGGTAGATGTAATTTTGGGGTGGTAATACCACCGATGGCTGGACCATCAATGGAACCTTCAATGTCTGGAGCACGACCTTTCACCTTAGGTAAATTGACATCAAAAGCAATGTCAGGTGCACTGATCTTTGGTGCTTTGATATCCAGTGTAGGTAGGTGGAATGTTGGCGTCTTAATACCACCTTTGCCCTCGACATTGAGGTCAACATCAGGACCCTCAATGTCCCCTTTCAGGTTTGGTCCCTTGAGATGAAGGTCTGGTTTTTGAAGGCTGAGATCAACATCTAAATCTGGTCCGTCGTGTTTAAATCCTGGAATATTCACTTTCGGCATCTTAAAGTGAGGACGCTTGAATTTGAACCCTTTATCCTCCACATCAATATCAGGTGATTTGACATGTATTTCTCCTTTTGGCACATCCACTTTGCCCTTTACCGTGGGTAATGAAGCATCAACATCTGGGCTTTCAACACTTAAATCTATGTCAGCATCTGTTGTTTCTCCCTTTGGCCAGGACAGTCCAAATTTTGGCAAGTGGATATCTGGTATCTTGATCTTTCCTTCTGGTCGTTCAACATCAACATCAGCATGAGCCTTTGGTCCTTTCATTCCAATAGCTGGACTCTCCATGGAACATTCAATATCTGGAGCGCTGCCTTTCACCTTGGGTAAATTGACATCAAAATCAATGTCAGGTGCACTGATCTTTGGTGCTTTGATGTCCAATGTGGGCAGGTGGAATGTTGGGGTCTTAATACCTGCTTTACCTCCTTCTACATTGAGGTCAATGTCAGGACCCTCAATGTCCCCTTTCACTTTTGGTCCCTTGAGATGAAGTTCCGGTTTTTGAAGGCTGAGGTCGACATCTAAATCTGGTCCGTCACGTTTAAATCCTGGAAAATTCACTTTCGGAATATTAAAATGAGGACGCTTGAATTTGAACCCTCCTCCCTCCACATCAATATCAGGTGACTCGACATGTATTTCCCCTTTTGGTGCATCCACTTTGCCCTTTACCTTTGGTAATGAAGCATCAACATCCGGGCTTTCAATACTTAAATCTATATCAGCATCTGGTGTTTCTCCTTTTGGCCAGGAACGTCTAAAGTTAGGCAAGTGGAATTTTGGCATCTTCATCTTACCATGTGGACCTTCAATTTTCACATCTGGTCCTTCAACATCAACCTTTGGTCCCTTGACATCAAAGGCTGGGCTCTCTGCAGAACCTTCAATATCTGGAGCACTACCTTTCACCTTGGGTAAATTGACATCAAAATCAATGTCAGGTGCACTGATCTTTGGTGCTTTGATATCCAGTGTCGGCAGGTGGAAAGTTGGGGTCTTAATACCACCTTTTCCCCTGACATCGAGATCAACATCAGGAATGTCAATGTCCCCTTTCACTTTTGTTCCCTTGAGATGAAGGTCTGGTTTTTGAAGGCTGAGATCGACATCTAAATCTGGTCCGTCGTGTTTAAATCCTGGAATATTCACTTTCGGCATCTTAAAGTGAGGACGCTTGAATTTGAACCCTTCTCCCTCCACATCATTATCAGGTGATTTGACATGTATTTCTCCTTTTGGCGCATCCACTTTGCCCTTTACCGTGGGCAATGAAGCATCAACATCTGGGCTTTCAACACTTAAGTCTATGTCAGCATCTGGTGTTTCTCGCTTTGGCCAGGACAGTCCAAATTTTGGCAAGTGGATATCTGGAAACTTCATCTTGCCTTCTGGTCCTTCAACATCAACATCAGCATCAACCTTTAGTCCCTTGATTCCAATGGCTGGACCCTCAATGGAACCTTCAATATCTGGAGCACTACCTTTTACCTTTGGTAAAATGACATCAAAATCAATGTCAGGTGCACTGAACTTTGGTGCATTGATATCCAGTGTGGGCAGGTGGAATGTGGGGGTCTTAATACCTGCTTTACCTCCTTCGACATCGAGGTCAATGTCAGGACCCTCAATGTCCCCTTTCACTCTTGGTCCCTTGAGATGAAGTTCTGGTTTTTGAAGGCTGAGGTCGACATCTAAATCTGGTCCGTCATGTTGAAATCCTGGAAAATTCACTTTCGGCATATTAAAGTGAGGACGCTGGAATTTGAACCCTCCTCCCTCCACATCAATATCAGGTGAGTCAACATGTATTTCACCTTTTGGCGGAACAAGTTTGCCTTTTGCTTTGGGCAATGAAGCATCAACATCCAGGCTTTCAACACTAAAATCTATGTCAGCATCTGGTGTTTCTCCTTTAGGCCATGAACGTCTAAATTTAGGCAAGTGGAATTTTGGCATCTTCATCTTACCATGTGGACCTTCAATTTTCACATCTGGTCCTTCAACATCAACCTTTGGTCCTTTGACATCAAAGTCTGGGCTCTCCACAGAACCTTCAATACCTGGAGCACTTCTTTTGAATTTGGGAAAGTTGACATCAAAATCAATGTCAGGTGCAGAAATGTTTGGTGCTTTCATATCCAATGTAGGTAGATGTAATTTTGGGGTGGTAATACCACCGATGGCTGGACCATCAATGGAACCTTCAATGTCTGGAGCACGACCTTTCACCTTAGGTAAATTGACATCAAAAGCAATGTCAGGTGCACTGATCTTTGGTGCTTTGATATCCAGTGTAGGTAGGTGGAATGTTGGCGTCTTAATACCACCTTTGCCGTCGACATTGAGGTCAACATCAGGACCCTCAATGTCCCCTTTCAGGTTTGGTCCCTTGAGATGAAGGTCTGGTTTTTGAAGGCTGAGATCAACATCTAAATCTGGTCCGTCGTGTTTAAATCCTGGAATATTCACTTTCGGCATCTTAAAGTGAGGACGCTTGAATTTGAACCCTTCTCCCTCCACATCAATATCAGGTGATTTGACATGTATTTCTCCTTTTGGCACATCCACTTTGCCCTTTACCGTGGGTAATGAAGCATCAACATCTGGGCTTTCAACACTTAAATCTATGTCAGCATCTGTTGTTTCTCCCTTTGGCCAGGACAGTCCAAATTTTGGCAAGTGGATATCTGGTAACTTGATCTTTCCTTCTGGTCCTTCAACATCAACATCAGCATGAGCCTTTTGTCCTTTCATTCCAATAGCTGGACTCTCCATGGAACCTTCAATATCTGGAGCGCTGCCTTTCACCTTTGGTAAATTGACATCAAAATCAATGTCAGGTGCACTGATCTTTGGTGCTTTGATGTCCAATGTGGGCAGGTGGAATGTTGGGGTCTTAATACCTGCTTTACCTCCTTCTACATCGAGGTCAATGTCAGGACCCTCAATGTCCCCTTTCAGGTTTGGTCCCTTGAGATGAAGGTCTGGTTTTTGAAGGCTGAGGTCGACATCTAAATCTGGTCCGTCACGTTTAAATCCTGGAAAATTCACTTTCGGCATATTAAAATGAGGACGCTTGAATTTGAACCCTCTTCCCTCCACATCAATATCAGGTGACTCGACATGTATTTCCCCTTTTGGCGCATCCACTTTGCCCTTTACCTTTGGTAATGAAGCATCAACATCCGGGCTTTCAATACTTAAATCAAAATAAGCATCTGGTGTTTCTCCTTTTGGCCAGGAACGTCTAAAGTTAGGCAAGTGGAATTTTGGCATCTTCATCTTACCATGTGGACCTTCAATTTTCACATCTGGTCCTTCAACATCAACCTTTGGTCCCTTGACATCAAAGGCTGGGCTCTCTGCAGAACCTTCAATATCTGGAGCACTACCTTTCACCTTGGGTAAATTGACATCAAAATCAATGTCAGGTGCACTGATCTTTGGTGCTTTGATATCCAGTGTCGGCAGGTGGAAAGTTGGGGTCTTAATACCACCTTTTCCCCTGACATCGAGGTCAACATCAGGAATGTCAATGTCCCCTTTCACTTTTGTTCCCTTGAGATGAAGGTCTGGTTTTTGAAGGTTGAAATCGACATCTAAATCTGGTCCGTCGTGTTTAAATCCTGGAATATTCACTTTCGGCATCTTAAAGTGAGGACGCTTGAATTTGAACCCTTCTCCCTCCACATCATTATCAGGTGATTTGACATGTATTTCTCCTTTTGGCGCATCCACTTTGCCCTTTACCGTGGGTAATGAAGCATCAACATCTGGGCTTTCAACACTTAAGTCTATGTCAGCATCTGGTGTTTCTCGCTTTGGCCAGGACAGTCCAAATTTTGGCAAGTGGATATCTGGTAACTTCATCTTGCCTTCTGGTCCATCAACATCAGCATGAGCCTTTGGTCCTTTCATTCCAATAGCCGGACCCTCAATGGAACCTTCAATATCTGGAGCACTACCTTTCACCTTGGGTAAATTCACATCAAAATCAATGTCAGGTGCACTGATCTTTGGTGCTTTGATATCCAGTGTGGGCAGGTGGAATGTTGGGGTCTTAATACCTGCTTTACCTCCTTCTACATCGAGGTCAATGTCAGGACCCTCAATGTCCCCTTTCAGTTTTGGTCCCTTGAGATGAAGGTCTGGTTTTTGAAGGCTGAGATCGACAACTAAATCTGGTCCTTCGTGTTTAAATCCTGGAATATTCACTTTCGGCATCTTAAAGTGAGGACGCTTGAATTTGAACCCTTCTCCCTCCACATCAATATCAGGTGACTTGACATGTATTTCTCCTTCTGGCACATCCACTTTGCCCTTTACCTTTGGTAATGAAGCATCAACATCTGGGCTTTCAACACTAAAATCAATGTCAGCATCTGGCGTTTCTCCCTTTGGCCAGGACAGTCCAAATTTTGGCAAGTGGATATCTGGGAACTTCATCTTGCCTTCTGGTCCTTCAACATCAACAGCATGAGCCTTTGGTCCTTTCATTCCAATAGCTGGTCCGTCAATGGTACCTTCAATATCTGGAGCACCACCTTTCACCTTGGGTAAATTGACATCAAAATCAATGTCAGGTGCACTGATCGTTGGTGCTTTGATATCCAGTGTAGGCAGGTGGAATGTTGGGGTCTTAATACCTGCTTTACCTCCTTCTACATCGAGGTCAATTTCAGGAACCTCAATGTCCCCTTTCACTCTTGGTCCCTTGAGATGAAGTTCTGGTTTTTGAAGGCTGAGGTCGACGTCTAAATCTGGTCCGTCACGTTTAAATCCTGGAAAATTCAGTTTCGGCATATTAAAATGAGGACGCTTGAATTTGAACCCTCCTCCCTCCACATCATTATCAGGTGACTCGACATGTATTTCACCTTTTGGCGCACCCACTTTGCCCTTTACCTTTGGTAATGAAGCATCAACATCCTGGTTTTCAATACTTAAATCTATGTCAGCATCTGGTGTTTCTCCTTTTGGCCATGAACGTCTAAAGGTAGGCAAGTGGAATTTTGGCATCTTCATCTTACCATGTGGACCTTCAATTTTCACATCTTGTCCTTCAACATCAACCTTTGGTCCCTTGACATCAAGGGCTGGGCTCTCTGCAGAACCTTCAATATCTGGAGCACTACCTTTCACCTTGGGTAAATTGACATCAAAATCAATGTTAGGTGCACTGATTTTTGGTGCTTTGATATCCAGTGTAGGCAGGTGGAAAGTTGGGGTCTTAATACCACCTTTTCCCCAAACATCGAGGTCAACATCAGGAACGTCAATGTCCCCTTTCACTTTTGTTCCCTTGAGATGAAGGTCTGGTTTTTGAAGGCTGAGATCGACATCTAAATCTGGTCCGTCGTGTTTAAATCCTGGAATATTCACTTTCGGCATCTTAAAGTGAGGACGCTTGAATTTGAACCCTCCTCCCTCCACATCAATATCAGGTGACTCGACATGTATTTCACCTTTTGTCACATCCACTTTGCCCTTTACCTTTGGTAATGAAGCATCAACATCTGGGCTTTGAACACTCAAATCGATGTCAGCATCTGGTGTTTCTCGCTTTGGCCAGGACAGTCCAAATTTTGGCAAGTGGATATCTGGTAACTTCATCTTGCCTTCTGGTCCCTCAACATCAACATCAACATCAGCATGAGCCTTTGGTGCTTTCATTCCAATAGCTGGACCCTCCATGGAACCTTCAATATCTGGAGCACTACCTTTCACCTTGGGTAAATTGACATCGAAATCAATGTCAGGTGCACTGATCTTTGGTGCATTGATATCCAGTTTGGGCAGGTGGAATGTTGGGTTCTTAATACCTGCTTTACCTCCTTCTACATCGAGGTCAATGTCAGGACCCCCAATGTCCCCTTTCAATTTTGGTCCCTTGAGATGAAGGTCTGGTTTTTCAAGGCTGAGATCGACATCTAAATCTGGTCCTTCACGTTTAAATCCTGGAAAATTCACTTTCGGCATATTAAAATGAGGACGCTTGAATTTGAACCCTCCTCTCTCGACATCAATATCAGGTGACTCGACATGTATTTCACCTTTTGGCGCATCCACTTTGCCGTTTACCTTTGGTAATGAAGCATCAACATCCAGGCTTTCAATACTTAAATCGATGTCAGCATCTGGTGTTTCTCCTTTCGGCCATGAACGTCTAAATTTAGGCAAGTGGAATTTTGTCATCTTCGTCTTACCATGTGGACCTTCAATTTTCACATCTGGTCCTTCAACATCAACCTTTGGTCCTTTGACATCAAATTCTGGGCTCTCCACAGAACCTTTAATATCTGGAGCACTTCTTTTGAATTTGGGAAAATTGACATTAAAATCAATGTCAGGTGCAGAAATGTTTGGTGCTTTCATATCCAATGCAGGTAGATGTAATTTTGGGGTGGTAATACCACCGATGGCTGGACCCTCCACAGAACCTTCAATATCTGGAGCACTGCCTTTCACCTTGGGTAAATTGACATCAAAATCAATGTCAGGTGCACTGATCTGTGGTGCTTTGATATCCAGTGTGGGCAGGTGGAATGTAGGGGTCTTAATACCTGCTTTACCTCCTTCTACATCGAGGTCAACGTCAGGACCCTCAATGTCCCCTTTCACTTTTGGTCCCTTGAGATGAAGGTCTGGTTTTGGAAGGCTGAGATTGACATCTAAATCTGGTCCTTCGTGTTTAAATCCTGGAATATGCACTTTCGGCATCTTAAAGTGAGGACGCTTGAATTTGAACCCTTCTCCCTCCACATCAATATCAGGTGACTCGACATGTATTTCACCTTTTGGCGCATCCACTTTGCCGTTTACCTTTGGTAATGAAGCATCAACATCTGGGCTTTCAACACTTAAATCAATGTCAGCATCTGGTGTTTCTCGCTTTGGCCAGGACAGTCCAAATTTTGGCAAGTGGATATCTGGTAACTTCATCTTGCCTTCTGGTCCTTCAACATCAACATCAGCATGAACCTTTGGTCCTTTCATTCCAATAGCTGGGCCCTCCATGGAACCTTCAATATCTGGAGCACTACCTTTCACCTTGGATAAATTGACGAAATCAATGTCAGGTGCACTGATCTTTGGTGCTTTGATATCCAGTGTGGGCAGGTGGAATGTTGGGGTCTTAATACCTGCTTTACCTCCTTCTACATCGAGGTCAATGTCAGGACCCTCAATGTCCCCTTTCACTTTTGGTCCCTTGAGATGAAGGTCTGGTTTTTGGAGGCTGAGGTCGACATCTAAATCTGGTCCGTCACGTTTAAATCCTGGAAAATTCACTTTCGGCATATTAAAATGAGGACGCTTGAATTTGAACCCGCCTCCCTCCACATCAATATCATGTGACTCGACATGTATTTCACCTTTTGGCGCATCCACTTTGCCCTTTACCTTTGGCAATGAAGCATTAACATCTGGGCTTTCAACACTTAAATCAATGTCAGCATCTGGCGTTTCTCCCTTTGGCCAGGACAGTCCAAATTTTGGCAAGTGGATATCTGGTAACTTCATCTTGCCTTCTGGTCCTTTAACATCAACATCAGCATCAGCATGAGCCTTTGGTCCTTTCATTCCAATAGCTGGACCCTCCGTGGAACCTTCAATATCTGGAGCACTACCTTTCACCTTGGGTAAATTGACATCAAAATCAATGTCAGGTGCACTAATCTTTGGTGCTTTGATATCCAGTGTAGGCAGGTGGAAAGTTGGGGTCTTAATACCACCTTTTCCTCTGACATCGAGGTCAACATCAGGAACGTCAATGTCCCCTTTCACGTTTGGTCGCTTGAGATGAAGGTCTGGTTTTTGAAGGCTGAGATCGATATCTAAATCTGGTCCTTCATGTTTAAATCCTGGAATATTCACTTTCGGCATCTTAAAATGAGGACGCTTGAATTTGAACCCTTCTCCCTCCACATCAATATCATGTGACTCGACATGTATTTCACCTTTTGGCGCATCCACTTTGCCCTTTACCTTTGGTAATGAAGCATCAACATCCGGGCTTTCAATTCTAAAATCTATGTCAGCATCTGGTGTTTCTCCTTTTGGCCAGGAACGTCGAAAGTTAGGTAAGTGGAATTTTGGCATCTTCATCTTACCATGTGGACCATCAATTTTCACATCTGGTCCTTCAACATCAACCTTTGGTCCCTTGACATCAAAGGCTGGGCTCTCCACAGAACCTTCAATATCTGGAGCATGACCTTTCACCTTGGGTAAATTGACATCAAAATCAATGTCAGGTGCACTGATCTTTGGGGCTTTGATATCCAGTGTGGGCAGGTGGAATGTAGGGGTCTTAATACCTGCTTTTCCTCTGACATCGAGGTCAACATCAGGACCCTCAATGTCCCCTTTCACGTTTGGTCCCTTGAGATGAAGGTCTGGTTTTTGAAGGCTGAGATCGACATCTAAATCTGGTCCTTCGTGTTTAAATCCTGGAATATGCACTTTCGGCATCTTAAAGTGAGGACGCTTGAATTTGAACCCTTCTCCCTCCACATCAATATCAGGTGACTCGACATGTATTTCACCTTTTGGCACATCCACTTTGCCCTTTACCTTTGGTAATGAAGCATCAACATCTGGGCTTTCAACACTTAAATCGATGTCAGCATCTGGTGTTTCTCGCTTTGGCCAGGACAGTCCAAATTTTGGCAAGTGGATATCTGGTAACTTCATCTTGCCTTCTGGTCCTTCAACATCAACATCAGCATGAGCCTTTGGTTCTTTCATTCCAATAGCTGGACCCTCAATGGAACCTTCAATATCTGGAGCACTACCTTTCACCTTGGGAAAATTGACATCGAAATCAATGTCAGGTGCACTGATCTGTGGTGCTTTGATATCCAGTGTGGGCAGGTGGAATGTAGGGGTCTTAATACCTGCTTTACCTCCTTCTACATCGAGGTCAACGTCAGGACCCTCAATGTCCCCTTTCACTTTTGGTCCCTTGAGATGAAGGTCTGGTTTTGGAAGGCTGAGATTGACATCTAAATCTGGTCCTTCGTGTTTAAATCCTGGAATATGCACTTTCGGCATCTTAAAGTGAGGACGCTTGAATTTGAACCCTTCTCCCTCCACATCAATATCAGGTGACTCGACATGTATTTCACCTTTTGGCGCATCCACTTTGCCGTTTACCTTTGGTAATGAAGCATCAACATCTGGGCTTTCAACACTTAAATCAATGTCAGCATCTGGTGTTTCTCGCTTTGGCCAGGACAGTCCAAATTTTGGCAAGTGGATATCTGGTAACTTCATCTTGCCTTCTGGTCCTTCAACATCAACATCAGCATGAACCTTTGGTCCTTTCATTCCAATAGCTGGGCCCTCCATGGAACCTTCAATATCTGGAGCACTACCTTTCACCTTGGATAAATTGACGAAATCAATGTCAGGTGCACTGATCTTTGGTGCTTTGATATCCAGTGTGGGCAGGTGGAATGTTGGGGTCTTAATACCTGCTTTACCTCCTTCTACATCGAGGTCAATGTCAGGACCCTCAATGTCCCCTTTCACTTTTGGTCCCTTGAGATGAAGGTCTGGTTTTTGGAGGCTGAGGTCGACATCTAAATCTGGTCCGTCACGTTTAAATCCTGGAAAATTCACTTTCGGCATATTAAAATGAGGACGCTTGAATTTGAACCCGCCTCCCTCCACATCAATATCATGTGACTCGACATGTATTTCACCTTTTGGCGCATCCACTTTGCCCTTTACCTTTGGCAATGAAGCATTAACATCTGGGCTTTCAACACTTAAATCAATGTCAGCATCTGGCGTTTCTCCCTTTGGCCAGGACAGTCCAAATTTTGGCAAGTGGATATCTGGTAACTTCATCTTGCCTTCTGGTCCTTTAACATCAACATCAGCATCAGCATGAGCCTTTGGTCCTTTCATTTCAATAGCTGGACCCTCCGTGGAACCTTCAATATCTGGAGCACTACCTTTCACCTTGGGTAAATTGACATCAAAATCAATGTCAGGTGCACTAATCTTTGGTGCTTTGATATCCAGTGTAGGCAGGTGGAAAGTTGGGGTCTTAATACCACCTTTTCCTCTGACATCGAGGTCAACATCAGGAACGTCAATGTCCCCTTTCACGTTTGGTCGCTTGAGATGAAGGTCTGGTTTTTGAAGGCTGAGATCGATATCTAAATCTGGTCCTTCATGTTTAAATCCTGGAATATTCACTTTCGGCATCTTAAAATGAGGACGCTTGAATTTGAACCCTTCTCCCTCCACATCAATATCATGTGACTCGACATGTATTTCACCTTTTGGCGCATCCACTTTGCCCTTTACCTTTGGTAATGAAGCATCAACATCCGGGCTTTCAATTCTAAAATCTATGTCAGCATCTGGTGTTTCTCCTTTTGGCCAGGAACGTCGAAAGTTAGGTAAGTGGAATTTTGGCATCTTCATCTTACCATGTGGACCATCAATTTTCACATCTGGTCCTTCAACATCAACCTTTGGTCCCTTGACATCAAAGGCTGGGCTCTCCACAGAACCTTCAATATCTGGAGCATGACCTTTCACCTTGGGTAAATTGACATCAAAATCAATGTCAGGTGCACTGATCTTTGGGGCTTTGATATCCAGTGTGGGCAGGTGGAATGTAGGGGTCTTAATACCTGCTTTTCCTCTGACATCGAGGTCAACATCAGGACCCTCAATGTCCCCTTTCACGTTTGGTCCCTTGAGATGAAGGTCTGGTTTTTGAAGGCTGAGATCGACATCTAAATCTGGTCCTTCGTGTTTAAATCCTGGAATATGCACTTTCGGCATCTTAAAGTGAGGACGCTTGAATTTGAACCCTTCTCCCTCCACATCAATATCAGGTGACTCGACATGTATTTCACCTTTTGGCACATCCACTTTGCCCTTTACCTTTGGTAATGAAGCATCAACATCTGGGCTTTCAACACTGAAATCAATGTCAGCATCTGGCGTTTCTCCCTTTGGCCAGGACAGTCCAAATTTTGGCAAGTGGATATCTGGTAACTTCATCTTGCCTTCTGGTCCTTCAACATCAACATCAGCATGAGCCTTTGGTTCTTTCATTCCAATAGCTGGACCCTCAATGGAACCTTCAATATCTGGAGCACTACCTTTCACCTTGGGAAAATTGACATCGAAATCAATGTCAGGTGCACTGATCTTTGGTGCTTTGATATCCAGTGTGGGCAGGTGGAATGTAGGGGTCTTAATACCTGCTTTACCTCCTTCTACATCGAGGTCAATGTCAGGACCCTCAATGTCCCCTTTCAGGTTTGGTCCCTTGAGATGAAGGTCTGGTTTTGGAAGGCTGAGATTGACATCTAAATCTGGTCCTTCATGTTTAAATCCTGGAATATTCACTTTCGGCATCTTAAAATGAGGACGCTTGAATTTGAACCCTCCTTCTCCCTCCACATCAATATCAGGTGATTGAACATGTATTTCTCCTTTTGGCACATCCACTTTGCCCTTTACCTTTGGCAATGAAGCATTAACATCTGGGCTTTCAACACTGAAATCAATGTCAGCATCTGGCGTTTCTCCCTTTGGCCAGGACAGTCCAAATTTTGGCAAGTGGATATCTGGTAACTTCATCTTGCCTTCTGGTCCTTTAACATCAACATCAGCATCAGCATGAGCCTTTGGTCCTTTCATTCCAATAGCTGGGCCCTCCATGGAACCTTCAATATCTGGAGCACTACCTTTCACCTTGGATAAATTGACGAAATCAATGTCAGGTGCACTGATCTTTGGTGCTTTGATATCCAGTGTGGGCAGGTGGAATGTTGGGGTCTTAATACCTGCTTTACCTCCTTCTACATCGAGGTCAATGTCAGGACCCTCAATGTCCCCTTTCACTTTTGGTCCCTTGAGATGAAGGTCTGGTTTTTGGAGGCTGAGGTCGACATCTAAATCTGGTCCGTCACGTTTAAATCCTGGAAAATTCACTTTCGGCATATTAAAATGAGGACGCTTGAATTTGAACCCGCCTCCCTCCACATCAATATCATGTGACTCGACATGTATTTCACCTTTTGGCGCATCCACTTTGCCCTTTACCTTTGGCAATGAAGCATTAACATCTGGGCTTTCAACACTTAAATCAATGTCAGCATCTGGCGTTTCTCCCTTTGGCCAGGACAGTCCAAATTTTGGCAAGTGGATATCTGGGAACTTCATCTTGCCTTCTGGTCCTTCAACATCAACAGCATGAGCCTTTGGTCCTTTCATTCCAATAGCTGGTCCGTCAATGGTCCCTTCAATATCTGGAGCACCACCTTTCACATTGGGTAAATTGACATCAAAATCAATGTCAGGTGCACTGATCTTTGGTGCTTTGATATCCAGTGTCGGCAGGTGGAAAGTTGGGGTCTTAATACCACCTTTTCCTCTGACATCGAGGTCAACATCAGGAACGTCAACGTCCCCTTTCACGTTTGGTCCCTTGAGATGAAGGTCTGGTTTTTGAAGGCTGAGATCGATATCTAAATCTGGTCCTTCATGTTTAAATCCTGGAATATTCACTTTCGGCATCTTAAAATGAGGACGCTTGAATTTGAACCCTTCTCCCTCCACATCAATATCAGGTGACTGAACATGTATTTCTCCTTTTGGCACATCCACTTTGCCCTTTACCGTGGGTAATGAAGCATCAACATCTGGGCTTTCAACACATAAATCTATGTCAGCATCTGGTGTTTCTCTCTTTGACCAGGACAGTCCAAATTTTGGCAAGTGGATATCTGGTAACCTGATCTTGCCTTCTTGTCCATCAACATCAGCATCAGCATTTGGTCCCTTGATTCCAATGGCTGGACCCTCCATGGAACCTTCAATATCTGGAGCTCTACCTTTCACATTGGGTAAATTGACATCAAAATCAATGTCAGGTGCACTGATCTTTGGTGCTTTAATATCCAATGTGGGCAGGTGGAATGTTGGGGCCTTAATACCTGCTTTACCTCCTTCTACATCGAGGTCAATGTCAGGACCCTCAATGTCCCCTTTCACTTTTGTTCTCTTGAGATGAAGGTCTGGTCGTTGAAGGCTGAGATCGACATCAAGATGTGGTTTGTCATGCTTAAATCCTGGAACGTTGAACTGTGGCAGTTTTACATGAGGAAAAGTAGATCTTGACCTTTCTCCTTCCATGTCAATACTTGTTTTAACTGAAGTGACATCACTGTCAGAAGCCCCAAGTTTTATTTTTGATTGAGGCAGTGTCATATCATTGTCTAGTTTTGGAATACTGATATCAATAGAAGAACTTGGGCGTTTTCCTTTCTTTTTTGAAAAGCCAATCTTTGGAATGTGAAGCTTTGGAAATTTTCCTCTGCCTTTTATGAGCTGCATGTCAACATTTGTTTCTGAAACATCAATTTCTGTACTTTGTGTATGCCCTTCCACTTTCAGGTCAATGTCAGGAACCTCAATGTTTCCTTTCATTTCCGGCCCTTCAAAGGTAACGTCTCCTTTCTGAACACTTATGTCAGTTTCCAAATCTGTCCCGTCATGCTTGAATCCTGGAATCTTAATCTTTGGCATCCTCATGTGAGGAATGCTGAACTTTCCCCCTTCTCCATCTATGTCAACATCTGGTGCATCCACATTTACGTCTGCTTTTGCATCCATTTTAACTTTTACATTTGGCAAAGATAAATCAACTTCTGCTTTTTGAAAATCCACATCTTGACCTTTTCCCTTTGGAAATGAAAACGTTGGCATGTGAAGTTTCTGCCTCATTATCTTCCCTTTGCTGTCTTCCATTGCAAAATTTGAGCCTTCCGTGTCCAAATAATAAGTTACTGCTGCGCCATTCACTGATGGTGCTTCCAAAGATCCCTCAACACCAGGAGAAGAGACATCAGCTTTACCGTTTAACTTTGGAAGATGTATGTCAATTTCTGGTGTAGATATCTTGGGTGCTTTGATATCTGTTGTTGGCAGGTGGAATGTTGGACCTTGAACACCACCCTCATTCCTCTTCACTTTCAGGTCAATGTCAGGAACCTCAATGTTTCCTTTCATTTCCGGCCCTTGAAAGGTTACGTCTCCTTTCTGAACACTTATGTCAGTGTCCAAATCTGCTCCTTCATGCTTGAATCCTGGAATCTTAAACTTTGGAATCCTCATGTGAGGAAGGCTGAACTTTGCTCCTTCTCCATCAATGTCAACATCTGGTGCATCCAAATTTACGTCTGCTTTTGTATCCATTCCCACTTTTAACTTTGGCAAAGACACATCAACATCTGGTTTTTGAAAATCCACGTCTGGTCCTTTTCCTTTTGGAAATGAAACATTAAATTTCGGCATTTGAAATTTGGGCTTCTTTATTTTACCCTCTGGACCTTCAAATGCAAGATCTGGGCCTTGAGCATCTAAAGAAACATTTGATCCTTCGATGTCTATGGGTGGTGCTTCCAAAGATCCCCCAATACCAGGACCAGAGATATCAGCTTTCCCCTTTAACTTTGGAAGATGTATGTCAATTTCTGGTGTAGATATATTGGGTGCTTTGATATCTGTTGTTGGCAGGTGGAATGTTGGACCTTGAACACCACCTTCATGCCCTTCCACTTTCAGGTCAATGTCAGGAACCTCAATGTTTCCTTTCATTTCCGGCCCTTCAAAGGTTACGTCTCCTTTCTGAACACTTATGCCAGTGTCCAAATCTGCTCCTTCATGCTTGAATCCTGGAATCCTAAACTTTGGCATCCTCATGTGAGGAAGGCTGAACTTTGCTCCTTCTCCATGTAGGCGAACATCTGGTGCATCCACATTAACATCTGCTTTTGTATCCATTCCCACTTTTAACTTTGGCAAAGACACATCAACGTCTGGTTTTTGAAAATCCACGTCTGGTCCTTTTCCTTTTAGAAATGAAACATTAAATTTCGGCATTCCCAATTTGGGCTTCTTTATTTTACCCTCTGGACCTTCAAATGCAAGATCTGGGCCTTGAGCATCTAAAGAAACATTTGATCCTTCGATGTCTATGGATGGTGCCCCCAAAGATCCCCCAATACCAGGACCAGAGATATCAGCTTTCCCCTTTAACTTTGGAAGATGTATGTCAATTTCTGGTGTAGATATATTGGGTGCTTTGATATCTGTTGTTGGCAGGTGGAATGTTGGACCTTGAACACCACCTTCATGCCCTTCCACTTTCAGGTCAATGTCAGGAACCTCAATGTTTCCTTTCATTTCCGGCCCTTCAAAGGTAACGTCTCCTTTCTGAACACTTATGCCAGTGTCCAAATCTGCTCCTTCATGCTTGAATCCTGGAATCTTAAACTTTGGAATCCTCATGTGAGGAAGGCTGAACTTTGCTCCTTCTCCATCTATGTCAACATCTGGTGCATCCAAATTTACGTCTGCTTTTGTATCCATTCCCACTTTTAACTTTGGCAAAGACACATCAACATTTGGTTTTTGAAAATCCACGTCTGGTCCTTTTCCTTTTGGAAATGAAAACGTTGGCATGTGAAGTTTCTGCCTCATTATCTTCCCTTTACTAGCTTCCATTGCAACATTTGAGCCTTCTGTGTCCAAATAATAAGTTACTGCTGCACCATTCACTGATGGTGCTTCCAAAAATCCCTCAACTCCAGGAGAAGAGACATCAGCTTTACCATTTGACTTTGGATGCTGTATGCCAATTTCTGGTGCAGATGTCTTGGGTGCTTTGATATCTGTTGTTGGCAAGCGGAATTTTGGAACTTGAACACCACCCTCATGCCCTTCCACTTTCAGGTCAATGTCAGGAACCTCAATGTTTCCCTTCATTTCCGGCCCTTCAAAGGTTACGTCTCCTTTCTGAACACTTATGTCAGTGTCCAAATCTGCTCCTTCATGCTTGAATCCTGGAATCCTAAACTTTGGCATCCTCATGTGAGGAAGGCTGAACTTTGCTCCTTCTCCATGTAGGCGAACATCTTGTGCATCCACATTAACATCTGCTTTTGTATCCATTCCCACTTTTAACTTTGGCAAAGACACATCAACGTCTGGTTTTTGAAAATCCACGTCTGGTCCTTTTCCTTTTGGAAATGAAACATTAAATTTCGGCATTCCCAACTTGGGCTTCTTTATTTTACCCTCTGGACCTTCAAATGCAAGATCTGGGCCTTGAGCATCTAAAGAAACATTTGATCCTTCGATGTCTATGGATGGTGCTTCCAAAGATCCCCCAATACCAGGACCAGAGATATCAGCTTTACCCTTTAACTGTGGAAGACGTATGTCAATTTCTGGTGTAGATATCTTGGGTGCTTTGATATCTGTTGTTGGCAGGTGGAATGTTGGACCTTGAACACCACCCTCATTCCTCTTCACTTTCAGGTCAATGTCAGGAACCTCAATGTTTCCTTTCATTTCCGGCCCTTCAAAGGTTACGTCTCCTTTCTGAACACTTATGTCAGTGTCCAAATCTGCTCCTTCATGCTTGAATCCTGGAATCTTAAACTTTGGAATCCTCATGTGAGGAAGGCTGAACTTTGCTCCTTCTCCATCTATGTCAACATCTGGTGCGTCCAAATTTACGTCTACTTTTGTATCCATTCCCACTTTTAACTTTGGCAAAGACACATCAACATCTGGTTTTTGAAAATCCACGTCTGGTCCTTTTCCTTTTGGAAATGAAACATTAAATTTCGGCATTTGAAATTTGGGCTTCTTTATTTTACCCTCTGGACCTTCAAATGCAAGATCTGGGCCTTGAGCATCTAAAGAAACATTTGATCCTTCGATGTCTATGGTTGGTGCTTCCAAAGATCCCCCAATGCCAGGACCAGAGATATCAGCTTTACCCTTTAACTGTGGAAGATGTATGTCAATTTCTGGTGTAGATATCTTGGGTGCTTTGATATCTGTTGTTGGCAGGTGGAATGTTGGACCTTGAACACCACCCTCATTCCTCTTCACTTTCAGGTCAATGTCAGGAACCTCAATGTTTCCTTTCATTTCCGGCCCTTCAAAGGTTACGTCTCCTTTCTGAACACTTATGCCAGTGTCCAAATTTGATCCTTCATGCTTGAATCCTGGAATCCTAAACTTTGGCATCCTCATGTGAGGAAGGCTGAACTTTGCTCCTTCTCCATGTAGGCGAACATCTGGTGCATCCAAATTTACGTCTGCTTTTGTATCCATTCCCACTTTTAACTTTGGCAAAGACACATCAACATCTGCTTTTTGAAAATCCATGTCTGGTCCTTTTCCTTTTGGAAATGAAACATTAAATTTCGGCATTTGAAATTTGGGCTTCTTTATTTTACCCTCTGGACCTTCAAATGCAAGATCTGGGCCTTGAGCATCTAAAGAAACATTTGATCCTTCGATGTCTATGGATGGTGCTTCCAAAGATCCCCCAATACCAGGACCAGAGATATCAGCTTTCCCCTTTAACTTTGGAAGATGTATGTCAATTTCTGGTGTAGATATCTTGGGTGCTTTGATATCTGTTGTTGGCAGGTGGAATGTTGGACCTTGAACACCACCTTCATGCCCTTCCACTTTCAGGTCAATGTCAGGAACCTCAATGTTTCCCTTCATTTCCGGCCCTTCAAAGGTTACGTCTCCTTTCTGAACACTTATGTCAGTGTCAAAATCTGCTCCTTCATGCTTGAATCCTGGAATCTTAAACTTTGGAATGCTCATGTGAGGAAGGCTGAACTTTGCTCCTTCTCCATCTATGTCAACATCTGGTGCATCCAAATTTACGTCTGCTTTTGTATCCATTCCCACTTTTAACTTTGGCAAAGACACATCAACATCTGGTTTTTGAAAATCCATGTCTGGTCCTTTTCCTTTTGGAAATGAAACATTAAATTTCGGCATTTGAAATTTGGGCTTCTTTATTTTACCCTCTGGACCTTCAAATGCAAGATCTGGGCCTTGAGCATCTAAAGAAACATTTGATCCTTCGATGTCTATGGATGGTGCTTCCAAAGATCCCCCAATACCAGGACCAGAGATATCAGCTTTACCCTTTAACTGTGGAAGACGTATGTCAATTTCTGGTGTAGATATCTTGGGTGCTTTGATATCTGTTGTTGGCAGGTGGAATGTTGGACCTTGAACACCACCCTCATTCCTCTTCACTTTCAGGTCAATGTCAGGAACCTCAATGTTTCCTTTCATTTCCGGCCCTTCAAAGGTTACGTCTCCTTTCTGAACACTTATGTCAGTGTCGAAATCTGCTCCTTCATGCTTGAATCCTGGAATCCTAAACTTTGGCATCCTCATGTGAGGAAGGCTGAACTTTGCTCCTTCTCCATGTAGGCGAACATCTTGTGCATCCACATTAACATCTGCTTTTGTATCCATTCCCACTTTTAACTTTGGCAAAGACACATCAACGTCTGGTTTTTGAAAATCCACGTCTGGTCCTTTTCCTTTTGGAAATGAAACATTAAATTTCGGCATTCCCAACTTGGGCTTCTTTATTTTACCCTCTGGACCTTCAAATGCAAGATCTGGGCCTTGAGCATCTAAAGAAACATTTGATCCTTCGATGTCTATGGATGGTGCTTCCAAAGATCCCCCAATACCAGGACCAGAGATATCAGCTTTACCCTTTAACTGTGGAAGACGTATGTCAATTTCTGGTGTAGATATCTTGGGTGCTTTGATATCTGTTGTTGGCAGGTGGAATGTTGGACCTTGAACACCACCCTCATTCCTCTTCACTTTCAGGTCAATGTCAGGAACCTCAATGTTTCCTTTCATTTCCGGCCCTTCAAAGGTTACGTCTCCTTTCTGAACACTTATGTCAGTGTCCAAATCTGCTCCTTCATGCTTGAATCCTGGAATCTTAAACTTTGGAATCCTCATGTGAGGAAGGCTGAACTTTGCTCCTTCTCCATCTATGTCAACATCTGGTGCGTCCAAATTTACGTCTACTTTTGTATCCATTCCCACTTTTAACTTTGGCAAAGACACATCAACATCTGGTTTTTGAAAATCCACGTCTGGTCCTTTTCCTTTTGGAAATGAAACATTAAATTTCGGCATTTGAAATTTGGGCTTCTTTATTTTACCCTCTGGACCTTCAAATGCAAGATCTGGGCCTTGAGCATCTAAAGAAACATTTGATCCTTCGATGTCTATGGTTGGTGCTTCCAAAGATCCCCCAATACCAGGACCAGAGATATCAGCTTTACCCTTTAACTGTGGAAGATGTATGTCAATTTCTGGTGTAGATATCTTGGGTGCTTTGATATCTGTTGTTGGCAGGTGGAATGTTGGACCTTGAACACCACCCTCAATCCTCTTCACTTTCAGGTCAATGTCAGGAACCTCAATGTTTCCTTTCATTTCCGGCCCTTCAAAGGTTACGTCTCCTTTCTGAACACTTATGCCAGTGTCCAAATTTGATCCTTCATGCTTGAATCCTGGAATCCTAAACTTTGGCATCCTCATGTGAGGAAGGCTGAACTTTGCTCCTTCTCCATGTAGGCGAACATCTGGTGCATCCAAATTTACGTCTGCTTTTGTATCCATTCCCACTTTTAACTTTGGCAAAGACACATCAACATCTGCTTTTTGAAAATCCATGTCTGGTCCTTTTCCTTTTGGAAATGAAACATTAAATTTCGGCATTTGAAATTTGGGCTTCTTTATTTTACCCTCTGGACCTTCAAATGCAAGATCTGGGCCTTGAGCATCTAAAGAAACATTTGATCCTTCGATGTCTATGGATGGTGCTTCCAAAGATCCCCCAATACCAGGACCAGAGATATCAGCTTTCCCCTTTAACTTTGGAAGATGTATGTCAATTTCTGGTGTAGATATCTTGGGTGCTTTGATATCTGTTGTTGGCAGGTGGAATGTTGGACCTTGAACACCACCTTCATGCCCTTCCACTTTCAGGTCAATGTCAGGAACCTCAATGTTTCCCTTCATTTCCGGCCCTTCAAAGGTTACGTCTCCTTTCTGAACACTTATGTCAGTGTCAAAATCTGCTCCTTCATGCTTGAATCCTGGAATCTTAAACTTTGGAATGCTCATGTGAGGAAGGCTGAACTTTGCTCCTTCTCCATCTATGTCAACATCTGGTGCATCCAAATTTACGTCTGCTTTTGTATCCATTCCCACTTTTAACTTTGGCAAAGACACATCAACATCTGGTTTTTGAAAATCCATGTCTGGTCCTTTTCCTTTTGGAAATGAAACATTAAATTTCGGCATTTGAAATTTGGGCTTCTTTATTTTACCCTCTGGACCTTCAAATGCAAGATCTGGGCCTTGAGCATCTAAAGAAACATTTGATCCTTCGATGTCTATGGATGGTGCTTCCAAAGATCCCCCAATACCAGGACCAGAGATATCAGCTTTACCCTTTAACTGTGGAAGACGTATGTCAATTTCTGGTGTAGATATCTTGGGTGCTTTGATATCTGTTGTTGGCAGGTGGAATGTTGGACCTTGAACACCACCCTCATTCCTCTTCACTTTCAGGTCAATGTCAGGAACCTCAATGTTTCCTTTCATTTCCGGCCCTTCAAAGGTTACGTCTCCTTTCTGAACACTTATGTCAGTGTCGAAATCTGCTCCTTCATGCTTGAATCCTGGAATCCTAAACTTTGGCATCCTCATGTGAGGAAGGCTGAACTTTGCTCCTTCTCCATGTAGGCGAACATCTGGTGCATCCACATTAACATCTGCTTTTGTATCCATTCCCACTTTTAACTTTGGCAAAGACACATCAACGTCTGGTTTTTGAAAATCCATGTCTGGTCCTTTTCCTTTTGGAAATGAAACATTAAATTTCGGCATTCCCAACTTGGGCTTCTTTATTTTAGCCTCTGGACCTTCAAATGCAAGATCTGGGCCTTGAGCATCTAAAGAAACATTTGATCCTTCGATGTCTATGGATGGTGCTTCCAAAGATCCCCCAATACCAGGACCAGAGATATCAGCTTTCCCCTTTAACTTTGGAAGACGTATGTCAATTTCTGGTGTAGATATCTTGGGTGCTTTGATATCTGTTGTTGGCAGGTGGAATGTTGGACCTTGAACACCACCTTCATGCCCTTCCACTTTCAGGTCAATGTCAGGAACCTCAATGTTTCCCTTCATTTCCGGCCCTTCAAAGGTTACGTCTCCTTTCTGAACACTTATGTCAGTGTCCAAATCTGCTCCTTCATGCTTGAATCCTGGAATCCTAAACTTTGGAATCCTCATGTGAGGAAGGCTGAACTTTGCTCCTTCTCCATCTTTGTCAACATCTGGTGCATCCAAATTTACGTCTGCTTTTGTATCCATTCCCACTTTTAACTTTGGCAAAGACACATCAACATCTGGTTTTTGAAAATCCACGTCGGGTCCTTTTCCTTTTGGAAATGAAACATTAAATTTCGGCATTTGAAATTTGGGCTTCTTTATTTTACCCTCTGGACCTTCAAATGCAAGATCTGGGCCTTGAGCATCTAAAGAAACATTTGATCCTTCGATGTCTATGGATGGTGCTTCCAAAGATCCCCCAATACCAGGACCAGAGATATCAGCTTTCCCCTTTAACTTTGGAAGATGTATGTCAATTTCTGGTGTAGATATCTTGGGTGCTTTGATATCTGTTGTTGGCAGGTGGAATGTTGGACCTTGAACACCACCTTCATGCCCTTCCACTTTCAGGTCAATGTCAGGAACCTCAATGTTTCCTTTCATTTCCGGCCCTTCAAAGGTTACGTCTCCTTTCTGAACACTTATGTCAGTGTCGAAATCTGCTCCTTCATGCTTGAATCCTGGAATCTTAAACTTTGGAATCCTCATGTGAGGAAGGCTGAACTTTGCTCCTTCTCCATCTATGTCAACATCTGGTGCATCCAAATTTACGTCTGCTTTTGTATCCATTCCCACTTTTAACTTTGGCAAAGACACATCAACATCTGGTTTTTGAAAATCCACGTCTGGTCCTTTTCCTTTTGGAAATGAAACATTAAATTTCGGCATTTGAAATTTGGGCTTCTTTATTTTACCCTCTGGACCTTCAAATGCAAGATCTGGGCCTTGAGCATCTAAAGAAACATTTGATCCTTCGATGTCTATGGATGGTGCTTCCAAAGATCCCCCAATACCAGGACCAGAGATATCAGCTTTACCCTTTAACTGTGGAAGACGTATGTCAATTTCTGGTGTAGATATCTTGGTTGCTTTGATATCTGTTGTTGGCAGGTGGAATGTTGGACCTTGAACACCACCCTCATTCCTCTTCACTTTCAGGTCAATGTCAGGAACCTCAATGTTTCCTTTCATTTCCGGCCCTTCAAAGGTTACGTCTCCTTTCTGAACACTTATGTCAGTGTCGAAATCTGCTCCTTCATGCTTGAATCCTGGAATCCTAAACTTTGGCATCCTCATGTGAGGAAGGCTGAACTTTGCTCCTTCTCCATGTAGGCGAACATCTGGTGCATCCACATTAACATCTGCTTTTGTATCCATTCCCACTTTTAACTTTGGCAAAGACACATCAACATCTGGTTTTTGAAAATCCATGTCTGGTCCTTTTCCTTTTGGAAATGAAACATTAAATTTCGGCATTTTAAATTTGGGCTTCTTTATTTTGCCCTCTGGACCTTCAAATGCAAGATCTGGGCCTTGAGCATCGAAAGAAACATTTGATCTTTTGATGTCTATGGATGGTTCTTCCAAAGAACCCCCAATGCCAGGACCTGAGACCTCATATTTACCCTTTAACTTTGGAAGATGGATATCAATTTCTGGTGCATATATCTTGGGTGCTTTGATTTCTGTTGTTGGAAGGTGGAATTTTGGACCTTGAACACCACCTTCATGCCCCTCCACTTTGAGGTCAACCTCAGGAACCTCAATGTTTCCTTCAATTTCTGGCCCTTCAAAGGTTACGTCTCCTTTCTTAACACTTATGTCAGTTTCAAAATATGCTCGGTCATGCTTGAATCCTGGAATGTTAAACTTTGGAATCCTCATGTGAGGAAGGCTGAACTTTGCTCCTTCTCCATGAATGTCAACATCTGGTGCATCCACATTTATTTCTGCTTTTGTATCCATTTTAACTTTTGCCTTTGGCAAAGACACATCAACTTCTGCCTTTTGAAATTCCACATCTTGCCCTTTTCCTTTTGAAAATGAAAACTTTGGCATGTTAAGTTTCTGCCTCATTATCTTGCCTTTGCTAGTTTCCATGTCAACATTTGTCTTTTCTGTGTCCACATAATAAGTTACTGCTGCACCGTTCACTGAAGGTGCTTCTAAAGATGCCTCAACACCAGGAAATGAGACATCATTTTGACCTTTTAATTCAATTATTGGCCCAGGAATATTGGGTTTTGTACTATCTGTTGTTAATGCCTGCAATTTTGGACCTTTAATATATTTTTTCTGTTCTTCAATAACAGCTTCAACATTTACTTTTTCACATGGTTTTTGTGAGATTTTATTTGAGATTACAGAAATTGTGCTCAATGTTCTACTTCCTTCAAGATCTTCAAGTTGCACTTGTTTATTCCTGATATTTTTGTCAGTGTGTTTTGAGGGGACTTCAATACCTTCTCTGACTGTTGAGGAAGATAGATCGGGAACATTTTCTTCGGCTTTAACATTGGCTTCAAAAGCTATATTGTGCTCAATCGTTTTAGCAGCAATTTGTAATGGTTTTACATCTCCTATCCTGCTTCTCAATTTGGAAACGTTGAAGGTTGTTGTTTTGAAAATTTTACGTTGTTGTTCATCATTACTGAATTGCATTTCTTTCTCACACAAGTCTTTTTCTTCTCGTCTGCTTTCATCAATAATCATTTGGTCACTGTCTCCAGTTTTTATGCCCTTTTGTATAAAACCAATTGACTGCGGCCCACGAATATGGACTGCAGTTGAATGCGCATGTGTTGTTTTCTGAGTCGTTCCAATCTGAAAAATACAACAATGAGACCAAAATTATTGTACATTGACAAGTTTGATGTGATTAATTAACTTTCACATACTTTGACCAGACGTTTCAAAAAAGACTTGTCCATTTCTGTAAAAACATTATGATGAAGTGTTTTCTTTATGACACATATATACATACATATACATAATATATACACGCACACACACATATATATATATATATATATATATATATATATATATATATATATATACATATTCACAACAGTTGGGATACATATATATACATACATACATATATATATATATATATATATATATATATATATATATATATATATATATATATATATATATATATATATATATACATACACAGCTCCCGGTGTGTACCCCGGTTTAGAATAGGTACACCGTATCCCTGCGCATCGTCAGAGGCGACCAAGGGTTGGCGTCAGGAAGGGCATCCGGCCATAAAAACATTGCCTCAAACAGGGAACCATGATTGTCATGGGGCCCGCAAGGCTAACCCCCGCTCTAGCGGGGAAAATGGCCTTAAAACGATCATTCAATATATATACACAGTCACGTGAAAAAGTAAGTACACCCTTAAGTTTTAACTTTTTCAACATATTTCACCATACAGCTATTTGGTCTTCATTTCAACAATATTGACAGATAAAGGTGATATAATATAACAAATATCATGAAACATTTACATTTTGTAGTCCATTGTATAATTTGATTAAACATAAATGCAAATTTCGCATGTGGAAAAGGTAAGTACACCCCTACATTTATCACTACTTCAAATACCTAAAATTAGAATCAGGTGCACCAGCTCGGGTGCAAATGATTAGAACATCGTTAGAGAGGATCTTGGAGGAACCTGTCTCATTTAAACCTCAGACATTTAATTTGGTTTGCTCTTTGTTGTTGAAGTGTGCGGCGTCACCATGCCTAGATCAAAAGAGCTCTCTGAGGCCTTCAGAAAGAAGGTTATAGATGCCTACGATTCTGGGAAGGGATTTAGAAAGACCTCCAAACAATTTGAAATCAATCATTCGACTGTCCGGAAGATCATCTACAAGTGGAGAAGATTCCAAACAACTGCCAACTTGTTCAGGCCAGG
>NC_136261.1:256860923-256890923 GCF_964187855.1 Myxine glutinosa | reverse complement strand
TGGCACACACCATATAAAGGGGCCTTTTCTTTAGTTTGCCACATGGCACACACCATATGTAGGGGCCTTTTCTTTAGTTTGTTACATGGCACACACCATATAAAGGGGCCTTTTCGATAGTTTGTTACATGGCACATACCATTTAAAGGGGCCTTTTCTTTAGTTTTTTTTTTTTTTTTTTTTTTTTTTTGTATACTGAATCGAGGCTCGTGAAAGAGCTGACATTTATTTCACAAACAAATCAACCAGACAAACAAAATATATAAAAAGAGGGAGCGGAAGACAAGAGAAGGGGAAGCACACAAACACTTGAGGGCACACAACATTTAAGAGCAGGGAGATGTGTGGGAGGGAGAGGGCTTGGGGGGAGGGGGGTGGCAGAAGTATCAAACACAAGGACACCAAGGACTTCCAGGACAGAAGTTGGTATTTCAAAAAAGTGGAGTTGGGGTGAAATTATCGGGGATAGAAAAGATCAATGTTTTGAATGGGGGAAGATAATAGTGTAGCAGCATAGCAAACCTGTTGTGCATTTTGTGATACAAGCACCAAATTTGGCACAAATGTACATTAATATGTTGCGAACATTTTCAGATATTGGGCCACTTGAAATTCCGTAATTTTTTTTTTCAAATTTTTTCAAATTTCGTAATTTCAAATTTTTCGGGTGACACCGTCACAATTTCGGTCTTCGAGGCCGGCCGATATAGTGGGGCGGCTTAGCCCAAATATTCAAAAGAATTGTGCATTTTGTGATACAAGCACCAAATTTGGCACAAATGTACATTAATATGTTGCGAACATTGTGTGGTCAGCAATGAAGACGAGAGTCTGAATTACATGTATGCAAAAGACCTTGTGAACCAGTGAAGCAAATACACGGGTAAGCATGAATTAAATCTAGGGCATGATATAATTTCCATGATGTTTACCTCTACACTCAATTTTTTTTTTTTCTTTTTTTTTTTTTTTTTTTGTATACAATATCGAGGCTCGTGAAAGAGCGAACATTAATCACACAGAAAGACAAACCGACACATAAAACATATAACATAGGGAGCGGTAGACAAGATGGGGAGAGAGGGGGAAGGACACAAACACAACATTTGAGAGCAGGGACCGAGAGACATGGAGACATCGAGAGATCTGAGAGAGGGCGAGGGCTTTGGGGGGGGGGCGTGGGAAGGGGGCAGTGGGAGAGGTATAAAACATATGGACACTGCCAGGACTTCCAGGAAAGAAGTTGGAATTTCAAACAAGGTGGATCTGGGGTGAATTAGCGGGGGTAGAAAAGATCAAGGTTTTGGATGGGGGAAGATAAGAGATGGTGGTGAACAGCTGTTTTAAAGACCTGGAGGGAGGAGTGGGATTGAAGGGAGTGAGGGAGTTTGTTCCAGAGGCGGGAGAAAAGAGGAATGAAAGAGTGAAGGTGAGCGGAGAGCCGAGTTACATGGCACACACCATATATAGGGGCCTTTTCGATAGTTTGTTACATGGCACATACCATATAAAGGGGCCTTTTCGATAGTTTGTTACATGGCACACACCATGTATAGGGGCCTTTTCTTTAGTTTGTTACATGGCACACACCATATAAAGGGGCCTTTTCTTTAGTTTGCCACATGGCACACACCATATGTAGGGGCCTTTTCTTTAGTTTGTTACATGGCACACACCATATAAAGGGGCCTTTTCTATAGTTTGTCACATGGCACATACCATATAAAGGGGCCTTTTCGATAGTTTGTTACATGGCACACACCATATAAAGGGGCCTTTTCTTTAGTTTGCCACATGGCACACACCATATAAAGGGGCCTTTTCTTTAGTTTGCCACATGGCACACACCATATAAAGGGGCCTTTTCTTTAGTTTGTTACATGGCACACACCATATAAAGGGGCCTTTTCTATCGTTTGTCACATGGCACATACCATATAAAGGGGCCTTTTCTATAGTTTATTACATGGTACACACCATATAAAGGGGCCTTTTCTTTAGTTTGCCACATGGCACACACCATATATAGGGGCCTTTTTCTTTAGTTTGTTACATGGCACACACCATATAAAGGGGCCTTTTCTTTAGTTTGTTACATGGCACACACCATATAAAGGGGCCTTTTCTTTAGTTTGTTACGTGGCACACACCATATAAAGGGGCCTTTTCTATAGTTTGTCACATGGCACATACCATATAAAGGGTCCTTTTCGATAGTTTGTTACATGGCACACACCATATAAAGGGGCCTTTTCTTTAGTTTGCCACATGGCACACACCATATATAGGGGCCTTTTTCTTTAGTTTGTTACATGGCACATACCATATAAAGGGGCCTTTTCTTTAGGTTGCCACATGGCACACACCATATATAGGGGCCTTTTTCTTTAGTTTGTTACATGGCACATACCATATAAAGGGGCCTTTTCGATAGTTTGTTACATGGATATAAAGGGGCTTTTTCTATAGTCTGTCACTTGGCACATACCATATATAGGGGCCTTTTTCTTTAGTTTGTTACATGGCACATACCATATAAAGGGGCCTTTTTCTTTAGTTTGTTACATGGCACATACCATATAAAGGGGCCTTTTCTTTAGTTTGTCACATGGCACATACCATATATAGAGGCCTTTTTCTTTCGTTTGTCACATGGCACATACCATATATAGAGGCCTTTTTCTTTCGTTTGTCACATGGCACATACCATATATAGGGGCCTTTTTCTATAGTTTGTTAGATGGCACACACCATATATAGGGGCCTTTTTCTTTAGTTTGTTACATGGCACATACCATATATAGGGGCATTTTCGATAGTTTGTTACATGGATATAAAGGGGCTTTTTCTATAGTTTGTCACATGGCACATACCATATAAAGGGGCCTTTTCGATAGTTTGTTACATGGCACACACCATATATAGGGGCCTTTTCGATAGTTTGTCACATGGCACATATCATATATAGGGGCCTTTTCGATAGTTTGTTACATGGCACACACCATATAAAAGGGCCTTTTCGATAGTTTGCCACATGGCACACACCATATGTAGGGGCCTTTTTCTTTAGTTTGCCACATGGCACATCTACTATATAAGCGAGATGTCTGTCTGTCTGTGTCACCATTTTTCTCAGAGATGGCTGAACGGATCTTCGTCAAACTTTCAGAGGTTCATCAGCGAGTGTCTGGGAGTGTTTTCGGCAAAAAAAAATTGGAAAAAAAAAAGATCGTTTTTTTGCAGTAAAAAAAAAAGAATCGCTTTATATGGTGCCTAAGCTTTTTAAAATTAATGACAGTGATATACAAGTACACATTCGCATAAATAAATACAAAACATTCACCAGACATTTGAATACAAATAAATCAATCAATTCAGGAAGTGTACGAATTTGGTAGTACGGCTTCTTCTTCTGCCTGATCGGCAGGTCTGGGGTTCGGCAGGAAAGGATGTGCCTGAGGAGGTTCTGGTGGAGGCAGAGCCTATACCTCTCACGAGCCCCATTTGTTCCTTGTCTGGCCACAACCTGCTGCCACAGCTCTAACCTGCTCTCACACCTATGTGCATGACCACAGGTCCCTGCCTGCCTGCCTCTGGCCACCACAGTTCGGTGGTCATTCCGCAGGACTTGCGGTGCCTGCAAGGACAGCAATTGTGTATTTGTGTCTTTCCGATATCTCTCCCTGGTCTTTCTACTGTGGAGTATCTGAGGTCCTAAGGTTAGGTGAGGTAAGAATCTTCCATTTGTACAAATCCCTGGGTTACATATTCCTTCTACTGTAAATAACACTAATTATTTCATTCATGTTCTTCTATCCCACCCATCTTGCTACACACTTCAAACTCACTGTGGTGGATGTGATGAGCATAGAATGCCTCAAGAAGGTTGGGATTCCTCCAGATTTCTTTAAGTTTCGTGTTAAACAACAGTAGTGACTGTTAAAAAAGGTAATCACATGTGTTTGTGGTTTATAATATATTTTAATTCTGGTATAGGCTTGCTCCACGAAACAACAAGATATGCTACTTTTACAAACGTTGAAACAGCGTTTGTCCATGGAGGAAAACCCCCTTGAGGAAAGGCATTATTATAGCATTAATATAGTTTTGTAATCTTACTATAATTCACCAAATGTTCGTCTGTCCGTTCGAAGGTACCGCAAAAACGGCTCAACCGATCGCAACGATATTTTGGGTGGGTATTTCTTGGATCCCTGGGAGATCGGCTATATTATTTTTCCAAGTTTTCCAATTTTACAGTTTTTCCAAACACAATGGAATAATATTTACTGATATGAACAGTGATGTGGCTTTTATTGAAATTCTACAAATACTGTTTAGATTTTGATGACGATTATGAACCTGCTGCGAATGCGGAAGTGGACAGATGATGGCAATGCGCGGGTTTCATAATATCCCAATACAACCGTCATTCAATCGTAATGTTAAATCGTTAAACGTTAATCATGTTAATCGTTTTGTTAAAGTATCAATTGATGATTGGAATTGAGTGAATACAATTACGATTTTGAATTTTTTTTTTTTTTTTTTTTTGTTTTTTGTATACAAGATTGAGGCTCGTGAAAGAGCGAACATTAATCACACAGAAAGACAAACCGACACATAAAACATATAACATCGGGAGCGGTAGACAAGATGGGGAGAGAGGGGAAAGGACACAAACTCAACATTTGAGAGCAGGGACCGAGAGACATGGAGACATCGAGAGATCTGAGAGAGGGCGAGGGCTTTGGGGGGGGGGGGGGCATGGGAAGGGGGTGGTGGGAGAGGTATAAAACATATGGACACTGCCAGGACTTCCAGGAAAGAAGTTGGAATTTCAAACAAGGTGGATCTTGGGTGAATTAGCGGGGGTAGAAAAGATCAAGGTTTTGGATGGGGGAAGATAAGAGATGGTGGTGAACAGCTGTTTTAAAGACCTGGAGGGAGGAGTGGGATTGAAGGGAGTGAGGGAGTTTGTTCCAGAGGCGGGAGAAAAGAGGAATGAAAGAGTGAAGGTGAGCAGAGAGCCGAGATTTCGGCAGTTTAACCATCAGAGGGTTGCTGGCAGATCTTGTGCGACCTGTAGGAATATTTGGGGGACAGAGCACAGAGAGAGCTGGGGGTGCAAGGCCGGAGAGCAGTCGGTAGAAGACAGAAAGACCACCTACCTGCCTGCGGTGAGTGAGTGAAAGGCCCTCAGAGATAGCTTCATCGCGGGAGATTCCAATAATTCTGAAAGCTTTGGTTTCAACAGCGTGAAGCCGAGCTAGGTGTGAGGCAGGAGCACCGGCCCATAGGGGAGAACAGTATTCCATTGAGCTGCGGATGAAAGCCTTGTATGTGGTGAGGAGCTCAGGTGTGCCGAGGAAGGACTTCGCACGACGGAGGATGCCCAGTCGGCGACTGGCTTTGGAGGCCAGCTTGGAAATGTGGTTTTCCCAAGAAGGATCATGGCAGATAGTGAGACCCAAAAGCTTGAGCGACAGAACTTCTTGGAGAGGATTGTTGAGAAAGTAGATGGGAGGGTTGTCCAGTCGATCTTTTCGGAGAGACATAGTAAGGGTGTGAGATTTGTCAGGATTGAAAGACATGTTCCACTTGTTTGACCAGTCTGTGATTTTGTCCAAGTCTTCAGAGAGTGAGGAGGCTGCAGACTGCCGATCTGAGGGAAGAGGAATGGAGCGGCAGAGAGTGGAGTCATCAGCAAAGAGATAGAGAGGATTTTCAAGAGAGTCAGAGAGATCATTGATGAAGACCAGAAAAAGCACAGGGCCCAGAACACTGCCTTGGGGAACTCCAGCCTGAACAGGAAGAGGAGATGAGAGAAACCCATTCAGGGCCACACATTAACGACGACTAGAGAGGAAGTCCGCCAGCCATGCGTGAAGATTTCCATGGATACCAAAGGAGGAGAGTTTGGTGAGCAGAGCTGGGTGCCAGACCGTGTCGAAGGCACGTGATATGTCGAGGGAGACAGCTCTAATTTCCTGTTTGGCATTGAGGACCTCCATCCATTGTTGAGAAAGCAGAAGCAGCATGTCCAGAGTGGAGTGACCTGGTCTGAAACCAAATTGATGATAAGAGATCAAGCCATTGGAGAAGAGGAAGGATTTCATATCCAAAGCAATGATGGATTCCATGACTTTGCTGATAATTGGGAGAAGGCTGATTGGTCTGTAGTTGCTAGGATCTGTTTTTGCACCTTTTTTGTGCATTTTGTGCATTGGGAGAAGGCTGAACTTACTCGGTCGGATACATTCTCGGGCTTCCCCCAAAGAGCTTCGTTACTGAGGCTCAGTTTTTCACGAGGTAAATCTATTCTTGCATCCAACTTAAACGTTAACATTTTCATTGTGAAATTTCAGAGAAAACATCGTGAAATGTGCACCTGCCTGCAGCCATCTTTGCAAGGCAGTCAAGCAAACAAGAAGAAAAATCAGCTTTTCTAAGGCTCATGTTGAGGCCACCTGAGCAGGGACCAGCATTAGTGTGAAATACTTGATGACGAACAGCACACAGTTCTAAGCAATGCTCTGAAGGTTTTTTAAAAATCCAAACGTCACAGTCATCGAGCTTGTATCGTGCTTCGTGTGATGTACCGTTTCCATCCCGGCCTTGTCAACGAAACTGTTGCGATGTTTTCATTCACAATGGACTGCTCAAATTCATCACCTGTCGTTCAAGGTATTGCAATGATGTAGAAACTTTAAGCATTCATTGTGTTTTAACCTCAATGAAATGACATTTGAAAGAGACAAATTTTCAACGAGGCTACAATCGAGGGTTCAACGTGGTTAAAGTTGTTTGGCGGACAAAACAAGTATTTTCACTTTTCATCAAATCCAAACTGGCATCAAAATATCGTACGATGACCTGATGCTTTTGAAGCTTATTTCTAACTCAGGTGATGTGAGCGCGCGTTGATATTTGCCAAAGTTCTGCAGTTCAAGTTGTGTTCAGAATGAAATCGTCCTCAATTACTGCATAACCTAAACCGTACTTGACAGGATTCCGTGTTTACCTGAGTGAAAGCGAAGGGATAGTAAAAGCCAGTGCAGTTGCAGATTGTCAAAGCGAAAGGACGACGTGCGCATGCGCGGAAAGAGAGGTCAAAGGGGAAAAAGCTCGAAGAGCACATGCGGACGTGGTAGAAATCACCAAGGAAACATCGCAGAGATAATAATTAAATGTAGGACGAATCGTGGAAGGGTCAAAGAGCAAATGGTAAGATCGATTTCCCACCAATAGAAAGCCTCGGTATTTTTTTATTTTTTTAAATATTTTTTTGTATACAAGATCGAGGCTCGTGAAGGAGCGAACATTTATCACACAGAAAGACAAACCGACAAACCGACACATAACCGACAAACCGACACATAAAACAAAAAGCATCGGGAGCGGTAGACAAGATGGGGAGAGAGGGGGAAGGACACAAACACAACATTTGAGAGCAGGAACCGAGAGACATGGAGACATCGAGAGATCTGTGGGAGGGAGAGGGCTTTGGGGGGGAGGCATGGGAAAGGGGGTGGGAGAGGCATAAAACATATGGACACTGCCAGGACTACCAGGAAAGAAGTTGGAATTACAAACAAGGTGGATCTGGGGTGAATTAGTGGGGGTAGAAAACATCAAGGTTTTGGATGGGGGAAGATAAGAGATGGTGGTGAACAGCTGTTTTAAAGACCTGGAGGGAGGAGTGGGATTGAAGGGAGTGTGGGAGTTTGTTCCAGAGGCGGGAGAAAAGAGGAATGAAGGAGTGAAGGTGAGCAGAGAGCCGAGATTTTGGCAGTTTAACCATCAGAGGCTTGCTGGCAGATCTTGTGCGACCTGTAGGAATATTTGGGGGACAGAGCACAGAGAGAGCTGGGGGAGCAAGGCCGGAGAGGAGTCGGTAGAAGACAGAAAGACCACCTACCTGCCTGTGGTGAGTGAGTGTAAGGCCCTCAGAGATAGCTTCATCGCGGGAGATTCCAATGATTCTGAAAGCTTTGGTTTCAACAGCGTGAAGCCGAGCTAGGTGTGAGGCAGGAGCACCAGCCCATAGGGGAGAACAGTATTCCATTGAGCTGCGGATGAAAGCCTTGTATGTGGTGAGGAGCTCAGGTGTGCCTAGGAAAGACTTTGCACGACGGCGGATGCCCAGTCGGCGACTGGCTTTGCAGGCCAGCTTGGAAATGTGGTTTTCCAAAGAAAGATCATGGCAGATAGTGAGACCCAAAAGCTTGAGTGACAGAACTTCTTGGAGAGGATTGTTGAGAAAGTAGATGGGAGGGTTGTCCAGTCGATCTTTTCGGAGAGACATAGTAAGAGTGTGAGATTTGTCAGGATTGAAAGACATGTTCCACTTGTTTGACCAGTCTGTGATTTTGTCCAGGTCTTCAGAGAGTGAGGAGGCTGCAGACTGCCGATCTGAGGGAAGAGGAATGCAGCGGCAGAGAGTGGAGTCATCAGCAAAGAGATAGAGAGGATTTTCCAGAGAGTTGGAGAGATCATTGATAAAGACCAGAAAAAGCACAGGGCCCAGCACACTGCCTTGGGGAACTCCAGCCTGAACAGGAAGGGGAGATGAGAGAAATCCATTCAGGGCCACACGTTGACTACGACCATAGAGGAAGTCCGCAAGCCATGCATGGAGATTTCCATGGATACCATAGGAGTAGAGTTTGGTGAGCAGAGCTGGGTGCCAGACCGTATCGAAGGCACGTGATATGTCGAAGGAGACAGCTCTGATTTCCTGTTTGGCATTGAGGACCTCCATCCATTGTTGAGACAGGAGAAGCAGCATGTCCAGAGTAGAGTGACCTGGTCTGAATCCAAATTGATGATCAGAGATCAAGCCATTGGAGAAGAGGAAAGATTTCATATCCGAAGCAATGATGGATTCCATGACTTTGCTGATAATTGGGAGCAGGCTGATTGGTCTGTAGTTAAAAGGATCTGTTTTTGCACCTTTTTTGTGTAAAGCGGTAATGTTTGCTGATTTCCAGGATGCTGGCAGATGACCTTGAGCAAAAGATAGGGTGAAAAGAACAGAGAGAGGGTGAGATAGAGCGGCAGAGCAGGATTTTAGGACCCGTGGGCTGATGCCGTCTGGTCCAGTTGCAGAATCAGAGTCGAGGTTAGACAAAAACTCCTCCACCTTGTCAGGAGAGAAGGACACAGAGTCCAGGAGCAGTTGGGTTCGACTGGGAAAGGTGGGAACAGAGAGAGATGGGTTTGGGACTAAGGATTTTGAGGCAAACACAGAGTTGAGGCATTCGGCTTTGTAAATACAATTCGTAATTGTATTCACCCAACCGTACGGAACTTCACATCAGGATTTAAATATTTGTTTATGTCACGAATGTTGTTAAAAGTTTACTTTTTATATTAATGTTATTTCATTTGTGATTGGAATTATGCTGTTTGGAATGAAAAAATGAGATATCAAGTTCAAGTGAATGACGAAATGCCGTGACGGTTTCTACTTTCTAAACGTGAATTCGCGTATCGCCATATGCAGATTCGCCATTGACTGGGTATGGAACAAACGTACCCGTTTGTTTGCCAACGGGTATGTTTTTCATGGAAGTCCTTCACGAACTTGCTGTCCATGTCTGACGTGCGACTGAAGGTGCTACAGGAATGTGGAATTTATTGGTTTCATGCTTTAGCATTCGCCGTTTCTGCATTGTCTGTTTGCTTCTGGCCTCCCACCCGTGCGCAGCATGGGTACCTCACTAGTAACATTAATATGCTATTATCATTACTGTTGCTATTAGTTTTGTAATTAGAAGCGGCCTTGGAAAAACACCATGAATAGCTATCTTAACACAGATATACACCTTAACACGGTTTCATGCAAGGTGGAAAACCCCCTTGGGGATGGGAGCAAATTAAGTCACTGCATCCTCCAATGTGTGACTCTTAAACCTCCGGTCAAGTTTGGTTGAGATTGGGTCGTGGTCAGACAGACACCAACTTACAAAATTCATTGATTATAATTCAATTATAAATGCACTTCATTTGCTTCCTTTTTTAGTATGAAGCGGACAATTTTGAGTATCCAGACTCGACGGGATGGTAATTGTAGGGAAGGTGCTCACAGATATCCTGAGAGATAATGATGTGACATCTATAACACTTGTTAAGTCATGGTTAGTTTACCAAGATGTTCCATAACATGTTGTACTTCACGCTGATTATGGTGCCATATCCGGGTGATTGATGTTATTCTGGGTGAATCTGGCACGACAAACACTTGATTGTGAGGCAAATCTTGGGTGAAGCTACAGTTACATTTAGGTGATCCACACAGGTGAATTGTCTCGATCAGTCTATGGCCGAATTTACATGCAGAGAACTGCTAATAACTTTCAGCATCCAACAAAAATTTCAACTGAAAATCATTTCGATGTTTTTCTTATTGTTCATGAAGATCATTATGTGGCTGAAAAAATGGATTTAGAGTTTTGCCTCTTACTTTTTAAAAAAAACTTGAGATTGGCAAAAAAACTTGAGATTGGCAAAAAAAACAACTTGAGATTGTTTTTTTTATCATTCTCTGCTCTCTGGTTTTCAGTTTTTGTGATTATGGATTCTTCCAAATCCAAATCTTTCTTTGAAGACTTCAAACAATTTAATTTTTTTTTTTGTATACAAGATCGAGGCTCGTGTAAGAGCTAACATTAATCACAAAAAGACAAACCGACACATAAAATATAAGATAAAGGGAGCGGGAGACACGATGGGGAGAGAGAGGGAAGCACACATACAACATTTGAGAGCAGGGACATCAGGACATATTGACCTTGTAATTGAAAAACCAACCTTGTTTTTTGTTCTTTTTTGTACATCTCCCTTGGCCCATGATTCTACTGATTGGCCCCGCTCTGTTTTATTTTAATAGTAGTAATCAATACACATTTATGATAGTCATACCGCTTCTCTTGGTGAAGTAGATGTCTTGCCTCTTAGATCGGTGGCAATACACCCCACTTCTGAAGAGGAAGATAGCCTCGGCTTGATCTTCTTTTCATAAATAATTGAGTAGTGTTCATCGGAGGGACTCTGAGGAATCACAATTTATTGTTATTTTGAATACTATAAACAATCATTTTCAGACAAACTACAATTCAAAAGTCAAGCATGACAATTGAGATAGACAGAAAAAAAGGATATAATTATAAAGTAATTACCTCCACCACCAAAGGTGGATGGAGGTTATGTTTTCACCCCTGTCTGTTTGTCTGTCTGTCTGTCTGTCTGTGAACAGGATATCTCGAAAAGTGGTGGACGGATTTGGACGAAATTTTGAGGAGAAGTTGGGTATGTGACACAGACGAAATGATTAGATTTTGGTGAAGATCCGGATCAGAGAATTTTTTAAAGCGATTCTTTACCATTGATTGATATGGTTAACACGAATATACAGGTGTAGCAGGATATCTCAAAAGGTTATGGATGGATTCGGCCAAAACTTGGTGAACAGGTTAGGTGTGTCACAAGGACGAATCAATTCGATTTTGGTACAGGAAGTATTAAAATTTCTACGTGATTCTTCACCATTGAATGATTGGGCCAAAAACGACATATCGCATGATATTTCAAAATGTTGTGGATGAGTTATAACAAAACTTGGTGGATGAGTTGGGTAAGTGACAAGAACAAGCCGATTAGATTTTGGTTCCAGTGCGGATCCAGATCCGATCCATCAGTGGGATACAAAACATGAACTATTCAGCCTGCGGAGGGATGCTCTCTACCAAGTGCTGTACTTCTTGTTTGTAATTAAAAGCTTTCCTGGTAGAAAGTCTGAGGAGCAAGTTGGGAAAATCATGGCACAGTTTATCAGGGAATGGAAAGCAACTCTCTTCCAGCATCCTGTTGACTATGCCTACTCATCCTGCTGCCAGCCAATGTAGACCCTATATGTGCAAAGGTAAAAGGTACATTATGCATCAATAAAATTAACCAATCGTAAGTAAGTATCATAACGCGGTTGTGGCTTGAACCCACGAACAGGGCATCGGAAGTTGAGCTCGACTATAAAGGGGAGGAGTGCAATAACAGCCAATCGAGCAACTTGGGAAATTTTATTCCTACCGTGAAATAAGACGAATTCCATAATGCTGGTGATAAAAAATATATATAAAGTGTAGCACGTATAAAGCTCGAACATGCTTATCATGTAAACATGGGGAACCTTCTTTTGTTTGAAAAGTTATGGGGCATGGGGGGTGTTTTGTGCAAATGCATTGGATATGAGTTTGTGATTTGTATGTAAAGTGGAGTTGGAATACTTTTGGTTTTATACTTTCATAATAAAAGGGCACAAAAGTCTCTCTCTCTCTCTCTCTCTCTCTCTCTCTCTCTCTCTCTCTCTCTCTCTCTCTCTCTCTCTCTCTCTCTCTGTCTCTGTCTCTGTCTCTGTCTCTCTCTCTCTCTCTCTCTCTCTCTCTCTCTCTCTCTCTCTCTCTCATACTTTTCTGACAAGACAGTTGCTTTCTTAACATCAAAAACACCTTTTGCAAGGCTCGTAATATGGATGTCCACCCTAAACCAGAAAACAACAGGAGAATGGCAATGCTGAGCAGTTCAAGCTGTCTCCTTCTTCAAAGACCTAGTGTTCACTTGCTATGTTTTTTCTGGTGTACTGTATATTCCTTCGCCATGTCCTCCCTCGTCACAAAGAGCATCACTGCATATGGTGCTCATGACAAGGCAGAATATCTGAACTTAGTGTTCATCTCTGATGGTCATGTAACTTAACTCATCAGCAGATCATATTCTAATCACCCAAGCTTGGTCTGATAGGAATTCCCAGAAGGAGTGCTCTTCCCATTGGGTTGTATCATTCGGGTTTGATTCCAAACACGATTATAAGCAGTCAGACTCTTAGTATTTCGCAAGTGAGGTGCACCATCCCTCAGATTGTCATTAAAGTTGGGGACTAGCATTTCTTCTTCTTTGGTATGCAGTACAAGGTTGAAGGGTAACATCATGGTCAGCTGTGTACGTGGCTGTATCACTGATGCAGTCCCACCGGATAGGACATTTGGAATTTGTTCATGGTGTTGGTGATAGCTCCCTTACTCTTCGTGAAAGACACTGTGGGATCTTTAAAGTCCACAAACTAATGCAGGCAGACAGGACGCCTAGTTTATCATCCATCAAAGGGAGGACACGCACATTGATGAATCCCTCTGCCTGTGAAACACCGGAATGACAGTTTATATCTGGGTCAAGATTCGAACCCAGGCTAAACAGCTAAGTGGCGATTGTGCATACATCTTTGCCGTCCTACAAGCGCAGTACGAACATTAAACTGGAGCGAAGTTGATGGCGCGTCATCGCAAATCCTCACGCTTCCCACCTAAAGAAAAGTTGAAAGATGGCAAAAAGTTCCACCAGGAATGCCCCAATATCAAATTCTGAGTTTAAAATATTTTCCCCTCTTGACCCCTGTGATTCAAAGTCCCACCCTGAACCGGTGGTCAAATCTAAACATTCTTTACATATTTCACACCTCTCCCAATGTTGATTGCATATCCAAGGTTTCATTAAAAAATGTTTTAAAATGTGCATGGAAATGCCTTTTTGGTACCGGTAATTGACCTTTTGAACCCGACCCAGGGGCGGAACCAAAAATGATACTGACCGCACACCTTCTTGGCATGTGGTGATCATAACTACCAAAGGTGGTGAATTTCTGCACAACCGTTGAGGAGATAGTGTGACGGACAAATAGACAGATGGAGTCAATTACAATTACAAAGAATGGAATGGGATACAACGATGTGGTTTGCTGCTTATGAAAGAGCGTTTCTCAAACTTTTATTGTCAAGGTTTGGCACGATCATCTTCCGAATCCGAATGGACTTATGGGGACTGTTCTCGTACGACTCACTTAACATGTTCAACATCCTCACCACTTATGCTTGGCCGACTTATACCCATCCTATGCAGGACGCTAACAGTCTCCAAAAACTTTTTGTGCCACTCATGAATAGTTTTCCTCCCTGGTGGCTGTCTCCGAAAGGTCGGCCTGAAGCTTCAATGAACCTGTGTAGCTGCATTGGTCTCCATAAACCATGCAAAACACTGCACTTTTTCTTTTGGGGACGCCATTTGCAATAAATGTGACGTCACGTATCACAGGAAACACATGGAAATGAATTTTAAAAATTTGAGAAATGTTCTTTCACACGCAGCAAACTGCAATATTGAATCCCATTTCTTTCTTTTTTTACTACGGTTTGAATTTGGAATGGTAATTTGTGGACACACAGTAATATCAATGACCTTTCTGATGAACTAGAAAACTTTCTTTCCACTTTGTCGAAGATTCCCTATTTTGTTGTATGGTACCTCAAACCAACAACACATGTTTTTTCAGCCGATTTGAAACCGATTACATGCTGGGCTGATATTTAGAAGATGTCATTCATTCCAGGAAAGTCTCACATTCTCACCTCATCCATTGAGGATCATCTCTTATTTCCCGTGATCACCCACTAGAATAAGTCCAGCCCCTCATCTCACTTCAACTCTATCCTCTTGGTGCTGTTCTCGTTATGCTTTATTTTTATCTGGAGAGCTTGCTCTGTTCTTCATTCCACTATCACTCTTCCCTTCAGTGATTCCAGCTGTCTGCACACGGCCATCCGATGTTGAGTTCCATTTCTCTCCATGGTATTTCCCATCCCCTTTAAATCTCCCCACACCCATTCATGTCCCACCATAAGTTACATCCTTACCTACGGATTACTGTCTTTCTTTCTCTCTCCTATTTTCTCCTCTTTTTTTGTTTGTTCATCCATCTGCTTGTTTGTAATCGGTTGTTTACCCTGGACCCCAATGTCATATAGTACCCTTTATTGTCGGTCATCTTACTCTCCCATGACCTGAGATTTTCTGCTAGTATATAAAAAAGTGGAAGAAGTCTGACGTCTTTGAAAAGGCCATTTTTACATTTTTCTAAACAACTCACCAGGTCCATATATGGTGATGTTGCTCCAATGCATTTGGATGCTGAACACCAACGACAGCTCATTGAGTTAGGGGAACAGTGGTGGTTGTGAGGACTGTAAGGGGTTGAACCTCCTGGTGATTGTGCTGATGATGCACCCCTGACTGTGGTTCCAGAACTCTCGAAATCGAACGTAGTCTCTTCTGAGGTAGGTGAGCCTCTTGAAGATTTCCTCAGCTTGAGCTCTGTCATGTATTTGTCTGAGATTTCCAGAAATCGTACTGCTTCATCATATTTCATGTCATCAAAGTAAACAGTGGCTGAGATGAGCTTGTCACCTGTTGGGTGGTGAAATGAAAGCCATTAGAAGGGGAGAGAGGTTTTTGCCCTTTTTTAGGGTGTTTCATAGCTAATCATGAGCCCATAAACTAAAAAGTGTTGTCACATCTATTTCACCTCTAATAGTATCTCATCTGAAATTACAAAGAAATTCATTGATATTCGCTGCTTAATAGTGCATTTTGTCGTTCACATCAGGATATAAAGTTAAAGATTTCGAAAGACAATACACATTCCCACTTTAAAAAGGTTGTGTCAAACTTGTACATACATCAGGTGGAGGAAAAAGAGCTTATTACTGTAGGCCTGTGTTAATTTGCATAAATTACAATGACATCATACTAAAAGATGCAATTTGGTGTCTGTCTGTCTGTCTGACAATTTTTGACTGCAATACATTTGGTCGTTACTTATCCAATCTAAACCAAACTTCAAGTCACACAATTTAAATCACTTCAACAATCAAGTCACACAATGGAAGTTGTAGCGATTTAACTTCCCCCACCCCAAGGGGGTTTTCCCCACCAAGGGAGTTGTGTGTTGAGGTGTATATCCATGTTAGCTTTATCGTGACGTTTTTCCAAGACTGCTTCTTATAACAAAAGTAACAAAACTATTAAATATAATAGCATCTTACTAGAATTCACCAAATGTCCGTCCGTCCGTTCGAAGATACCGCAAAAACGGCTCAACCGATCGCAACGATATTTTGGGTGGGTATTCCTGGGACCCCTGGGAGTAAAATAGGCCATATTGTTTTTCCAATTTTTCCAAGTTTTCCAATTTTCCAGTGTTTCCAAACACAATGGAATAATATTTACCGATATGAACAGTGATGTGGCTTTTGTTGAAATTCTACAAATACTGTTTATTCTACGTACCAGGAGAGAGTAGATCGACTCCCGACGAACTCTTCCTATATAAACGTGCGGCTCCGAAGTAACACGGCAGCATGTGCAAAGCGACTGGGAAACAGGTGTAATGGCCACTTCCGTGTTACAGATTCGGCGCGCACTCTTCACACATAAACGTGCGACTGAGAAAGACGTGTAGCGGCCGCTTCCGTTTTGCAGAATTCAATCTTTTTTCAAAATGGGCGCCATGTACTGTTTAGATGTTGATGATTTGCGTGTGATATGATTCAACGGATGTTTATATAAATCGCTTAAAATAAAAAAGCCTTCAATTTCTGATATTTTGCCTTTTAATTTGGGCCTCCCAATTGAAGCCGCGCCCATAGGGTTGAGTACCGTTGCTAGTAATATTAATGTCATTACAAAACAACATTAATACTAATAATATCCCCTCTCCCACAGGGGTTTTCCTCCTTGAACAAACGCCGTGTTAACGTGTATACATAGCTTATCATAGCGTTTTCTTGGAGCACCTCAACCAGAAGTAAAAATGTTATAAACCACAAACGCATTTGATTACCTTTTCAAACAGCCGCTCCTGCTGTTTAACACTAAACTGAAAGGGAGGAAGCCCGAGGGGTGTGTAGTTACCAAGCAGCTAGCTAGCGCTTACCAGGCCTGCAGTTCCTTATCGACAGATTAGAATGGAGTGCTTGCTGGAATGCTTAAACCACTTGGCGAACGCTCTACAAGAAACTTGGTAAATGAACACACTCCCGATGCTATTCAGGCCCGACCCTATATCTACTGTAATCTACATACCCCAGAAATGAATTATCCTTCCTGCCACTCTTGTAGGAAATGGGTGTACTAGTTAGTAGAAAAACACATATCGTGTATGCAGGTGTGTTCATGAGTTACCAAGTTTGTTGTGGAGCACTCGCCAAGAGGCTTAAGGACTTTGCCGAGCACTCCATTCAAAACCATTGCTAAAGAATGGCTGGCTTGGCTGCTAAGTCACTAAACACACTTTTGGATTTGAACTTATGGGTTCCGTGCTTCATGAGCCTGGTGTTCAGGTGGGAATGCAAGTAGACTTTTTGAGTCTAATTACATCATCACATTCAATCTTACCTTCAGAAATACGGAGCTTCTTTGCCACTGGCGAGTCCTTTTGGACATTCTTTATGAATATTCCTCGGTTTCCACCACCTTCGATCTGTATATCATCAGTCAAAGGTTCGTGGTCCTTCTCCAAAAACACATCCACCTCTTCCTCCATCGCAACGTTTGAATGCTTTGAACCTAGATGCACTTTTCAATGTGCTTTGCAGAAATAGAAAGTACAAGCCATTATTATTGCTCACTGTTACCTGAATTGACCTTTTAATTACACCTTAGCAACAAATAATCATGTGTTAAATTGTAAAGTGATGAAGTTGAACTATTACCGTCAAAAATCAATGCAGAAATCGACGAGCCTCAACGTTCAAATGAAAAATAAGGGCATGTGGTCCACTGGGCACCTGCATAAAAAGACAAAGTAATTACAATTTTGGAGTTAAACATCAACATTATGAGGCGTCACCTATTAATTTTGCATATGCAGGTAAAGGGACTGGAAATGGGGAGTGTGTGTGTGCGTGTTTGTGCGTGTGTGTGTGTGCAGTTATGGTCAAAAATATTGGCACCCTTGCACTTTTTTCAAATAACTCACAATTTTCTCTAAAAATAAGTTGAAATTGCCAAAAGTATTTGGTCTCCACAATTCTTTATTTCACTGTTAATATTACCGAACCTTTGTTTTTGATTCAGAACTTAATATATCCTTTTAAATCAGAAAATAAAAAGAAATGGCATTGACAAAATTATTGACAACCTAGACTTCATATTTGGAAGCACAGCCTTTGGACAAAATAACTGCAGTCAAGCGCTTCCTATAGCCATGGATGAGCTTCCTCCACCTCCCTACTGGAAGTTTGGCCCACTCTTCTTATGCAAACTATTCCAGTTCTCCCAGATTTGAAGGGTGCCTTCTCCCAACTGCTGTTTACAGATCTCCCCACAGGTGTTCAATGGGATTTCATCTGGACTCATTACTGGCCACTTCAGAAAAGTCCAGCGTTTTGTCTTGAACCATTCCTGGGTGCTTTTTGAAGTGTTTGGGGTCATTGTCCTGCTGCAAGACCCATTACCTTCAACAGAGACCCAGTTTTCTGACACTGGGTTGAACATTGCACTCCAAAATGCCTTGGTAATCTCCTGATTTCATGATGCCATGCACATATTCAAGACACCCAGTGCCAGAGGCAGCACAGCAACCCCAAAACATCACTGAACTTCCTCCATGTTTGACTGTAGGGAAGGCATTCTTTTCTTTGAAGGCTTCATTTTGTTTGCTGCAAACATAGAGATGATGTGCTTTACCAAAAAGCTCTAATTTGGTCTCATCTGTCCACAGGACATTCTCCCAGAAGGATTTTGGCTTGTTCAGGTGTGATTTGGCAAACTCCAGTTGGGCTTTCTTATGTCTCTCTCAGCAGTGGGGTCCTCCTGGGTTCTCCTACCATAGAACCCCTTTTCATCGAGTTGGTGACGGATGGTGCAAGTTGAAACGATCGTACCTTGTGTCTAAAGGTCAGCTTGAATCTTTTTGGCAGTTGGTTGAGGTGCTTTCTCCACCATTCAAACAATCCTTCGCTGCAATCTTCAATCAGGTTTTCTCTTGCGGCCACGTCCAGGGAGGTTGGCTACAGTGCCTTGGGCCTTAAACTTCCTGATAACATTGCGTACGGTGGACATAGGAACATCAAGGTCTCTGGAGATAGACTTGCAGCCTTGAGATTGTCCATGCTTGGATACAATCTTGTGTCTGACCTCCTCTGACCTGTGGTATTCTTTTTCTCCATGCTCGTTGAGGTACACACAGTGAAACAAAACAACAGAATGACTCCTTTTCTCTATTGCGGGTGTGTTCATGCCTGACTGGGGTTTGCCAACATACACCTAAACAAGCCAAAATCCTTCTGTGAGAATGTGCTGTGTGAGACCAAATTAGAGCTTTTTGGTAAAGCACATAATCTCTATGTTTACAGAAAACAAAAAGATGCCTTCAAACAAAAGAACACCTTCCCTACAGTCAAACATGGAGGACGTTCAGTGATGTTTTGGGGTTGATATGCTGCCTCTGGCACTGGGTGCCTTGAATATGTGCATGGCATCATGAAATCAGGAGATTACCAAGGATATATATATATATATATATATATATATATATATATATATATATATATATATATATATATATATCTATCTATATATATATATATATATATATATATATATATATATATATATATATATATATATATATATACATATATATATACATATATATGTATATATATATATATATATATATATATATATATATATATATACATATATATATATACATATATATATATATATATATATATATATATACATATATATATATACATATATATATATATATATATATATATATATATATATATATATATATATATATATATATATATATATATACTGTATATATATATATATATATATATATATATATATATATATATATATATATATATATATATATACCGTGGCTAATCGCGGGGGATACATTCCTGGAAAATCCAGTGAATTGAGAAACCACAAATAGGGGGGGGCATTCTTTCAATAGAAAAAGGGGGGATAGGTTCCCGAGTCACGAAAATCCACGAATAGAGAGGAACAAAATGCGAATGGCGAGACAAAATCTGCAAATGGTGAGGCAAATTCCGAGAATGTCGACGATAATCCACGAAGGTCGATGAAAGTCCCGGAAATGTATACCGCAGCATTGTTTCAATGGGGGAAAGTGGGATAGGTGATAGGTTCCTGGCGGTTCCTGATTCATAGAGGAAGGTTTTTGAATTTTAAAATGTTTTAACCGCAAAAGCACATGATTACAGTTTCACAATAAATGCGTACAAAAAACCAAAAAAAACATCAGGTACCATTTCTAATTTCTTGAAGGAATGCACTTACAGTTTATTGAAAGTGCTTAACCATACCGTACCGTGAAAGTAAAAAAACACATCATCATGTACCGTTTAAAATCTTTATTTTACAAACACATGCAACTTTCAAATGATGATGGTGATGATGATGATGGTGATGGTGATGATGATGATGGTGATGAATTAAAATCCCTTGAATTCCTCGAACTTTGAGGGCAACCCAAATGATGGTGCAGCAAAATCGTGCACTATGGGAGAGCCAGGAGAGGTAAGAGGAGGTGAGGACGCTGGTGAGAATGCTGGTGAGGATGCTGGTGAGGATACTGCGAGAATGGCAGGAGAGGGTGTTGATGGTCTTGAGGTGGAGGGACTGAGGGAGCAGGGCTGAAGAAATGTGTAATGGGGAGCTGCCTGACATATTGCCCAACATTTTGATGTATCTCTTTGTACAGGACCAGCACATCATCCAAGCCCCTCAGGAACTTGAGGTACCTCTCCACGACTGGGTCAGCGTCTTGCACCCTGCCAGCCATTGCCTGCATGTCCTGCAGAACCTCGCCCAGGAACTGGACTGTGAGGTTGGACCTCGGCACCTCTTCCTCATCACTGCCCACATCCTCCTCCTCGGAAACCTTTGGAATGGCCTCAAACTCGTCCTTGGTGAGTGTGTTTAGGGAACGGTTCAGCATCATGGTTTTCAGCATGAAATCCCTTGTCTGCGTGATGTCCTCGTTACATATTCTGAGAGTCTTTTCCATCCTTTCCATGTGGACATTCCGGACATGGGTAACCACATTTGTACTCAATGTACCGCTCGCTGAAACTCTCTCACGAATCGCCTTCTCCTTCTTCCGTATGTAGCAAACGGTGGATTTGTTGACACTGTAATGCCTGCCAACAGAGGCCGCACTCTCTCCTCTCGAAAGCCAGTCAAGCAGCTCCACTTTCTGGCTCAGGCACATCACTTACTTCTGCCCCATGGTAGTCGACGTATCTCCGGCACTGGTCTTGCGCTTGGGAGTCATGACTGAACGATGAGCAGAGCAAGAGTCAAAAACACAGGTCAAAGCAACGGGACGAGATGGATGATCGAGACCTAAGTAAGACAGTCTGTATATGTAGGAATTAATGCGAGTATTGTGGGTAGCTGAGGGAGGGGTGAATACCCTGGGCATTTTTTGTGGGGGATGTTATCGGATGATGCCGTATTGAGCCTATCTACTATTTTTCAACGTCGGTCCATGCGAACTCAGTGTTTGCGTTTCCAAACTCACCTTTTACTGGGGGATTGGGAGGTGTGTGTAAAGAATCACGGAAAGGCTCTGTTAAGGAGTTCCGGTGAGGGATTCCATGGAGAGACTGGGAGAGACAGCACAAGCTCCTCACTCTCCAGAGTCTCAGCTCAAACTCAAGTATTTATTCAAACTCGTGATTGACCTCCTCACCAGTGAGATTCCCAGATCTAAACTGCACTTTCTCATTTAAAACCTTCCCTTCTGTGATCAAAACCTTCCCTTCATTAGTTGCACCCATTGATTGTCTGGTTTGAACACACCGTCAATTGGTCCGACTTAAATGAGAAATGTGTGGTATTCGGCTCAAGGACCCTTAGTTACAGAATGAGTAACTAAGGTGAGGTGAGGAGAAACAAAAGAAGATATAAAATAAATAAATGAAAAATAAAGCGCATGTAATTGTGAAAAATGTAAAATTTGGAGGATGGACATTCTGATCCTGGTGTACCATACTGTTACAGAGAGTAAGTCCTGCCAAAGTAATTTATTAGCAAGGGTTATCCTGGATGGTTTGCCATTGCCTTGCCAGCAGTAGTTAAGGCAGAAATTTGGAATTTGGCCATTGTACCGGCGACTGCTTGCCATCTACTTAGGAAAGACACAGTAGGATCTTTCATGTCCACCAACTAATGTCGGCAGACAGGACACCCAATTTAACATCCATCTAAGGGGCAGCACCACACACCATTGGTGAATCACCCCGTCTGTTAAACACTGGGATGGCAGGTTTTTTAAAAATAGCTGGGCCGAGATTAGAACCCGGGCTAGACAGCTTAGAGACGAGTGTGCATACCTCTAGGTCTAGGCCATCCTGCCAGCCCTGGAGGGGAAACAAGACCTTGCTGAACAATGTATTTGCAGACCTAAATTTGGGTAACAATGCATCGACTCTGACATGCAAATTATGATATAACTAATCAGCTAATGAACACTTTTACCCGAAGAGTCCATTTTTCTTACAACATTATAGTAATGTCAAAGGTCTTGTTGCACCCATTGGTGCTTTATTCATTTGCGCAGGAGGAAAAATGTAGGTAAAGCAAAAGGTAGGAAATGGTGATGACAAAACAATGTACCTTTCGCCACAATTATTCCCATATAAATTATATTCAAGTTGCAATGAATAACCAAAAGACAGTTAGAAGCATATTGGAAGGAAGTGAAACACCTGTTGTGCTGTAAATGTCCACAACCCCCTCTCTCCCCGTCCACCTCCCCCTCAACAACCCCTCCTTCCTCCTCCACACCCTCCACACCTCCCAGTGTTCCCTGTCCTCCTTGGCAACACATTGCGGCATAACAAGCTTTGTCAGTTGCATGGTGCATGCCATTCAGTTTACAGGTGGGGCTTCAAAACAATCGCAATTTATTATGCCTCTCTTTAATTATTGATACAGTTTACCTCAGAAAGCTGTTCCCACCTTCAAACCGTCACCGATTAAGAAGTGCATAAACAACGTTTGGAGTTCCACATGTTATTACTCTTAGAAAATCTATTTTGGCTACTATTCCCAAATTATATCTTATTTTTTATTATTTCCAACTCCTGCATATTGCTCTTCTCTTTAGTTGTTTTAAAACTTGCTGTTTTGTCTTTTGCAAATGAGCAATGCACAAGTATCACATGAACCATTATATAACTTGTAAAAAGCCTGCCAAAAGTGACAGGTTGGAGCAGTTTATTTGCCGGTGCAGCCTCGTGAGCGTGCCAAAGTCGGAAGCCTTGGCCTAGTGTCAGATGTGCTTATATCTGCTTTATGTATTAGACATCATACGGATGTACATGAACACTCGTTTTACTCTGCGTGCGTTGCACATCACACACAGCGAATTTCATCTCCCTGTGTCGTGTATTTATTGTTCTATTTTTTTTTTAAATGCTTCGGTACACCGCCCTTGAGGCTTGATTTGCAAACCACCATCTACAATTCCAATAGAAGAGACATAATTACCCTTTTATGGAAAATGTTTTTTTCGAATTTGTTTTATCCTCAAAAAACAGACTGTAGTGAATACACATTCGTGTTAAAAGATTGGCCTTTAAAACCTGCCATTGTGAAGGGGGACAGACATCTGCACAAACACACAAACTGATATTGTATTTTATATAGCAGATATTGTCAAGCTATGAAATTGTAAATACTTTTGACTTTTACAGATATTTAGCCTTTTACACATGCTTGTGCATATAAGTTTGATTGTGAAGCTTTGTCATAAAGTACACTACATGACCAAAATTATGCCGACACCCCTTCTAATTCGTGGATTCAGCTGTTTCAGCCACACCCATTGCTGACAGGTATATATAATCAAGCACACAGGCATGCAATCTCCATAGACAAACATTCGCAGTAGAATGTAGAACTAACAACGGACGAATCTAGGTTTGGCGGATGCCAGAACGCTACCTGCCCAAATGCATAGTGCCAACTGTAAAGTTTGGTGGAGGCGGAATAATGGTCTGGGGCTGTTTTTCATGGTTCTGCCTCGGCCCCTTAGTTTCAGTGAAGGGAAATCTTAACGCTACAGCATACAATGACATTCTAGACAATTGGGTGCTTCCAACTTTGTGGCAACTATTTGGGGAAGGCCCTTTCCTGTTTCAGCATGACAATGCCCCTGTGCACAAAGCGAGGTCCATACAGAAATAGTTTGTTGAGATCGGTGTGGAAGAACTTGACAAACCTGCACAGAGCCCTGACCTCAACCCCATCGAATACCTTTGGGTTTAATTGGAATGCCGACTGCGAACCAGACATAATCGCCCAACATCAGTGCCCGACCTCACTAATGCTCTTGTGGCTGAATGGAAGCAAATCCCCGCAGCAATGTTCCAACATCTAGTGGAAAGGCTTCCCAGAAGAGTGGAGGCTGTCATAGGAGCAAAGGGGGGAACAAACTCCATATTAAAGCCCATTAATTTGGAATGAGATGTTCGACGAGCACCTACGGGTGTGATGTTCGGGTGTCCACATACTTTTGGTCATGTAGTGTAGTTTTCATTATTCATAAGTTATTACCTCCGCCACCGAAGGTGGATGGAGGTTATGTTTTCACCCCTGTCTTGTATGTCTGTATGTTTGTCTGTGAACAAGATATCTCAAAAAGTTGTGGACGGATTTGGATGAAATTTGTTGAAGTGGTTGTGTAAGTGACAAGGAAGAATTGATTCCATTTTGGTGAAGATTCGAATCCGGATCTGGATCAGAGAATTTTTAAAAATTCTTCTTCACCATTGAGTGATAAGGTAAAAAAAACCTATATATAGCAAAATATCTCAAAAAGTTATGGATGGATTCAACCGAAACTTGGTGGACAGGTTGGGTGATATCCCACAGGTGGTCAGGACAAATCTTTCCGATTTTGGTGAAGATCCGAATCCGAATCCGGATATGAGAATTTTTTAAATTGTTTAAGTGATTCTTCACCATTTAGTGATATAGCCAAAAACGATAAATAACATTATATTTCAAAAGGTTGTGGATGACTTATGACAAAACAAGGTGGATGAGTTGGTTAGGTGACAAGAACAAGCCGATTAGATTTTGGTTTATGCCCGGATCCAGATCTAACCTATCAGTGGGATAGAAAACGTAAACTGTTCATCTTGGCGGAGGTATGCTCGCTACCGAGTATCGTTCTAGTTTTTGTAAGGAATGGCGAGCATAGTTAACATGACACGGTGTACTCGTAATATTACTTAGTTTCCATAATATTGCGAGTTTAAAAGCGTGGTGCATGGGTTCACAACTACTTTTTAGCTGTTCAGTCTGGGTTTGATTTCTGATCTGACTATAAACTGGAGGGTTGGTGGATCATAGGCAGGGTGTTTAGGATGGATGTTAAGCTGGTTATCCCGTTTGTTATCATTAGGTGGTGGATGTTAAACGGACGTTGTCTCAATGAAGAGTATGCGGGATAAAACCGCAACCTGAACAAATTCTAAATTCCTGCTCTAACCGACGGGGGGCACTGTTTAAGTGACACAACTGCACTCCCAGCAATGATGCAAACCAACAGCCACGTATGTGCCTGCTGCACATTAATGAAATAATCAAACAGACAAACTTCATATACATTGGTTGTTTTTTTTTGTTTTTTTTCCTTTTTATAATATCATTGCCCAGCCAGTTTTATTTTAAACCTTTCACTACCAATTATATCAACATATCGTTTGTCAAGGGGAATTAATTTTTATTTCCATATTGAGCTATACATTACGTACTTTTGTAATTTTTTTATTAGCAGAATTACTCTCAACAAACAAAGTTGAACTTTCTCTTTATTTCACAATAATGATCTCTGCAGTGAAAATAAATTCACGAAATAAACACTTCATGCAAGAAATGGAGGTTTGAGAAATTTATGTGAAATTTATGTGAAATTTATGTGAAATTTATGATATTCATGAAAATTACCACCGTCCATTGTACAGGTTGTCATAATAATCAGACAAAAGCAGCAGATAGTAATAGAACGTTCGGATTTGAAGATTGCACACACCAAGTGCAAGAAGAATTAAGAAATCGAACAAGTTATATTGTATTCAGTGTAATAAAATATCGCAACTTAGCAAAATAAAATATTTCCCGAGTCAAGAACAATATACAACTTAAGATTGGAGCGAATTATTATATGGTCGTGATAAATTTTCACTTTCCATTCACATGCTTTCTCAAAGTGTTAAATAAAAGCAAATTAAGCATCTCAGGTTAGAAGTGTCACTTACAGAGGAATTACCACAGAAGTGCAGAGAACTTGATATATATATATATATAAAACACAGTTTGTGTGTGTGCGTGTGTGTGTAATGTTACCGATAGACTCAGAAACCGAGAGGCTCACGTGCTTGATATTTGGCATAGACATGGCCATTGAGCCTGGGACGAACATGGCTGAGACCATATTTGACGAGATCCATATTTTTTATTCATATTTACCTCATAGTGGGGGGGCCAATGTAGCAGATTGAAATGCCCGGTGAAATTGCTTGTTAATTTTTGGACACTGGTTGGGCTGTCTTTAGGGATGATATAAGTTCTAGAAAAAATATGTCTCCAATTGTTTCAAGTTCTTTATGGCGGCCATTTTGGATTTTCAAAATGGCGGATGTCGAAAACGTAAAATTCCATTATCTTGGCTTCTAAATGACCTAGAGTTTCGATTCTGGTGTCCAGTTGTACATTTTTGGGGATAGAGAATTGAATGAAACCTTCTTTAATAACCTACAAGGGATAAAAATAGGTTTTTATGGCACAGCCGAACCAGTGTCCAAAATCTAACTTAATGCACATCTATCTTAATTGTTATTTGTTATTTGTATGTTCCAGATTCGTGACCCTGAGCTATGATGGAGCCAAAAAGCAAGAAAACCAAGAAAGAAACTGATTTCACACTTTGCATTCAGTGCCAGGATCCCCAAGGTGCACTAGTGACTGAGCCAGCACTGGGCTCATATGCAAAGTTTCTCCAGTTCATCCAGGAGAGGGCACGATATGGTGATGCCGACTTCAAACAGATCAGCGAACGATTAAGCTGTTTCACTGCCACTGACTTGAGGAACAATAAAGCAAAGTGGCACCGGGCATGTTATGGATCTACATGCAACACTGCTCACCTGGAGCGTGCTAGAGTTCGCCACCAGAAAGCCTGCGAACATGGCGACACCCAGCATCTTCATAAGAGGTGTGGACGTCCTTCTTCTGCACCTGCCGCTGCAAGTACCTCAGGTTCTACGCAAGACGAGACTCTTCGCTTCACACGTTCATCATCAACTCCATTCAACAGAGACCTTTGTTTCTTCTGTCAAGAGGTCACTAAGGAAAGTGTACATGTTGTATGCACGTTCAACGCAGGTAAACAGCTGAAGAAAGCTGTTGAAGAAGGCAGCAACCACAAGTGGAAAGTTCAGCTGAGTGCTGCCATCAGTGCACATGATGCTCATGCGATCGACGTCAAGTATCATCTCCCATGCTGGGTGCAGAATGTCCAACGTGCTCCCAAGAGTGGGACATCAAGTGATGACAAAGAACACATACTGCAAGAAACTAATGTTATCAAAATAGCCGCAGACATTGAGTTTGTCAGCCTTGTTCGCTCTCTACTCCAAGCTGGTGAAATTCTCAACATGTCTGACCTGAAGTCGGTTTACTCCAGGATTCTTGACAATAATGGTGTGCACAATGTCCCATCACCTACTACCCAAGGCATGAAGGAGAAAATCAACTCTCACATTGATGACGTTCACTTCATGAAACCAAAACGTCGAAACGAGTCAGACTGTGTATTCTCCACTGCCGTGCGTGATGCAGCTGTCGAAGATGCAATGACGAAGACAAATGAAAAAAACATCGAACAACTGTTTGAGAGTGCCTCTGTTCTCCGCAGTGCCATTGCTTGTCAGAACAAGCACCCATGGCAATTTGAAGGGGAAATGAACACTGATGATGCTGAAAAGCATGTACCCAAAGTACTCTATGCTTTCCTCCGCTGGCTACTGGAAGGACCAGCCACGAGCATTGAGCCAGAGACTATGCGCTCAGCCACTATTCATCGAGATGTTATAACCATCAGTCAGAACATCATGTACGGCTACAAGTCAAAACGCCAAGTCACGTACAAGCCCAAAGAGCCAGATGCACCATTCCGCCATCGCTTAGAATGGCCACAGCAGCTTGCCGTTGCCATTGTAGTCCATCAGTCCACCAGAAACAAGAAGCTTCTGGATTTCCTGCATGGGTTCGGTGTCCATAAGAATGAAATCCCCTTCTGTGCTGTAGGTGTGGACCATGCACTGGAGCACATCAACAGGATCATGAAGGTGACAGGGGGTATTGTGGGCATTACCCAGAATGCCAGTGCCCGCGAAAGGTTCTTTCTGACAGCACCAGAGCTGAGTAGGCTTGCTGAAGAAGCCCGTCAGATGGCTGGCTCACAATCAGCTACACGCAAGGAGCACCACGACCTATCAACCACAGTCTGGGCTCGGCAGGAAGACAGCATTCGTCGACTGAAGAATGTGATCAGAGAGTCCATGAATCCCATGACGCATGAGGGTGAAGACCTGACGACTATCATCACCAAGGTGGTGATGCCAGCTGAAGTACAGAAGGATGTCTGCAACCAAGATGAGATTGGTCAGAAAGCGTATAACACGTTTGTTGCAGAGCGCATCAACACAAATGAAATCAACCTTTGGGCCAGAATGGGAAAGGTCAAACTGAAGATGTGGAAGAGTGCCAGGAAAGCTGTGAAGCACAAACTGGCAGACAAGGTTGTAGAGCTGAAAGACGACAGGTCACTGTTTGCGCGCATGCTGATCGTGGCCCGCTCACGACCAGAGATCAACTTGAAGGATGCCATAGGTCAATATGAATTCACCGCGCTTCCACGAACCCTCTTTGCAATGGCTGGGACACTACTACCATGCACAGACAAAAGCAAGCTCATGGGCATCCTAGAAGATCTACCCAAGAAGTCAACTGGCACTGGTCAGCAGCCAGACGACGACAATCCTGAACATACTCCACCCCCTCCCAAGAAGGTGACTGTCATAGACGGCATGGCATTAGTGCAAGCAATGGGTAAGCCACAATGGGTCAAAACATGTGCCCAGTGGGCTGGCCATTTCAATGCAACACTGGACTGCAAGACCAACGGGTATGATGAAGTCCACCTCGTGTTTGACCGATATGATCTGCCAAATTCACTGAAAGAGGCCACACGGGAGAGGCGCCAAGGTGGCGAGCCGCCCACTGCTTACCACGTTCAAGACAGCACCCCGATTGGGAAACTGACAGCAAAACAGTTCCTGTCGCACACCAACACCAAAGATGAGCTAACTGTCTATCTGGCAAAGAAAGCTCTGTGTCACTTTGAGGGGACTACCAAGGTCTTCATCGTCACTTCAAGGCAGGATGTCTTCTCCAACTGCATGGATGTACAGCATCTCCGTAGCTCCCAGGAGGAGGCTGATACGAGGATCTTTCTTCACAGTCTAGATGCCGTCCGAAGAGGTGCAACACAGCTGTACATTCAGTCACCTGATACTGATGTATTCATCCTAGCACTCCACCGGTACCATGAACTATGCAAAGACACATACTTCATCACGGGTGTGGGGAACAAGAAGAGGCAAATCTCACTGGAACCAATAGTACATGAACTTGGTGTCAGGAAGGCTGCAGCCCTACCAGGATTCCATGCATTCACGGGAGCAGACCAGACTGGTCGGTTTGCCGGCAAGGGAAAGCTCACATGTTGGCAAGCCCTCAATAGGTGCTCTGTTGAGGTGGTATCTGCGTTTCATGACCTTGGGGCCTCTGAGGAGCTGAGAGCTGACACAGAAAGTGACATTGAGGCATTTGTATGCCAGCTGTATGAGCCTCGTACTACAGTTGTGGATGTGGGCAAGCTGAGGTGGAGACTGTTTACCAAGAAACAGCTAGAGGCACAGAAGCTGCCACCAACACGGGGAGCTTTACATGAAGCCATTGCTCGTGCACATTTCCAGGCCATGG
>NC_136261.1:256843871-256860723 GCF_964187855.1 Myxine glutinosa | reverse complement strand
AAAAACCTATATATAGCAAAATATCTCAAAAAGTTATGGATGGATTCAACCGAAACTTGGTGGACAGGTTGGGTGATATCCCACAGGTGGTCAGGACAAATCTTTCCGATTTTGGTGAAGATCCGAATCCGAATCCGGATATGAGAATTTTTTAAATTGTTTAAGTGATTCTTCACCATTTAGTGATATAGCCAAAAACGATAAATAACATTATATTTCAAAAGGTTGTGGATGACTTATGACAAAACAAGGTGGATGAGTTGGTTAGGTGACAAGAACAAGCCGATTAGATTTTGGTTTATGCCCGGATCCAGATCTAACCTATCAGTGGGATAGAAAACGTAAACTGTTCATCTTGGCGGAGGTATGCTCGCTACCGAGTATCGTTCTAGTTTTTGTAAGGAATGGCGAGCATAGTTAACATGACACGGTGTACTCGTAATATTACTTAGTTTCCATAATATTGCGAGTTTAAAAGCGTGGTGCATGGGTTCACAACTACTTTTTAGCTGTTCAGTCTGGGTTTGATTTCTGATCTGACTATAAACTGGAGGGTTGGTGGATCATAGGCAGGGTGTTTAGGATGGATGTTAAGCTGGTTATCCCGTTTGTTATCATTAGGTGGTGGATGTTAAACGGACGTTGTCTCAATGAAGAGTATGCGGGATAAAACCGCAACCTGAACAAATTCTAAATTCCTGCTCTAACCTACGGGGGGCACTGTTTAAGTGACACAACTGCACTCCCAGCAATGATGCAAACCAACAGCCACGTATGTGCCTGCTGCACATTAATGAAATAATCAAACAGACAAACTTCATATACATTGGTTGTTTTTTTTTGTTTTTTTTTCCTTTTTATAATATCATTGCCCAGCCAGTTTTATTTTAAACCTTTCACTACCAATTATATCAACATATCGTTTGTCAAGGGGAATTAATTTTATTTCCATATTGAGCTATACATTACATACTTTTGTAATTTTTTTATTAGCAGAATTACTCTCAACAAACAAAGTTGAACTTTCTCTTTATTTCACAATAATGATCTCTGCAGTGAAAATAAATTCACGAAATAAACACTTCATGCAAGAAATGGAGGTTTGAGAAATTTATGTGAAATTTATGTGAAATTTATGTGAAATTTATGATATTCATGAAAATTACCACCGTCCATTGTACAGGTTGTCATAATAATCAGACAAAAGCAGGAGATAGTAATAGAACGTTCGGATTTGAAGATTGCACACACCAAGTGCAAGAAGAATTAAGAAATCGAACAAGTTATATTGATTATTGTATTCAGTGTAATAAAATATCGCAACTTAGCAAAATAAAATATTTCCCGAGTCAAGAACAATATACAACTTAAGATTGGAGCGAATTATTATATGGTCGTGATAAATTTTCACTTTCCATTCACATGCTTTCTCAAAGTGTTAAATAAAAGCAAATTAAGCATCTCAGGTTAGAAGTGTCACTTACAGAGGAATTACCACAGAAGTGCAGAGAACTTGATATATATATATATATATAAAACACAGTTTGTGTGTGTGTGTGTGTGCGTGTGTGTGTGTGTGTGTGTGTGTGTGTGTGTGTGTGTGTGTGTGTGTGTGTGTGTGTGTGTGTGTAATGTTACCGATAGACTCCGAAACCGAGAGGCTCACGTGCTTGATATTTGGCATAGACATGGCCATTGAGCCTGGGACGAACATGGCTGAGACCATATTTGACGAGATCCATATTTTTTATTCATATTTATCTCAGCGCATTTCAGCGAAGTACCCGCTAATCTCAGCCAGTGCGAGCAGCTCGCTGATTCGCTCAGAGCGATCACGTGATGTTCCATCCCGTCACACGTCACACGTTTGCACGTGATTCAGGGCGAAAAGCCATTGCGTTTTTCACCTTTATGCGACCGTGTTTTGTGTCGATTTTGTGCGATATGAATTAAATTTTAATTCATATTTCGTGTTTACGAATTCGAATACGAAGGATTTCCCCTTTCCCCTTTCGATTTCGAATACGAATCGAAGACGAGCTTGAGTCGAGAGGGCGAATGTACGGGTTGGGAATGTACGGGTCTCCCCTCCCCCACCCGGCAATGCCGGGTACTTCTGCTAGGATCACGTGATGGTCCAACTTTGCCGCCATAATCTCAGTTATGCGTTCGCACGAAATTCAGTTTTTTCACATTTCAGCGAGGAACATTGCCATTCACACCACATAGGTTTTTTTCACTTTCATCTGATATTTGTGATTTATTTCAAACAAACTGTATTTCCCATCTACACGGCCATGTATTCCTATTAACGTTATGTAAAGTACATAAATTGTGTGGATTACATCATTTCTGGATGTGACCAATTGCCAGTAACCATCTATATCCCTCCCCTCCCCTTCTCCCCCTCCCTTTCCCCCCTCCCCCTCCCCTTCCCCCTCCCTTTCCCCTACCCTCTCCCCTTCTCCCCTCCCCTTTCCCCTCCCCTCCCCCTCCCTTTCCCCCATGCCCCTCCCTTTCCCCCCTACCCCTTCCTTTCTGCCCTACCCCTTCCCCCTCCCCCTCCCTTTCCCCCATGCTCCTCCCTTTCCCCCCTACCCCTTCCTTTCTGTCCTACCCCTTCCCCTCCCCCTCCCCCCTCCCCCTCCCGTCCCCCTCCTCCCTCCCCCCACCCTCCCACTCCTCTCCCCCTCCCATCCCTCCCCCTCCCCCTCCCACTCCTCTCCCCCTCCCCCCTCCCCTCCCCCCTTCCCCTCTCCCTCCCCCCACCCTCCCACTCCTCTCCCACCACCCTCCCACTCCTCTCCCCTCCCATCCCTCCCCCTCCCCCCTCTCCTCCCCTCCCCCCTCTCCTCCCCCTCCCCCCTCTCCTCCCCTCCCCCTCCCCCTCCCCCTCCCCTCCCCTCCCCCCGCCCCTCCCCCTCCCCTCCCCCCTCCCCTCTCCCCCTCCCTCCCCCTTTCCCCCCTCCCCCTCCCCCTCCCTCCCACTTTCCCCCCTCCCCCTCCCCCTACCCTTCCCCCTCCCTTCTCCCTCCACCCTACCCTCTCCCCTCTCCCCTTTCCCCTCCCCTCCCCCTCCCCTCCCCCTCCCTTTCCCCCATGCCCCTCCCTTTCCCCCCTACCCCTTCCTTTCTGCCCTACCCCTTCCCCATCCCACTCCCTTCCCCCCATGCTCCTCCCTTTCCCCCCTACCCCTTCCTTTCCCCCCTACCCCTTCCTTTCTGTCCTGCCCCTTCCCCACCCCTCTCCCCCTCCCCCTCCCCTCCCCTCGCCCTCCACCTCCCCCGCCCTCCACCTCCCCCTCCACCTCCCCCACCCCCCTCGACCTCCCCCTCCACCTCCCCCTCCCCCCCACTCCTCCCTCCCCCCACCCTCCCCACTCCCCCCTCCCACTCCTCCCTCCCCCCACCCTCCCACTCCTCCCTCCCCCCACCCTCCCACTCTTCTCCCCCTCCCATCCCTCCCCCTCCCCCACCCCTCCCCCACCCCTCCCCCTCCCTCACCCCTCCCCCTCCCTCACCCCTCCCCCTCCCCCTCCCCCTCCCTTCCCTCCTTCCCCTGCCTCCCGCTCCCCATCCCTTTCCCCCCTCCCCCACCCCTACCCTTCCCACTCCCTTCTCCCTCCACCCTACCCTCTCCCCTTCCCCACTCCCCTTTCCCCTCCTCTTCCCCTCCTCTCCCCCTCCCTTTCCCCCATGCCCCTCCCTGTCCCCCCTACCCCTTCCTTTCCACCCTACCCCTTCCCCATCCCCCTCCACCCTCCCCTCCCCCTCCCCCATGCTCCTCCCTTTCCCCCCTACCCCTTCCTTTCTGCCCTCCCCTCCCATTTTTGTTTTCGCATGTTGGTTATTTTGAGTTTACGCCAGGCGCCACCAGGTGGGTTCCGGTCACGTGGTTATCTTGCCGTGCAAGTACAGTATCTCTGCCGTATATCGCTGCATTTTTGTTTTCGCATGTTGGTTATTTTGAGTTTACGCCAGGCGCCACCAGGTGGGTTCCGGTCACGTGGTTATCTTGCCGTGCAAGTACAGTATCTCTGCCGTATATCGCTGCATTTTTGTTTTCGCATGTTGGTTATTTTGAGTTTACGCCAGGCGCCACCAGGTGGGTTCCGGTCACGTGGTTATCTTGCCGTGCAAGTACAGTATCTCTGCCGTATATCGCTGCATTTTTGTTTTCGCATGTTGGTTATTTTGAGTTTACGCCAGGCGCCACCAGGTGGGTTCCGGTCACGTGGTTATCTTGCCGTGCAAGTACAGTATCTCTGCCGTATATCGCTGCATTTTTGTTTTCGCATGTTGGTTATTTTGAGTTTACGCCAGCCGCCACCAGGTGGGTTCCGGTCACGTGGTTATCTTGCCGTGCAAGTACAGTATCTCTGCCGTATATCGCTGCATTTTTGTTTTCGCATGTTGGTTATTTTGAGTTTACGCCAGACGCCACCAGGTGGGTTCCGGTCACGTGGTTATCTTGCCGTGCAAGTACAGTATCTCTGCCGTATATCGCTGCTGTTTTGTTTTCGCATTTTGGTTATTTTGGAAAATTTCTTAGTTTTAACCACGGGTCCTAAGAAATTGAGTGCCAAGGGCAGTACTGAGAAGAAGAAGAGGATGATGTGCTTGGATATAAAACACGCAATCGTCGAAAAACATGAGCGAGGTGTGCGTGTTGTCGACTTGGTGAGGCGGATGTGAAGGCAGCTGAAGATTTTATTATAACTTTTGCCGAACTGATAGAAGCCGAACGATACATCCCCCAGCAAATCTTCAACTGTGACGAGACAGGGCTCTTCTGGAAAAAGATGCCGAGGAGGACGTATATAACGGCAGAGGAGAAGAGCATGCCAGGCCACAACTTGTTCAGAGTGCCGGCGATAGCTCGCCTTCTCTTTGTGGAAAACACGGTGAGATCCTTAACATCCAACAACTAATGGGACGCAAACGGGGCGCCCAGTTTAGCGGTACACACATTGATGAATCACCCTGCCTGTGATTCACCCATGACAGGTTATAGCTGGGTCGGGATTCAAACCCAGGCTGGACAGTTTAGACTTTAGAGTCAAGTGTGCGTACCTCCAGTCCAGGCCATCCTGCCAACTTGTATGCTGCATACAGGTGAAATATAAAGCGCGAGATATTTTTATATATACTGTATATTTAAAAACAAAATTGGTGTGGTTTTTGGCGGGCTGGAACGGATTAATAGCATTTCAATGCATTTTAATGGGGAAATTTGATTTGAGAAACGAGCAATTTGAGTTACGAGCTCGGTCACAGAACGAATTAAACTCGTAAGTCAAGGTTCCACTGTATGTATATACAGTGGTACCTCGGCTTACGAGTGCCCCAACGTACGAGTTTTTCGGGATACGAGCCGTCGCTCGGGCGGTTTGTTGCTTTGGGATACGAGCCGAGATCCGATGTACGAGCTCAAAAAATTTATTTTTTTGAATTTTCCGGTTGTGGCTTCCGGTTCCGGTCACGCGGTTATCTTGCCGTGAAAGCATCTCTGCTTGGATATAAAACACGCAATCGTCGAAATACATGAGCGAGGAATCTCCTTGCTCCAGCCGGTGACGTCATCGGTGGGGATCCCCGCCTCCAGAGTGGCTGGTCACGTGACCGCCAAAGCGTGTCGCGCGTGCGGGTATAATGAGCTACACCTGTGGATCACGTGACCACGGAAGCACGCCTCGCTTGAGAGGCATGGCTTTCGGTTTGCGTTTTGCTTTATAAGGCGCGATAAATGGGCTTTTGAGTGTTAGCGGTTCATGGCGTTGACGGTTCATGGCGGTTCATGGCGGTTGACGGTTCATGACGGTTCATGACGGTTCATGACGGTTCATGGCGTTGACGGTCAAAAACCCATTACATCAATTTTACCAGGCACTGTACAGTAAGTACAGTGGACACCAAATGCACGGTGGAAGGCTAGAAGTAGAAGATCGTCCAAGACAAGTGAGAATAAGCCATACTTTGGAGGAGATGACGTCATTCGCTGGTCCGATAACCAAAGATGTGGTATAAAAAACCAGGTGAGCTAACAATGCAGCAATGAAGGAATTCGGCCAAGGCACCGGCACACAACGACCTACCTACATCGAAAGACTCAATGCCAATGGTGACAGAAGCCAAGACGGCCGGCTTAAACACCGCCGAAAGACCACGGTGTACCAACTTACGATGCAGAACATCTTGCACTTAATATGATGACAACAGGTGCCATCCTCTGACGTACCATTACAGGTACAGGTACAGTACACGTGAGCACAGAGCAAAAGTTCACTGAAACCGAGATTAAGAAAAAAGAAAAAACACCTCGTGGTCCGTGCTCGATATCCGAGTTTCAATCTTTTCAAACACATGATGCTCTCGGTCACGGTATCTCCTGCGAGCTGCTTCTCCTTCAACCACACAAACAACAACTTCTCCATATCTTCATGGATAGAGGTCCGGAGCTTTGAAATAATCGTAACGCCCTTGGCTGGCGTTATAGCCTTTATGGACTCCTTCTGCTTCAAAATCGTACATATCGTAGAAGGAGTACGATCGTACTGCCTCGCCAAGTCGACAACACGCACACCTCACCTGGCATGCTCTTCTCCTCTGCTTAATAAAACCAGTTTATTTCTTTACATTCTCTTGTATTATGTACAGTATATACGAGGTCGTGCTTGTTTATACATTATTTGTTATTTATAAAGTACATTTTTGTTATTTAAAAGCACCTAACAAAAAAAATTGGTGTTTTTTTTTTGAGGCTGGAACGGATTAATAGCATTTCAATGCATTTGAATGGGAAAATTTGCTTTGACTTACGAGCGATTTGGCTTACGAGCTCCGTCACGGAACGGATTAAACTCGTAAGCCGAGGTACCACTGTATATATATATATATATATATATATATATATATATATATATATATATATATATATACATATGTATATATAAATAGATATGTATATATAAATAGATAAATCAAATGAATCCATTTTGAGTTCTCCAACCTTTATTGAGCAAATAAACAAGTGCTCAATTTGTCTATTGTTATTTTAAGAGCAGTTGTTTATTTGCTCATTAAAGGTTGGAGAACTCAAAATAATGGATTCATTTGATTTTAATCCCAACCGCAAGTCATGACTTTATATATATATGGCCAGCAGGGGCACATACGTCTCCACATGCAGCAGCTACACCCGGATGCATACATACCCCCACCACCAGCCAGTGAGAACACAGATTACAACAACAAAACTGCCTCCACTCCCAGAACAGCTCCTCATCCACTCACTCACACACCACAAAAACAAACAAAAAACAACAAGCCACCACCACCCTTACAACATGCACTACTCAAACAAAAACACATTCATGCAAAACCACACCCAATCCTGCAACACACACAAACACACACACACACACACACATCTCCATTTCTCTTCCTTGCTCAGTCCTCAGTCACTACCCCTTTAGACGGAAATAAACCATCCCCCACAACCTCAACCTACACCGTTCGACGTGCCTCCATAAACTTCCTCCAAATCCAAAGTGAGCCTGTGAAGGAAACCTGGGCTACTTTGTCACACATCCTCCTTCTTTGTGTCTCACACACTCCAACCTGAGCAAGAAATGCAGAAAAGGAATTGCCAATATACCCTCTACACCCCACCTCAAATGGCTGACAAAAAACTCGCCAACCCTTCTCCCAACACTCTGCCTCCAGCTCACTGTACTTTCCTCTCTTCCTCTCGTGCACCTCCTCCATGTTCTCTTCCCAAGTTACAGGCAATTCCCCTAAGATGACCTGTATATATATATATATATATATATATATATATACATATATATATATATATATATATATATATATATATTGTTGCGGATATGAGATTGGCCTCCATCCATATCCGCTTGTAAATATTCCCCTATTTCCTCCATACTTCCCAACTATCCCCAATCCCCCATTCCCTAGTCCCATTTTCTGTAAACAACACTCTGTAGACCCGACCTTCCCCTATTTCCCCCATTAAATGTCGCATCCAGGTCCACCGCATCTCACGTAGACAACTATAGGACATCTTGCTAGTTATTCTTACTCTATGTCAGTTAAGGACTCGTTTCCATTAATTCTGACTTCGTTGCACCAGAATGTGATTGTATGGCACCGTTAGGAAGTTTAGGACCTCCCAATACCTCCCCGCAGCTCTTCCTCACGGTTCAGCAACAACAACAACAACAGCAACAACAACGGCGGCGGCGCGGGGAGTGCGCGTCCTCACTCCGGCTTGGTTAGCCGCCATCGAACATGTGCTCGACGGGGTTACCACGTAGGGGCTCGCTGTCAGCTCCTCGTCAAGGGCGGAGCCCGGTAACCCCCGCACCCAATGGGAGCGGCGGACCGGTCCCATCTGGGGCGGAGCCAAGCAGCCGAGGGCGTGTCACTCCCCGTTGAGCATGCGCAGGAAGAGGGAGGTGACGTCAGATGCGCGCTGGACTTGAAGCAAGAGAGACGCCACCTCCGAGCGCTGCAATACCTCCCCGCATCTCTGGACTGGACCGTGCTTGATTCTGCCCCTGAGCCAAGGTGCACCTTGTGCTATCGACTGCCTGTCCTTCCCTGCCATCAATCCCTGTGTAAGTCAGTCTTGTTCCGTTTGTCTGTGGTCTGTCTGGGAGAGATAAGATGGTGTCTAAGTGCCTATCTCTTCTGTGCTTTACCTCTTACCTTGTAATCTACCCCTTTTCTCCACCACCAATTATATCCTCCTCCGGAGGTCTTGAGAACTGTACCCCTTGTGTCGTTTCATTTATCCCAGCCGTTGTGTCCTTTCCTTCATTGATTTAGCATAGCGCGATTTGGTCAACGTCAGGTGGAATCGGGTAAACTGTGCGAACACGGCGGCCATTCCGCTCGGCCCATCATAACATCTTAATCCGCGTGTCCGTAACAATTGGTGTCGGGAAGTGGGATTGGACCCGAAGCGCGCTTCACGCGCTCGAAATTATTAACGGCGAAATTTGATTTTGTTTTACAAAAATAAAAACCCGAATTTTGAAAGTCGCGCTATGGCAGATCAAGACGGCTGGGTTCCGGTAGAGGAGAGTGAGGCAGGGTCGATCCAGGACCAAATTGAGGGACATGAGGAGAGCGAAGCAGTGAGGGCGGCAGGTTCGCAAAATGGCGTCCTCGCGCACGAGGTTGCGGGCGCGCAAAATGGCGCCTCGCACATAGCTACGGCGGCCGCACCCGCTGCACAAGTGGGAGGGATGGCCCAAATGCAGGCCCTCATGGAGCAATTTATGGCGCAAATGCAGGCGTCCCTCAAACTGCAGAGTGAGCAATTGGGGGTAATGGGGAACCGGATGGATGCTCAGGGTGAGCGATTGGAGGGCCAAATGGGGGTAATGGGGTCCAATAGCGAGAAATTGAGGGAGGACATGGGGTCCAATAGCGAGAAATTGAGGGAGGACATGGGGTCCAATAGCTAGAAATTGAGGGAGGACATGGGGTCCAATAGCGAGAAATTGAGGAAGGACATGGGGTCCAATAGCCAACGGTTAGAACAAAGGATGGGGACCCAGATCGGAGGGTTAGGGAGTAGAATAGAGGGATTAGACAATAGATTAGGGGAAATACAGGAGGGGTTAATGGGGGTAGAAAACAGAATGGCCGTTCAGGAGAATCAAATGGAAGGGATGAAAAAGGGGTTAGAGGGGTTAGAAAACAGTATGGAAGGCAAATTGAGGGACATGAGGGACCAAGCGGAAAGGGAAGTTAAACAAATGGGGCAGCAGATAGAGGGGGTCAGAATGGGGGTAGAAACTAAATTGGATGCTCACAGGGAGGAAATGGAGCAGATGAGGGTGGCATCTGGGCAGGAGATGCAAGTGATGGGAGAAGAGATCAGAAGAGGTGTGAGTGAGGAGGTCGGAGGAGTGCGCGAGGAGGTGAGGCACTGTAAGGAGCGCATGGAGAAGGAGGTGAGAAAGGGGACTGTAAAATTGCAAGGTGGTATAGAGGAGTTGACGCTGGGAGTAGAACAACTGACAGTGGGACAAAAGGAGTTGGGGGACCAGGAAAAGAAGAACACAGCGGTAATAGAGGGATTAAAATCGACACAGAAGGAGATGAAAAAGGACGTAGGGGTAATTAAAAAAGAGTGTCAGACGGTACATGAGGACCTGACGAGGAAAATGAACAAGGTGGTAGAGGTAATGGAGACGAAGGACCAGCAGGTGAGGACGCACATAGAAACGGTCAAGGTGGCCTTAGAGGACGAGCTTGAGGAGACGCACCGGGAAATAAAAGAGGTGAAGCAGAAATTAGAAGAAGTGGAAGAAGGGGTGAGCGAAATTAAGAAGCGACGGAGAGAGGATAAGAAAGAGATAAAGGAGGAAGTAAAAGAATTGGTCCAAAGTCTGTGTTCGGATCGTGATGATGTGCTCATTAACCGGATGAGGGATTCGCAGGTGATGGAGGAGAAGCGAAGAGAAAGAGGACCCGGTGTAAGTGGTGACCAATATGGTCGTGCGTATGATGCGCCAGGTGATTTAATGAGCTTGGGTGTCGAGATGGACCCGGGTGTTCGTGAGAGGCCGTTGGTGAAGTGTGCGACAGGTCTGGTGTGCGAAAAAGGAGGTGTGCGAGAAAGTCCGACTCTGGGGTGTGTGAGGAAAAAGTGCGTGCCAAGGAGTGAGGGTGCTGTCGAGAGTGAGTCGGTCGTAGCGCATGTGCGAGGGAGCACATGGAAGCGCGTAGTGAGGAGTGTTACGGAGGGTGTAAAGGGAGAATGCACGCCTGTGGTGAGTGTTACAGAGGATGTAACGGGAGAGGGTGTGCGAGAAAGATGTGTGACGGACAGGTGCATGAGGAAAGAGTGCGCTGTCGAGAGTAAGGGTGAGTGCGCTGTCAAGAGTGGAGGTGAGAGTAGTAAGAGTGACACGGAGCGTGAGTTGGTTGTGACAGGTGAGAAAGGAAGCACACCTGGAATGGTAGAGCGTGTGTGGGAATGCACACTTGAGTTGGTCGTGAGGCACGTGGTTGGGTGTGCGAGTGGAAGCACACCTGTGATTGTCACAGAGGAGGTGACCGAGGAGGGGGCGTGAAGAGGTGTGTTGGTGAGGTGTGCGAGCGACGAATGTGTGCCAAGGTGTTCGGTGGTCAGGTGTGTGACCAAGTCTGAGAGCGGAATGAGTGTACCGAGGTGTGTAAGAGAAGGTATGACGAGGAGCATGGAGACGGCTGGATGTGTGAGCAAGGAACGGGCTGCGGGGTGTAAGCATGCAGGTGAGGCATCGACGGTAACCGGGTTAGCGGTTAGAGCGACTTATAGCCGAATCGGGCCCTCGGTGCGTGCCGCGCTTCGCGTGCCGCGAGAACCAGCGGGGATCCGAGCCACGGCGGGTTCGAAAGGACCGCCGTACGCGATCCACGCTGGGCCTCGCTTTGAACGGCCGCGTCCGTGCTCCACTAGGCGGAGCGGGCAGCCCGATAGGAAGGGTCGTCATGGCGACCACCTTTTGTTGAGGCATTCCGGCAGGTCGAGATCGGGCCATGGGATGGCTCCGTGCCGAGATGGTGCGTGGGACCTCGGCCCGGGTAAACCTCCTTCCCTGCACCGAATGCGGGACGTATCCAGCCGCTGGCACAAAACAACCCGCAATCATGGCTTGGCTGTACGAAGCCGAGCTTTAGAAGTGAATTGGCGCACCGAGAAGCATTAGTAAGTAGACTGTAATGACGAGGATAGTGTTTTGGCCCCGAAATTAGAAAAAACAAAATTTGATGATTGGCAAAGGATTGGCAGTAATGATTGGCAGATGATGGGTAGTGATTGGCAAATTTTTGATTTGTTGAAATTTGATGTGCAAAATTGGTAGTGGGAGATGCCCGATGTGGTGGGATGGCAACTCTGTCATCTCTCACAAACGTGGGGGCAAATGCGCAATAGCTTATGGGGTGTATGGCAGTGAAAACTAGCCCGGGTGGGTTAGGATATTGTGTGTAGGGATCTAGCGAAGATGACATTAGGTGACGTTAAGGTTAGTTAGTGACAAGGATACCTGTAGAGGGGACGCAAGTAGATTAGTATGGATGATAATGACGAGGGAGCGCAATAGTTTAAAGGGACGACTGGGAAGCGCAAGTTTCGGAGGGGAGTAGTTAGATGAGATGATGCTGTGTGAGAACTGGACAGGTGTGTGGAGCAGTGTATGAGTAGTGAGTGTTGTGGATCAGCGCAAATGCGCTTGGGGGAGAGAAGGGTGCAGGCGGCACCAAGTATGAGTGCACAGGTGTGCAACAACAGGTATGGAGAATGGTTGTGTGAAATACAGGTGTGTGGAATACATGGAGTATTGGAATGAGTGGTGTGGAGAGAGTTGGAGTAAGTGGTACGGAGTGGTGTGCATGGTGCGAAGGTGTGGATGGGGGAAGAGTGGACCCCTTTTCACGAGTACCCGGGGAGGGTAGTTTAAAGAATAGTTAGAAGGTATAGGTAAATTGTGGTTGGATATTGGCATTTGTGGTGCGGATGCAGAATGGTATTGTGGATGGGTGCATTAGTGTTGTGGAAATGGCTGGGCGTGTAGCCTGTTAGTGTGTGTAGTTGGTTTGGGCACTCCACCACTGTGAGGATGTCGGCCAGGTGAGGCCGCAGGTGGGCTCTGGGAGCCGTTAGTGTCAGTGGGTGCCTGAGGATCCCGGGTGTGGATCGGGCAGCCCGTGCCAGAGAGGGCACTGAGGGGGTGAGAGTGCGAGAGGGCCTTCCCCAGTTAGTTAGGTTAGGGTGAGGAGCAGGTAAGCTCGGGTGGCAACTACAGTGGTGGAGGTGTGCAGGTGGGTAGACCTGCTGGGAGAGCTACACGTCACAGCCCAGAAATTGTGCGAGGGCACCGGGAGATGAATCGGGGGAGTGAGACCCCAAATTGAGAAGCACCACAGTTTGGTCAATGGGAATTGGTTTTTAGAACCCATAGTGTAAGTTGGCCAATGGATTGGCAGGGAAAGACCCCGGGTAATGTAAAGTTGTTAAAGTCATTTAGGAAATGGTTAGGATTGATGAACCTGTCGCACCATACGCAGCCACTTACCTGAGGTGATGATGATGACTCCACACCTGTGTTCCTTTGTTCTGTGTTGCAGGAAGGGAGAATTGCTGTGTGGATTTGTGAGACGCATCACGACGTGGATGAGACATTGGGGTGATTCCATCTCTCCCTCCTTAGGAGGGACTGATGATGAATTGGTGATGGCAAATTTTGATGTTGAGTTGGAGATGGCAAATTTTGATGAGAGTTGGAAATGGCAAATTTGATTGGTTAGGAGGGAGAGAAGACGAATTTGGTTTATGGGAGGAACGGGGAAGACAGTAGGGACGTTTGTTGATGTCTAAAGTAGATGTTTATGGGTAGTGTTGTGTTTTGTGGATACAGTAAGGGGTAAGGGAGGGGCAATGTAGGTTACCTGGTGGGGGGGGGGGGCGTACGGTAGGAACGTACCTGTCTCACCTGGTTCCCATGTGCCCCTAGTGTGCATTACCTGGTATTGCGTGCACTTTTGCGCCCTTACCACCTTACTCACTTGTTTTCTTTTGTCTCCCACCTCCGAGGATCTGGCTTTGGGGCAGAGAGAGAGGAGAGAGAGGTGCTGGCTCTGCAGTTGTGGGCCTGTACTTTCGCTGCTTGCTGCCTGGATCGATACACCATATGGACCGCAATTTTTGTGGCCGCCCACCATGGACCGCAGTTCTTTTGCGGGCAAGCACCACCCGTGGATGGACCTCTGGGTCAACGTGGCACCTATGCCATACAGGTGAACCACTTATAGTTGGCCCCCCTGACGGCCACAATTTAGAAATGGACGTGGTTGGCGCCTTTCTTTATTTCTAAGGAAGCCAGAAGGCCAAGTGCTCCATGAAGGCAAGACCAGCGGCAGAACATCGGCCGGCTGCGACACCACCGGTGACTATGAACACTTTATTGGTGCACCGGATGGTGCTGACTGTATGTATGGGGTGGTGCTTTTGGTGCTTGGATGGGGTGCTCTGCACATTATTAAAGGCCGTAGGGCCACAGGGCACTCGTGGGTTGGTGTATCGATGCTGGCATGCGTGCTCTCTCTCTATGCATAACATCTGCATGTGTTCCTCAAAGAACAGGTCCTGGATCGTAGTGTAAATATCAGTCTTGTGTAAATAATGCTCCCTACCGGCTGTATGTTTAGTTTGAGAATGCTTTCCGCGATTCGGTTATCCTGTGGGTGTGTTTCTGTGAGGAGAAGGGTGCAACGTCGCAGGGGGACATATTTACTCATTTGTGAACATCTGTAAAACTGTCGCACTCAGGGTTGAGTTAATAGTAGAGGGAACTACATCTGAGTGCCACACTAACGTAGGTAAAAATTTATCGGGTCGGGACGCCCCGAGGTAGAGAAGGGTGCAATGTTGCGGATATGAGATTGGCCTCCATCCATATCCGCTTGTAAATATTCCCCTATTTCCTCCATACTTCCCAACTATCCCCAATCCCCCATTCCCTAGTCCCATTTTCTGTAAACAACACTCTGTAGACCCGACCTTCCCCTATTTCCCCCATTAAATGTCGCATCCAGGTCCACCGCATCTCACGTAGACAACTATAGGACATCTTGCTAGTTATTCTTAGTCTATGTCAGTTAAGGACTCGTTTTCATTAATTCTGACTCTTCGTTGCACCAGAATATGATTGTATGGCACCGTTAGGAAGTTTAGGACCTCCCAATACCTCCCCGCAGCTCTTCCTCACGGTTCAGCAACAACAACAACAACAGCAACAACAACGGCGGCGGCGCGGGGAGTGCGCGTCCTCACTCCGGCTTGGTTAGCCGCCATCGAAAATGTGCTCGACGGGGTTACCACGTAGGGGCTCGCTGTCAGCTCCTCGTCAAGGGCGGAGCCCGGTAACCCCCGCACCCAATGGGAGCGGCGGACCGGTCCCATCTGGGGTGGAGCCAAGCAGCCGAGGGCGTGTCACTCCCCGTTGAGCATGCGCAGGAAGAGGGAGGTGACGTCAGATGCACGCTGGACTTGAAGCAAGAGAGACGCCACCTCCGAGCGCTGCAATACCTCCCCGCATCTCTGGACTGGACCGTGCTTGATTCTGCCCCTGAGCCAAGGTGCACCTTGTGCTATCGACTGCCTGTCCTTCCCTGCCATCAATCCCTGTGTAAGTCAGTCTTGTTCCGTTTGTCTGTGGTCTGTCTGGGAGAGATAAGATGGTGTCTAAGTGCCTATCTCTTCTGTGCTTTACCTCTTACCTTGTAATCTACCCCTTTTCTCCACCACCAATTATATCCTCCTCCGGAGGTCTTGAGAACTGTACCCCTTGTGTCGTTTCATTTATCCCAGCCGTTGTGTCCTTTCCTTCATTGATTTAGCATAGCGCGATTTGGTCAACGTCAGGTGGAATCGGGTAAACTGTGCGAACACGGCGGCCATTCCGCTCGGCCCATCATAACATCTTAATCCGCGTGTCCGTAACAATATATATATATATATATATATATATATATATATACAGTGGTACCTCGGCTTACGAGTTTAATCCGTTCCGTGACGGAGCTCGTAAGCCAAATCGCTCGTAAGTCAAAGCAAATTTTCCCATTCAAATGCATTGAAATGCTATTAATCCGTTCCAGCCTCAAAAAAAAAACACCAATTTTTTTTGTTAGGTGCTTTTAAATAACAAAAATGTACTTTATAAATAACAAATAATGTATAAACAAGCACGACCTCGTATATACTGTACATAATACAAGAGAATGTAAAGAAATAAACTGGACCTCTATCCATGAAGATATGGAGAAGTTGTTGTTTGTGTGGTTGAAGGAGAAGCAGCTCGCAGGAGATACCGTGACCGAGAGCATCATGTGTTTGAAAAGATTGAAACTCGGATATCGAGCACGGACCACGAGGTGTTTTTTCTTTTTTCTTAATCTCGGTTTCAGTGAACTTTTGCTCTGTGCTCACGTGTACTGTACCTGTACCTGTAATGGTACGTCAGAGGATGGCACCTGTTGTCATCATATTAAGTGCAAGATGTTCTGCATCGTAAGTTGGTACACCGTGGTCTTTCGGCGGTGTTTAAGCCGGCCGTCTTGGCTTCTGTCACCATTGGCATTGAGTCTTTCGATGTAGGTAGGTCGTTGTGTGCCGGTGCCTTGGCCGAATTCCTTCATTGCTGCATTGTTAGCTCACCTGGTTTTTTATACCACATCTTTGGTTATCGGACCAGCGAATGACGTCATCTCCAAAGTATGGCTTATTCTCACTTGTCTTGGACGATCTTCTACTTCTAGCCTTCCACCGTGCATTTGGTGTCCACTGTACTTACTGTACAGTGCCTGGTAAAATTGATGTAATGGGTTTTTGACCGTCAACGCCATGAACCGCTAACACTCAAAAGCCCATTTATCGCGCCTTATAAAGCAAAACGCAAACCGAAAGCCATGCCTCTCAAGCGAGGCGTGCTTCCGTGGTCACGTGATCCACAGGTGTAGCTCATTATACCCGCACGCGCGACACGCTTTGGCGGTCACGTGACCAGCCACTCTGGAGGCGGGGATCCCCGCCGATGACGTCACCGGCTGGAGCAAGGAGATTCCTCGCTAATGTATTTCGACGATTGCGTGTTTTATATCCAAGCAGAGATGCTTTCACGGCAAGATAACCACGTGACCGGAACCGGAAGCCACAACCGGAAAATTCAAAAAAATAAATTTTTTGAGCTCGTACATCGGATCTCGGCTCGTATCCCAAAGCAACAAACCGCCCGAGCGACGGCTCGTATCCCGAAAAACTCGTACGTTGGGGC
>NC_136261.1:256768871-256836371 GCF_964187855.1 Myxine glutinosa | reverse complement strand
TCTTTAAACACTTTGGCAGTAACCCAGGCTTTTTTGTTTGATCTCAAAAAACTAGCAGCATGGACTTCGTCTTGCCTTTCAGAGCTCTGGGGTTCTCTGCTCTGTAGACAAGCATTGGCTTGCATTTGAAGTCCCAGCAGCATTGCCACAAAAGAGAAGGGTGCATCTGTCTTTGGCAGCTTTAACTCCTGAGGCAGTTCGTTCTTTTTTGGAATTGGGCATTTCCTATTGGGAAATTGGGCAGGTCCTATTTGGGCATTTTCCTCCAGAATAGACCTGTGTCATCTGCATTGAAGATTTGTTCTGGAAGATATCCTTTCTCCTCTATCAGCTTCTGAACCTCTTTTGGGTATTCTGTAGCTGCTTCTACATCAGCAGAAGCAGCCTCTCCAGTCAGCTTGACATTATGGAGGTTATATCGAATTTTAAATTTGTCAAACCAGCCCCTGCTTGCTTTAAATGATGATGATGGTGCTAGTCAGATGATGACTCAGTTTCTTCATCAGGTTGGGCTTCCTTCTTCAGGTAATTGTTGATGCTAATGGCCTTTCTTCTTATAATGGGCCCATCCACTGGAACAGTTTTCTGGTTCTGATCTTCGATCCAGACACTCAATCTTTTCTCCATTTTTCAACAAGGGTGTCTCTCCTGCTAATGTATGATGTTGCGATGGAGGCTCCTGCATGAACGCTGGAACTGATTTTATCTTCTGCCTTCCATACTGTCCTAATGGTTGATTCATTCATGCCATATTGCCTGGCCAAAGATGAAGCAGAAACTGATGGTAAGTTATTCAGGATATCAAGTTTGACCTCCATGGTCATTGTTTTCCTCCTCTTCTTGTCTGGTTGGTTCAAATTGGGTCTTTTGGGACGACTGCAGCAGCAGCAGGTTTGGAGATGGCGACAGGTGGAAGCTCGTGCCGTGCGTGTATATAAATTAAATAGTAATTAAGCAAGGTAATAGCCGGCGAAGCCAGTGTTGTCAATAAACACGTACGTATTATGTCGAAAACCAGATTATGCCTTGGCTTGAGAATTCCGAAGCTCAATGGAGGCCGCCATCTTGCGGATGCGGAAGTATGCATAACAAATTGAAAAACGTTCAATAGGAGTTTCTTTCACCCGTCTTTGTTTGAATCACAATCTTATGCACCTCTAATTTGTAATTAAAATACTTTAAGACCAACCTCGGCCCGCACGGGCCTGGTTATCTTCAACGAAAAGCATCACCAAACACCGAAACCAATGAGATTCGAGCATTTGAAAAAATATTTCTGAAACCAAATCACGCAATGGAGGCCGCCATCGACCGGATGCGGAAGTTTGCATAAAACAATTGCAAAAAAGTTCAATAGGAGTTTGTTTCACCCATCTTTGTTTGATTCACAATCTAATGCACCTCTAATTTGTAATTAAAATACGTTAAGACCAACCTCGTTATCTTCAACGAAAATCGTCACCAAACACCGGAACCAATGAGATTCGAGCATTTGAAAAATATTTTTTTAAAGCTTATTACGCGTTTCGGACGCTGAAAACGGCGTCAAATATTCTAAAATTGACGAAGAATTATTTTTTAGAAATCTCGCGGCCGTAGGGGATAGTTTTTCACGACCAGAAATACGGTATAAGCGGTTTACATAAAGAAAGAAAGCTCGGTTTGATTAACGACAGTCACACATTGCCGTTGCAACGGCGCTATCGTCTGATCTGTCGGCACTGATCTTACTGCAAGCTAACTTCTTCTGGTGGAGGAAGCTGCTGTGCCCGGAGAGAACCAGCCCTGACAGCGACTGAAGTTAGAAGACTACACACATACCGTGAAAACGTATGTTAAGCCCAGTTAAAATTTCTTAAAATAGGCCTTAAGCTAGCACATTGTATAGTTACTTCCTTAAGCTTCTTGTGACATTTATTGTATGTAGGTATTGGGGAGGACTGTCTGCTCTTCTCTTTTACCAAGTCTTACCAGGTACGGTACCTACACCGACCTACTATCAACTACCTAACCTACTGATGCCATAGTGATGGGTAAAATAGTGGCAAGAGGCTTTGGCTTCACCGGCTCATTGCGGCTTTGCAGTCGGGTACTAGTAAGGAAAAAGATTAAAATATTTGGGAAAACGCCGGCCGTTTTGTCGCAATTAATCCACAATGTAAAATCGAACTGCGATTGCAATGACGGCAGGTGGCGACTCGTATCATTGCATGTATAAATTAACTATCAATTAACCCTTGTCCACACAAGGGGGGACTTTTTAGCCTTGTATTTAGCCTAAGAAGACCTCCATTGTGTGGATAAGGCTTAAGTAAAGTACAGTACAGTAACAAGGAATAAGAATAATATAAATATTTGGGAAAACACCAGCCACGGTCGCGTAAATACGAAACACACCCTCGCGTTGGGGAGGTTTTGATGCATTTAATTCAGCGTATAAATTGGAAACCGTGTTCGAGGAAGCCGCGTTGGAGAAAGTTTTACTGTATATATATAATTGTAGATGAGTTAATCTCCAATGCACTTCTACATATACTTGCAAACACATATATACACATACATATACTTACACTCACATCCGTGGTCTGCCTACCAGGCACATAAGACATCGGCCATTATAAAGCTCGCAGTGTTAAGTGTGGAACATTTCTGAGGATATCCCGAAGACTCAATGGCTCAGTGGGCTGTCACCGCATAAGTGATGAGGTCCTTGGTTGGAGTCCCGGGTTGAGTCAGAATTTTTTCAGACTAGCCCCACTCAGGAATTTACTTCCTGTTTATTTAAAAAAAAAAAAAAAAAAAAAAATACTGAAACGCAAAAGAAACTTACCACCTTTGAAACCTTTAAATATCAACAATAACACTGCGTGTAGTAAATGTGTGAACTTATTTGTGGACAATAGTGTCCTTACTGTCAGACAAAACGGTCACGGATTGTCACTTGAACCTTCAATGGTCACTTCATAGCACAGCTGTTGAACAGCCGTTTTGACTGTCAGTGATTAGCCAAGGGGTACGGGATGATTTTAATGAGCTGCACGTGATGTCTTGATATTGGCTTTAAAAAGGCCAGTGCAAAATGGGCATTTCAATCAACATGCCACGATTGTCAAGGGATCAATGGCAGCGTGCCCTGGGCATGCTGCAAGGCCGACTGAGCTACCGTGTCAGGACGCCACTGGTGGTTGTGGATGGGAATCTTAACGCCCAGCGGTATGTGGATAACATCCTGTGACCTCATCTGCTGCCATTCCTGCTAGACCACCCAGAACTGAGAACCTTTCAGCATGACAACGCTCGTCCCCATGCTGCTCGCTTTACCACTGCATTTCTCCAAGGCGAGAACATCAACACCATGCAGTGGCCTGCGCTCTCCCCTGACCAGAATCCCATAGAGCACCTGTGGGACGAGCTTGGGAGATGCGTAGTTGGCAGGGCCAGGACACGGGCACAGCTGCTTCAGACAGTGAGGACTAAGTGGGACAGAATCCAGCAGCAATCCATCCAAAGACTGGTAGGCAGTATACGCCGATGATGCACTGCCTGTATCCAAAACAATGGTGGCCACACACGCTATTGAAAGGGGACTGACATTGCACCCTGTGCTGTTCTGTACTGTAGAACAAACTGATGAGATGGTGTATCTTGGTCAAAAACTTGACATGTCATCAATAAAATGCCAATGTTTCAATTAGCAATTGTTGGTTTGTTTTATTTTGAACTGTTACAATTTTATTACATTTCAAACAAGTGGTAAGTTTCTTTTGCGTTTCAGTATATATATATATATATATATATATATATATATATATATATATATATATATATATATATATATATATATATATATATATATATATATATATATAAATAAATATATATATATATATATATATATATATATATATATATATATATATATATATATATATATATTTTTTATATATATATATATATATATATATATATATATATATATATATATATATATATATATATATATATATATATATATATATATACATACTGAAACGCAAAAGAAACTTACCACTTGTTTGAAATGTAATAAAATTGTAACAGTTCAAAATAAAACAAACCAACAATTGCTAATTGAAACATTGGCATTTTATTGATGACATGTCAAGTTTTTGACCAAGATACACCATCTCATCAGTTTGTTCTACAGTACAGAACAGCACAGGGTGCAATGTCAGCTGCCAGGTCGACTCCATATGATGAGTGGATACCAGAGATAACGTCACCGTGTGGCAGGCGGTGCGTATCGCTCCCAGCCAGGTGCAGCAGCAGCTGTATGGGACACCTTGCTGGCGGTTCTCCACTGATGATATGAAGGTCGCATAGTGACTGATATATATATATATATATATATATATATATATATATATATATATATATATATATATATATATATATATATATATATATATATATATATATATATATATATATATATATATATATATATATATATATATATATACAGACTTGGCATTTAATATGGAATATTTTTTCTGTGGGGGTGAACTTACTTTTCAAGATGTCTTAGAACCAAAAGTTCATTGGAATTATGTTGAAATTATTCTAGATTTTGTTAATGTGACCTTTAAAAGAAACAAAAACCACATTTGACATTTCGAAACAAATAAATTGATCCTTGAAAGTGATGTAAACTGATATTGAACTCAATTCATGGACAGTACTGTGTTAAACTTCTGTACGTTTTCCAGAAGTATCTCTTTATTTTGCACATTAGCCAAATTTTTTTTTAACAAAAACAAAAGTTAAATTACGACTGGGATTACGGACAGTAAAATTACAGTTCAGTACTTCGTGTAACCCCCACGAGCATTCAGGAGAGCACGTACACGTTGAGGCATGCTGTTCACGAGATTTGCCAAGGTTTGGACAGGAATCACTTGCCATGCAGTGACAATAGCCTGCTGCAATTCATGCACAGAGGTCGGCTGCTGGTCCAAGTGGTCGATTTGACGCGTTAATTCTGCCCACAAGTTCTCTATCGGATTCATATCCGGGGACATGGCAGGCCACTCCATATGCTCCACACCACGGTCAGCAAGAAAGTGTTGGATCATGCGAGCATGATGAGGCCGTGCATTGTCATCTTGGAAGACAAAGTTTCCTCGAAAGGCTGCACAAGCAAATGGAAGCAATATTTCTTCCAGAATGGCCCTGTACTTGAACTGGTTCAGGTTTCCATTCAGAACAACCAGGTCAATTTTGCCCCCTGCATGAAAAGCAGCCCAAACGGCCACCCCACCACATCCAGCTTGGACTTTTGGCACTATACAATCTTTGTTGTAGGCTTCATGCACTTGTCTGCGCACTCGGACGCGGCCATCTTGACCATAGACCAGAAATCTAGACTCGTCACTGGCTGCCATTGACCGTGCTCTGTGGCCCACTGCAATCGGCGCTGGCGGTGTTGTGTAGTCAGGCGTGGCTTTCTCAGGGGACGCCTGGCACGATAGCCTGCTTGAATCAGTCGTTGGTTGACTATCCTTCTGGATACAGGCACATTTGTCAGTTCCTCCCACTCAGCCCTAAGCCGATTAGCTGACTTGGTATGGCCATTTCACACTAACCGTGCAGCTGGCGATCATCTCTCCTTGTGGTTCTGCGTGGATGTCCTGGCCTCGGTATTGGAGTAGGGACACCCCTCTGAGCATTTCGTTTCAGGATCTTTGACACCTGACCTTGAGTGATGCCATACTGCCGAGCAATAGCACGCTGTTTCATGCCGTAATTTCGTAAAGCCACCACTCCATGACAAACAGCATTGTCGAGTTGACGGACCATCTCCAGAGGAAGCGGCAATAACTTTTGGAGACGTGCAGCAGTTTTTTTCCACTAATACAGAACGCAACAACCCTTGTATACCCGACTGTGAAGCCAATCATCAAATGCACCTGTCCGTACATTTTGCCACGCCACCTGTGATATAATCCTGTTGTTGACTTCTTGCTGCGACAGACAATCAGTGACATGGTTCTTTTAACAAATAAATCACCAAAGTGTAAAAGAAACTCACCAGATTGATATGCTGAGTTAAGAAAGTAAACCCAAGTCAAGAAAAAAAAAAATTCCATATTAAATGCCAAGTCTGTATATATATATATATGTATGTATATATATATATATATATATATATATATATATATATATATATATATATATATATATATATATATATATATATATATATATATCTTATGTATATATATATCTGTGCAGTGTCTGTGTTGTCTTGTATTTTGTTGTCTTGTGTTGTCACTGAACTACTCCCTCAAACTTTTGTGAAATCCTACCAAACTTCGGGTATGCACCTATCTCTCCCGTCGGTATGTCCTTAGGGTATTTGTTTCCAAAAAATTTCCAATATTTTATTATTATTTTGGGAATTTTTTTGGTAAAATTTTTTCTTTTTCAACTTAAGTTTTCAACTTCAATTGTTTATAAAATGTAATATCATGTATATTACAAATACATTTGTGCATTATGATTGTTTGAATTATGATTGGTGTAAACCATGACAAAACAGCAACTCAGGTACAATCATTTATCTATATATCTACATATCTGGGAAGTGTCTGTTGTCACTGAACTACTCCTTGAAACTTTTGTTTCCATGGTTGTGAAGTGTTTTTAATAACGTGGTTCTGGTTTTGAATCACGTGGGGGTGAGGTATTTTGAATTATGTGGTGGTGAGGTGTTTTAAATTAGGTGGGGTGAGGTGTTTTAAATTACATGGGGGTGAGGTATTTTAAATTACATGGGGGTGAGGTGTTTTAATTTACGTGGTGGTGAGGTGTTTTAAATTACATGGGGGTGAGGTGTTTTAAATTACATGGGGGTGAGGTATTTTAAATTACATGGGGGTGAGGTATTTTAAATTACATGGGCGTGAGGTATTTTAAATTACATGGGGGTGAGGTATTTTAAATGACATGGGGGTGAGGTGTTTTAAATTACTTGGGGGTGAGGTATTTGAAATTACATGGGGGTGAGGTGTTTTAAATTACATCGGGGTGAGGTATTTTAAATTATATGGAGGTGAGGTGTTTTAAATTATGTGGTGGTGGGGTGTTTTAAATTACGTGGGGTGAGGTGTTTTGAATTACATGCTGGTGAGGTGATTTTAATTATGTGGTGGTGAGGTGTTTTGAATTAGTTGGTGATGAGGTGTTTTGAATTACGTGGTGGTGAGGTGTTTTGAATTACATGGTGGTGAGGTGTTTTGAATTAGTTGGTGATGAGGTGTTTTGAATTACTTGGTGGTGAGGTGTTTTGAATTACTTGGTGGTGAGGTGTTTTGAATTACGTGGTGGTGAGGTGTTTTGAATTACGTGGTGGTGAGATGTTTTGAATTACGTGGTGGTGAGGTGTAATCGTCCCAAATTTCCAGTCTGCACCTACCCCTCCCGTATGTATGTGCTGAGGGGTTCTTTTTTGAATTTTATATATTTTTTCAACCTAAATCTTCAACCTAAATTGCTTATAAAAATGTAATATCACAAACACTACAAATAAATTTGTGCAAAATAATTGTTTGTATTATGATTGGTGTAAATCATGACAACACAGCAAATCAGGTACAGTCATTATCCTCAACTAAAACAAGCCCGTTCCTCAGTAACGACGCGTCTTGAGGCGAGCGTAGCGAGCCGAGCCAAGCTAGTATATATATATATATATATATATATATATATATATATATATATATATATATATATATATATATATATATATATATATATATATATGTATATATATATATATATACATATGTATATATATATATATATATATATATATATGTATATATATATATATATATACATATGTATATATATATATATATATATATATATATGTATATATATATATATATATATATATATATATATATATATATATATATATATATATATATATATACATACATATATATATATATATATATATATATATATATATGTAATGAATGCCAAAAGCAACTACGTAAGGCATCCTTGGATTGGTTGAAATATGAATGGTCAATTCCCACACATGATGATTTTTCTAGATTCTTGCATGTTTAGCTTAAAAGTAAAAATAAAACTCTGAAAACAGCAATGTGTACATTATTTGAGCAATTATTTTTTCAGATACAGTTTGCATACATGTTGGCAAATTTTTTAACATCAGCTGAAACTTTCCAATGGAACAAAAAATACTTTTTGAACAGCAAACTGGATATGTTGCAACTCAGACTGAGTGTAATCGATGGTGCAGATTAAGTAAACCAATGAGAATTCCGCCAAATCATCCGGCATCATATCCCTCCCCCTAATACTCGAATATGTGCATTAATCTACCTAACTGATTAGCAGCATGATGGCGAGGGACAAATATTATTATGCAAAACAGGGAGACCAGCTCAAGCACACACAAACTGGCACAAATAAATGCACAATTTGAATTGCCTCCTCGCCCCAGTAACCGATATCCATTTTAACAACCTCTAAGTATTTGCCAAATTTCTTTCTAAGCCGATCCAATATCCCTAATACCTTCCTGACAAGTAAAATGGCAAACTAACTGTCATCATGTAAAATATAATCTGTCGCATCTCAGTTCTTGCTCTCTTTTTCTTTATATTCATGCAGCGAGTCTTCCTCCTATCCTCTTCCACCAACTGAATGAAAACAAGACCGATAGTCCAACAACGGCATAGCAGGGCTTGGATCTGCTGAATGGAGGCTCTGCTGTCCAATCCTGTCATGTGATCAGATCATCAGCTCTGATTGGTGGACGTTTGTGAGGGACATACATACATACACCGAATGGACAGACAAACACTGTTCCAGACGGCATTGCCCTATGGGCTACACCATAAAATACTTGCCTCGACTCTCCGCCGTCAATCCTCTGAAATATCTTGACACTTCTATAACATCCACCTATGATAAAAGACAAACACAAATAGAATAGATGAGTACACATGATGTCAAACAAACATATTTACAGTAGATCCTTGACTTTCTGGAGTAAAGTAATTATAGACTAGACGGATTTCTGAGAAATCTGAATGTCAGGTGCATTTTTGGGTAAAAGTTGTGAACCTCACTTTTTAACATAATTAGGGTATGCTGACTTCGGGTTTACCCGGTTCCCAAGCCGAATTTTGAGTTTTTGACCTTATAATTAGCATTAACAAAATGGCCACCAAATTGCCATTTTTGGACAATTTCTTTGAACAAGCATTTATATATCATGTATATACATGCAGCTTTTTTACTTTAACTTTACAACTTTAACCCAAAAATGCACCTATAATCTTATACATGGCCTATTTTCATAGATCCATCGAGTCTATATTATTGTTGGCGACATATTGAAAGAGACATTCGAACTGATATTGAAATTGGACACGATAAAATAAGAAATGGTTTTAACAAGACAATGTTTCATACAACCATTTATTCTAAAATTAAATATACATGGCCATGAAGCACAAACATTCAGAAATGTCACACATGTTGTTTTGCCAAACTACATCAAATTCATACAAGGGGTCTGATCATCACTCTGTTGCTGCCAGGCACACATTGATGTGCACCTCAACTCTGAATAGCGACATTTGCAGCGTCGAGTCTTGCATTGCTACTGGCATGCACAACAAATCATCTCGAGGCAATTTTCTGGGATTGGACTTCGTGACATCAGATTAGGCTCTAGTCCTGAATCACCACGTTTCCATCCCATTTCCACAGGTTCCACCAAGGTCAGGTATGGCACAACGAGCATTTATCCATACCATGGCTTGATAGTGTACTCGCATCAAATAGAAATGAAGAGCATCACTTGTCAGTGACATTGTTTCTGGTTTACCAGTCTTGGAGAACAACATATGTCGTGCTGAATCAACAGAGGTTGTTCTGTGCACATTATATATTCTGCAGACGAACGCTTCTGCAGATTTGATTGTCTCCTCTGTGAGTTCACCAATGCCCAAGTTCTTCAGCAGTTTATTCAAAGCTCCAAAGAATCCCTCAAAATTCGGCTTGGGAACCGGGTTAATCGAATTCAGCATACCCTAATTATGTTAAAAAGTGAGGTTCCCAACTTTTACCCCAAAATGCACCTAGAAGCTTATACATCGCCTTTTTCCATAAATCCATCTAGTCTATTAAAGAGTTCATAAAATCAAAACTCTAAAATGGAATTTAATTTTTCGAAAATTTAAGTGAATAAAATATACAATCTCACAATTACGGTATTACTGTTTTGGTGATAACTCACAGATTTTTACTGGAGAGAAAGGTAAATGAGATGTCTCTCGGGTATTTGACACCTTCAGTGTTGCCAATGCGGTGTAACAGCAAGAATTACATTTGGCTTTGCCTTCCCAATTTGTTTTTTTATTTGTTCCGGTAATAACTCACCCACTTGGTGCAAATAGACCCTGCGAGATATTTAATGTCAACTAACTGATGCTAGCAGATGGAACACCCAACTTAACATCCATTCAAGGGATAGCACACTTTGCAATGGAGTGCGCTGCTTGCGAAGCACCATCTGACAGTCTAGAATCGGATTGGGAATAAAGTTCAACAAGGTGGCCCATGCTTTCAGATGTCAACTGCGGTGTATAAATTAATCAATTAATTAGTCCACTGTACACAACAAAAGGGAACAATTGACTATTTGTGAAGCTTATTAGTCCCCTTCCGGTTTCACTGGAAGGGACTATGGGGTTGTTCTATGTCTGTCTGTCTGTCCCACCTGTTGTTTTTCAAACTTTTTCCCCATACCCTTTAACATATTCAACTGAAACTTGGTACCTAGCTTTGTTATGTTACATAAAAGTTACACAAAAGTTTGAGTTTCAGGGCATTTCATCAATTTTTCACGGAGTTATGCCCTTTTTGGACTTGCATAATATCACATGGGTAGGGGACATGTCTTGATCGGTATCACATGTCTGGATCACATCGGTAGGGGACATGTATTGCAAAGCAATTCTCGCTCGTTTTCCTAAATTTGTCTGAGTCTTCATTTCTCAAATTGTCTATCTCACTCCATCAAACTCCAGTGCCATTTTAGTTCGTCATTCAACTCTTCGCTGATGTTGAAAAATTGATTTTATTATGAACAGTGGGCACAGTTCGTTTTGTTTTTCATTCATGATGTAAGATCATTCATCCATGTTCTGTGAATGAAAGTAACATCTATATATATATATACATATATATATATATATATATATATATATATATATATATATATATATATAATTATACAGACTTGGCATTTAATATGGAATATTTTTTTTGTGGGGGTGAACTTACTTTTCAAGATGTCTTAGAACCAAAAGTTCATTGGAATTATGTTGAAATTATTCTAGATTTTGTTAATGTGACCTTTAAAAGAAACAAAAACCACATTTGACATTTCGGAGCAAATAAATTGATCCTTGAAAGTGATGTAAACTGATATCGAACTCAATTCACGGACAGTACTGTGTTAAACTTCTGTACGTTTTCCAGAAGTATCTCTTTATTTTGCACATTAGCCAAAAAAAATTTCAACAAAAACAAAAGCTAAATTATGACTGGGATTACGGAGAGTAAAATTACAGTTCAGTACTTCGTGTAATCCCCACGAGCATTCAGGAGAGCATGTACATGTCGAGGCATGCTGTTCATGAGATTTGCCAAGGTTTGGACAGGAATCGCTTGCCATGCAGTGACAATAGTCTGCTGCAATTCATGCACAGAGGTAGGCTGCTGGTCAAAGTTGTCGATTTGACGCGTTAATTCTGCCCACAAGTTCTCTATCGGATTCATATCCGGGGACATGGCAGGCCACTCCATATGCTCTACACCACGGTCAGCAAGAAAGTGTTGGATCATGTGAGCACGATGAGGCCGTGCATTGTCATCTTGGAAGATAAAGTTTCCTCGAAAGGCTGCACGAGCAAATGCAAGCAATGTTTCTTCCAGAATGACCCTGTACTTGAACTGGTTCAGGTTTCCATTCAGAACAACCAGGTCAGTTTTGCCCCCTGCATGAAAAGCAGCCCAAACGGTCACCCCACCACCTCCAGCTTGGACTCTTGGCACTATACAATCTTCGTTGTGGGCTTCATGCACTTGTCTGCACACTCGGACGCGGCCATCTTGACGATAGACCAGAAATCTAGACTCGTCACTGAAGGTCACGTGATTCCAGTGTCCTGGCTGCCATTGACGGTGCTCTCTGGCCCACTGCAATCGGCGCTGGCTGTGTGCCTGGTCAGGCGTGGCTTTCTCAGGGATGCCTGGCACGATAGCCTACTTGAACCCATCGTTGGTTGACTAGCCTTCTGGATACAGGCACATTTGTCAGTTGCTGCCACTCAGCCCTAAGCCGATTAGCTGACTTGGTACGGCCATTGCTGACTAACCAGTGCAGCTGGCGATCATCTCTCCTTGTGGTTCTGTGTCGACGTCCTGGCCTCGGTATTGGAGTAGGGACACCCCTCTGAGCATTTCGTTTCAGGATCTTTGAAACCTGACCTTGAGTGATGCCATACTGCCGAGCAATAGCACGCTGTTTCATGCCTGAATTTCGTAAAGCCACCACTCCATGACAAACAGCATTGTCAAGTTGACGGACCATCTCCAGAGGAAGCGGCAATAACTTTTGTAGATGTGCAGCAGTTGTTTTCCACTAATACAGAACGCAACAACCCTTATATACCCGATTGTGAAGCCAATCGTCAAATGTACCTGTCCTTACATTTTTTCACGCCACCTGTGATATAATCCTGTTATTGACTTCTTGCTGCGAAAGACAATCAGTGACGTGGTTCTTTCACCAAAGACATCACCGAAGGGTAAAAGAAACTCACCAGATTGATATACTGAGTTCAGAAAGTAAACCCAAGTCAAGAAGAAAAAAAATTCCATATTAAATGCCAAGTCTGTATATATATATATATATATATATTGTCACGTCTTCCCTGTAGTGAAGACCTCAGGGTGACGGATGGCTAAAAACGAATGCACATTGCACGTGCATTAAAATATATACAGTACCGTATTGATTGATGGAAATACATGTGTTATTCTGTGAGGAAAGATGGTTTGTAAAACTAGTGTTCTTAAAATTGAGGTCCAACTAAACATAAAAGAAGAATAAACATAACAAGGGATTGTACTCAAAATTTGGAAGAGTATCACAATAGAGTATGTTGTTTCCAGATTATTCGTTGTTCAAAACAAAATGCCAAAAATGTGCATCACGCTTGAGTTGCTTTGTCTCAACGCTAATGACATTTCTGATCGAGTAATGTTTTTTGCTTTTTTAGATTGAGTAATAATTTTTGAAAACATCATTTGTATTCATAAAAATACATATAATTTTACGATGACAACTGGTTTGGCAAGCTTTTGAATATGATTATTCAGAAGGCGAAAGTGAGTTATCAGCATTAGGAATTGATCGCGCAAGATGAATAAAATAAAAATCAGATACATTTGCTAAAACTCAGCCCGACCGATTCTAATTTATAGCGAGTTTCCTATGGGAGACAAACCTCCTAGTCAGCATGGTCAAGAGCTAAAGCCAGATGTTATGAGAATTGGTAAATAATACAGGGTGGTGATTTTGTCACTCGACTTTAAACATCGATATTTCATTGTTATAAATTTCCACCAGAAAGTTTTTAGAACTTAATAAATTTCCACCAGAATTTATTTTTATAACGACGCAAAGTTGAGTGACAGTTAATTTATGTATACTAAGTTGTTACTGATGATAACAATGTAAGCCAGAGTGAATATGGTAAGAAAATGATAGCGAGAGGGGATGTTATTCTGAAAAACAGATACATTCAAGACAATCACAGTTGTGGTCAGATCAACAATGATTAATTTTTCTATTGAAACAAATAATAAGATTGAATTGGAACATTAGTTCACACCGTAGTATTAGTCTGGAATAAATCCAAAAAGATTCAAGAGTTCAGGTCTGTTGTTAATATGGGTAGGTTAAAACTTCAAATGAGTTAATCAATTTGGCATCATGGATTAATTGTATCGGATAAGTTTGTGTGAACATGGTCTGGCACAACACGCTATCTGAGGGCACTGTCTATGGAAATTATTACTGCAACAGTAAGCACATGATCCCCAGGATACCAACTAGTTTGCCCCTGATGCCTGACATGCCCATATATCTATATATATATATATATATATATATATATATATATATATATATATATATATATATAAACTTCGAAAAGGTGCCAATAATAATGTCTGGGCCATTTTAGGATTTCTGTGTGGAATAAGCTAAGATTTCGTAATTCCTTCAGCTTTTTTTGTTTTGTTCCACTACAAACCAAAGAAATACATATGTGGATACCAAAATATTTTTTAATTTCAACAATTTTCTGGAAGAAATGGTGCATTATTTGAAAAAAGTGCAAGGGTGCCAATATTTATGGCCATGACTGTGTATATTCTTTCTTTCTTTCTCTTATCATCCAACGCTAACGCTCCTATCCTCCCTCCTAATATATATATATATACATATATATATATACAGTATATATATATATATACATACTGTATGCGTGTGTGTGTATTGCTCGTCATGAAGAGAAAATAGCTATCTGCCTTTTAAGTTGTTGTACATTTACAAAACATAAAATGGTAACATGTGCTTGTCACTGGTAAATACATTTAAAAATAATGATGCATACATCTTGAAGAAAATGTAGTTAGTTAGTTAAGGCGTCAACACAGGAGCAGCGAATGCTGCTCCTTGTCCTGCCATCTGTTCCATGATGATGGTCGTCGCCACAGACTTCGTTCGATCTATTCCGCCAATGTTTGTGCCTCCGCCAGTGATACTATTTGTCTGGCTCTGCATTCTGCATTGATGCAGTCCATCCACCTTCTTGGTGACCTTACTCTTGGTCTGGTGCCATTTATTCTTCCTTTTATGAGGATTTTTGGAAGTATATTCTGGGGCATCCTTTGAGAATAAGAAAGGGAATACAATGAAGCAAAGGAAGAGGATTATGAAGATGAAGACAAGGAAGTTAAATTGATATAAATGTGTTGAATTCTATTTTTGGATAGAATGTATTAGATTTATAAAAGTTTCTCCAAATTGATGCTCATGCAAGAGCAAGGCGATAGAGGGAGAAAAGGCCATGCACCCACAGTGTGGCAGCAGCAGCAACAAGCAGGGTGACAAACAAACACAAAAAGAGGAAAAGGAAGAAACACAGCAACTGACCCCCAGTTCAATAACAATAAAGTGCCAAGAAAGGCATGGCTGATGAAAGGTAGAATAGAAAGTATAACGAAGTCTTACATTTGCATCTCGATACGGTTCTTCCTGTTTGTGCCGAGTGATAACAGTGAGATCACAGAATTGTTTAACTCCTGTATGGGCCATGTACCTCACCTTGCGTTATCCTTGCTGTCCTTCGAGCCTTACCTGCAATGACCCTTGTGAATATGTGCAATGACCCATCACAAAAACTGTTTTACTCAAGTTATGCTGAAGGTGCCAGGGTATGATTCTTATCTGGGAATGTTTATGATAAAGTGAAATACCAACCTTACAAATCTTCAAGGTTTCTATAAATCAACGGATTTGTCGAAAAATCGCTTTTGTTTTATTCCTCTTTTCGAGTTGATCTTCGTTAAAAGTGTTATTTGGAGCAGAAAATGCAATCATTACTTAAATGACATTGCATGATATAACTATAGACGTGTCCCTTGTGCAATTCAGATAACATCAATAAACTCACCAGTTCATTTATTGTACATTCCTGTGTTCACGTTCCGTCATGATGAGACATGTATCATGAAGTAAGCATGTAGTGCCAAAACGATGCTTTCGTCATCGTAATGTTATCTGTTGCAATGAATATGTTGTTACATCTGCAATCCTTGTTTTATTTTTTGGATACTTGGTCTAGGCTCGTATGAGAGCTAACACATAGAACATATAATGAAGGGAGTGGGATACAAGAGGGGGAGAGAGAGGGAAGTACAACAACAGTAGAGAATAGGGACAGTGGGAGATCTGTGGAAGGGAGAGGGCTGGGGCGGGTAAACGAGATAAACACGATGGACACTACAGGAGTTTTCAGGAACAAAAGCAGGGAATTTGATGGAGGTGGGTTTGGAGCGGATTAACGGGGGTAGAAGATATCAAGGTTTTGGATGGGGGAAGATAAGAGATGGTGGTGAACAGCTGTTTTAAAGACCTGGAGGGAGAAGTGGGATTGAAGAGAGTGAGGGAGTTTGTTCCACAGGTGGGGAAAAAGAGGAATGAAAGATGAAAGAAGAGTGAAGGTGAGCAGAGAGTCTTGATTTTGGCAGTTTCACCAGAACAGGGTTGCTGGCAGATCTTGTGCGTCCTGAATGAATATATGGGGGACAGAGCAAAGACAGAGCAGGGGAAACAAGGCCGGAGAGGTTCTGTGGATATTTAAGTGGCACAAGTTGGCTAATGTCATCGCCATTGAGCTATTACTTACATACAATTGTAGAATTATATAAATATTGAAATAATACATTACCTAACTCTTCTTCCTCCTCCCACCTGTATAATCCCTTTTGCCTACATTCTCCTTTTGCCTCCCCTCCCTTCTGTCCCATCTTTTTTCCGACTTATCTCCAGGCTGTAAGGGCTTGCTGAGACATTCTAGGCAGAACTTTTACCCTTTAGGCATATGGAAGAACCAACCACTCCCTGCATCGTCCGTAAATGGAACACCCAAACAAACTGTCATATTTTGGTTTCATTGCCACGAGTGAGGCTAATGGAAGATTGAAGGAAGGAAGTATATGAGTGAAATTAAATAAATTAAGATAAATAACTTAACCAAGGTTGCAATTATAGCCGTGAATGAAAATGAATGAATGATCGTTTTAAGGCCATTTTCCCCGCTAGAGCGGGGGTTAGCCTTGCGGGCCCCATGACAATCATGGTTCCCTGTTTGAGGCAATGTTTTTATGGCCGGATGCCCTTCCTGACGCCAAATTCCCCTTAATATTCGGAATTAATATTGGAATTAATATTGGAATATTCCTTTTCCTCTCCGTGGTCAATCCGGAATCCGGAGTACGGCACTCCCCTTAGCAAGGGGGGGGGGGCGAGGGGGGGGGTTAATCCCCTTGTCTTGTTAAGCTGGCCGTCTCCGTTCCTGGACCCTCCCCGCTCCTTTGTGGGATGGGATTGGCCAAGGTGATTGGTCAGGGGATTCCCGGACACCTCCGCCAATCCCTCCACAAAGCAGGTGGATGGCCCCGCTCGAATCCCGGACAAGAGGGAGTTTGCCGAGCGGTTTAGCAATCCGGAATCCGAGCCATTAGCAAAGGACTAACCCGATTCATAAGCGGTTCTGCCAAAATCGTGCCACAGATATTCAATAGGGAAAACACGAAGACGATCGGACGAGAATGAAAACCAAAGAATAAGGAGGAACATGTATTTATTAACTACTACACAAAACCAAAGAAGCCAAAGGAGAAACGAACGCAATATACAGAAGAAGAAGAAGACACAGCGCAATTCTTAAACAGGCTTACTTATACCCACAGGACAATACAGACAGACTCACACGAATAGGGAATTGCAGGCAGGACTGAATGGCTGGAAAGAGTAGGTTCAGGTGGGACAACAGGGCAGGAAGGTCCGGGCAAATGCGCAGCAGAGAGGTCCGCTCCAGGTTCACAGTTCGGAGCGAGCAGCCGGCGGCCCCACGTATACAGCTTACACGGCAGGGGCTTCCTGCAGCAGCTCCGCGCAGCTCGTCTCTCCTGCCTTCTCACCGACTCTCCAACTCGTACCTTCTCTGTCCAACTCTGTTCGTGCCCCCTCACTCACGAACCTCTCCCGCGTCTCTCTAAGACGCGAGTCTCTCCAAGACTCTCTAAGACTCGTTGCAATTATAGCCGTCTTGCATTGAAATGTAATGGTATGCTTTATAAACACGCATCAGAAAAAATCCAAACCAGGTGAACTTGAGTGGGATTTTAGAATCTGATTGCAGTGGAATTACATTGTTGGTTTAGATTGGGACGATAAAGTTGGAATTCCAAAGGAATGGAAAAATGTAAATAAATCGACGAAGGAAAAGTTTAGGCTGCGTACCACACCCTGCAGTAAATGCCAAATCAACTTAACTTGGCCAAGCAGAATGTTGTGGCAAAATATCATTCCGTCATGAATCCAAAAGGATGTTGATGTTTTGTTTGAAGATTTCCTTTTGTTGGTTTGTTTTGAGGAACATTTTCCAACTTTGTAAACTCGTGTTTAGAGCACTACTTCACAGATAGGTACAAAATTTGCCATTTTCCGATTTATAGGGGTTAATCAGTAAGTATGTGGGTGGCCCATCATATAAGTTGAAAAATGTAAGGAAGATTATTTAATTGGAAGCTTACAGTGCTGATAAAAAATACTTGAGAAAAAATTCGGTTGAAAATGTAAAATTGTAAGAAAGTAAGTTTCATCATTTCCGTGAACAGATTTTTTATGTCAGGCTACTGATTCACTGTTAATCTCTGGTATCTCAAGTCTACCATACTCAACCTGGGAATCTTCCGGTTTAGCTTCCTACTTTGCCTTTCGTTGAGTCCTTTTATCAGACCCTGCAGAAGTAATGTGCAATGAAGCCTGAAACTTGTAATCACAAAATATTCCATTCTGTTTTGCCAAATGTATCAGCCGATGGAATTTCAAAAAGCAAGGGAGTTCGCAAGCTTCACAAAGTTATTTTATGGACATTTATTGATGTAATGTGGACATTTATTTATGTAATGATGGAAATGAGAACTGGATCCCAATTACCTGATCTTGTGAAAGAAAAGTCAAAGATGGAACACAAAGCAGCTTGTATAAAACATTGGGTTTTGATGTTTGTTTTCATTCTAGGGTGTGCCAATCGGCAAACATCTCAACATCTGACTGCTTATTCAGCAAGTGACTTAATCCATCATGATGTTATAAGGGACACCATCCCAACCGTATCTCAGCCCCTAAAATTGGAGTTTTTTTTCTTGTCTGACCCACGAAAAAGATTTCAGCTTAAATAGTATCCCAATCCCATCCCTCCCTCCTCCCCCCGCCTTCCCATGCCTTCTCCCCCCAAGCCCTCCCCCTCCCACAGATCTCCCGATGTCCCTATTCTCTGCTGTTGTACTTGTGTGCTTCCCTCTCTCTCCCCATCTTGTCTCCCGCTCCCTTTATTATATGTTTTGTGTGTCCATTTTTTTTTTGTGATTGATGTTAGCTCTTACACGAGCCTCGATCTTGTATACAAAAAAAAAAAAAAAAACTTCTATAGGATGAAAAATGTGTTGGCAACCCATCTTTAGCTGCAAACAGTATTTTAGGATAAGCTTAGTATAGGGGAAACATTGTTTTGAGGGTAAATAATATCAAATATCACCTTTAAACTATAAAGTCTGTTTTTGATAACTGGCAAGATATAATCTGACTACAAATTAGCATTATTGTGCTTTGCAGCCAAGGTAGAGGACTCTCCAGTGGAGGCCTGTTCTTCATATACATCAACGACCACTTCAATCCAAGGAACTTAGATGCAGCAGAAGGCCAATAGGTCCAGCATGCATGTGCATTTCAGGCAACATCCATGTACATCTCTATTCCCAATGTTTTCTTAGTGCCTATATTGAAATCCAATTTAAATTTATCTACCATTTCTGCTGCCATTTCATTTCCAGGGACACCACTCCATGCATTAACCACTACTCTCTGAGGGAAAGTCCCCTGCCTTAATGTCATCCTATGTCTCGTCCTCTTCACTCTCACGCAATGCCAATGGTCCGATCGCTGTCTATTCTGATGAAAAACTATTCCACACTTGTTCTGTCTATACTCTATACCCTTCATTATCGGAAACTTCTCCATCAGATCCTCATGTAATCGCCTCTTTTGTAATGTATGAAGTCCTTTCTCCTTACGCTGCTCCTCAAAGCTGAGTCTATCAAGCCTCGGAATAAAACTATTTGATCTGTGCTCTCTATGGCAGCTATATCCTTCCTCAGATGTGGTGCCCAAACCTGAGCACCATATTCCTGATGAGGTCTCACTCAATTCCTGTACAATGTTAACACTATCTGTTTTGATTTTTTTTTAACGTTATCCCTTTATGAATAAAGCCCAAAACCTGCTTAGCTTTGCAGAGAGCTGCCTGGCACTGTGTTATCTGTCTGCTTAGCCCCTGGTCCTCCCTTCCATATCTTTTCCCATCCCCAGATTATATTCCGAGTTCACATGTCCAAAAGCTGCTCTTTACAATATATCGGGTGTATTTTCATTGTTTTTACCCATCCCTAGCACCTTGAATTTCCATATGTTAAAATGCATTTGCCAGTCTTCTGCTCAATCTATGAAAGTATCTACACGTTCCTGAATTTGATCAAACTTCCCACTCCCTCTCTGCTTTCTACCTTACCTCCAAGCCAAGTGTCATCTGCAAATTCGGAAAGCCGACTCTTAATCCGAGTGTCCAAATCATTGATGTAAATGATGCTCTAGAAAATTATCTCATCATTATGTCAGAGCAGTATCCCCATACCACTTACAAGCAGACAGCAGCTGCATCACTACCTGCTGACCTGGACTTGATCACGTGTTGTTCTGACAAATGGAACTTCTCTTTCAATCCTGGCCAATGGACAGTGTCACAATGTCACTCTGGAAGGATCATCAAACAAACTCACGTTTTTCACTGGTCAACCACTGGAAGAGGAACTTCTAGGCTTCACCGTCAGTCATGACCTCTTGGATTGAACCCATTGCAAAGTTAGCCTCAAACGGCAATTATAGACCCAATATCCTCTATCGCTCAAAGTCATTGCTTAGAAAATCAAAACTAGTCAGACCACAAGGTTGGGTTGGGCAGACCACGAGATTAACCAGAGCTCAATGGAATACTGTTCTCCTGTATGGGCTGGCAAGACAGCATCACCTCTGTCTTTCCTGGAATCTGAGAAATTGATAGCTCTCAACATTATTGGCGTCCCCCTTGAGGATGCTAAAACACACAGCTTGTTGTGCTCTTAAATCACGTATAGGTTGATGGCCTCTGGTTTGTTTTTTAACCACCTCTCATCTGGTCGAGCCCATTTGTGGGACCGTCTTCTTGAAGTTGGTCAATCCCACTCTTCCCTCCAGAGCTTCAAGCAGGCAATGCACTATACCATCTCAAGGCCTCCCATATCCTGAACTGCAATCTTTTCTACCCACATTAACTCTATCTAACCTAACCCAACCCATCGCTTACAGGTTATTGTGTTCTCTCACCTCCTTTCTCTCCTCCTTCCCTGTTTGTTCACTTCCTTGCTTATTGTTTCCAACCATTGCACCATTGCTCTACTGTCAGTTTTTTTTTTGGTATACAAGATCGAGGCTCGTGTAAGAGCTCACATTGATCACAAAACGTAAAGTAAGCTGACACATAAAACATAAAACATATGATAAAGGGAGTGGGAGAACAAGATGGAGAGCAGGGACATCGGGAGATCTGTGGTAGGGAGAGGGCGTGGGGGGAGGAGGCATGGGAACGACGGAGGATGCCCAGTCGGCCACTGGCGTTGGAGGCCAGCTTGGAAATGTGGTTTTCCCAGGAAAGATCATGGCAGATAGTGAGACCCAAAAGCTTGAGCGACAGAACTTCTTGGAGAGGATTGTTGACAAAGTAGATAGGAGATTTAGGATGGAGTAGGATACAAAGTAGGAGATTTGTCAGGATTTGTTTGTTGTTTGTTGAAATTTGTTTGTTTGTTGTCAGTTTGTTGCCTTTTTACCCTCTGTTTTCTTGCTCCTACATTAGCCTCGATCCTGCATAAAAAATAATTACACAGTAAACGACACAATCCTTTTCACAGGCATGTTTGTCTGCCTGTCCGATGTGCATGCATTTGTTTGCAGATGTGAAGGTCCCCACGGAGCTATTTAAAGAAACGTAGGTCATTGTCTGCTGGTACCCTGGCCAAATTCCAAGATTCCTTTCCAGATTATATCTGGATAGCAGAAAGGTGCCGCATTGTCTCAATGCCGAGAGAAAAATGAATTGTTCAAACCATTATGGTACACATACAATGCTATCAGTTAAGTAACAGGTCGATAACTGAGATATATCAACAATTATTTAATCCATCGATTGTTTATGCCTTATCGTTGTGCCCAAATTCTGAACTAGTTCAGACTGAATTTGAAGCGTTTCATTTTACCACAATTTTGATTCTGATTTCACTATCTGGTTCTGACACGATCTGATTGCAAACGATCACATTTGCTCATACAAACCTGCTGGGTTATCCAGGTTTGGGCTTCTGCTTATCTCTCTATATTATAAAATAAAGTTTTTGTTTGTTTGTCTGCGCAAGCTAATCTCCTGAACGGTGAAAGATAGGAGGAAACCTCCAATACAAAAAATGTCGGGACGGGCCCCGGGAAGGTTTTAGGCTAGGTGGCGAGACCGGTTGAGGCCGCTTCGGCCAGGCCGGGCCCATTTCGCAATTAAAAGCTGAGCTGAATTATAGTAGTCAATCTCCTACGGCCGCGAGTAAAAGCTGAATTATAGTACTAAATTCATTCAAAAAGAACCAAAAATGTCGGGACGGGCCCTGGGAAGGTTATAGGCTAGGTGGCGAGGCCGGTCGAGGCCGCATCGGCCGAGCTGGGCCCATTTCACAATTAAAAGCTGAGCTGAATTATAGTAGTCAATCTTTTACGGTCGCGAGTAAAAGCTGAATTATAGTAGTAAATTCATTCAAAAAGAACCCGGGCAACGCCGGGTGCTTTCAGCTAGTGGAATATAAAAGCTCGTCTGGTTTGAGGTCAAACCAGTCCTGTCCTGCACTAGTTCAGAAATTGCTAGTGAAAACAATAGACGAATAGACAGATGTAAAGGGCAAATTTATTCACGCATATTTGTATCATTTCTGGGGACATGGCTTTGGCAATGATAGAATACCCCTTTTATATTAGGTCACTTAGCATGTAGTCATGGTGCCTGCATATAATGTCCTGGTATTTTCAAATTTATACAGTAGGAATGGCTATCTATTTATTAATCATGTATGCAAAAATGACAAGATTTTTGACACTCCCAAATACCCTTAATATTTTCTCTCACATGCTCTGTTTATACCTCTGCCACCAAAGGTGAATGGAGGTTTTGTTTTCACACCTGTCTGTTTATTGCTTGAAAAAAAAACAATTTTTTGGACAAGTTTGTTGATGACTCCGGTTTGTGTGTGTTTGTGTGTTTGTCCACTCACCTATACTTGCCTACAGGTCACAATTTTAAACCGCTCTTCACGAAACTTCACCAAATAGTTGAGTTCGTGGTCCGACAAAATCCTATATGTTTTTGACGTCAAAAGGTCAACATAGGCCAAAGGTCACCCACTTTTTTTCAAATTTCTAAAATCCTCAATTTTCATCCGATTGACTTTAAATTTGAATAGAATTTTAATGTCCACTAACTGGATTCAATTACCAACTATTTTTGAGATCAGAATAGGCCAAAATGTCAACATAGGCCTAAGGTCAACCACTTTTCCCAAATTTCTAAAATCCTTAGTTTTCATCCGAATGACTTGGAATCTGAATAGGATTTGCATATCGGCTGACTGAAACCATTCACCAACTATTTTTGAGGTCAACATAGGCCAAAAGGTCAACATAGGCCAAGTTTCTAAAATTGACAATTTTCATCTGATTAACAAAATTTGAAGAATCTTTGCATATCAGGTAACCTAATTCAACCACCAATTATTTGTGAAGTCAAAAGGATGCTCTACCGAGTGCCATACTACTTTGTTCTCTTTTGCCAAGTGTCGCTCCATGAGTGATTTTTCGTTTGTCTGTTTGTCGGTCTGTCTGTGAACAAGATATCTCAAAACGTTGTGGAGGATTCGGACGAAATTTGGCAGAGAGGTAGTGTATGTGACAAGGACGAAAAGATTTTGGTGAAGATCTGGATTCAGATCCGGTTAGTATAATTTTAAAAGTGATTCTTCACCATTGAGAGATAGTGCCATAGGGCCAAAAGCGAAATATGGCAGGATATCTCAAAAAGTTATGGATGGACTTGGACAAAAATTGGTGGAGAGGTTGGGTGTGTGACACGGACTAATCGATTCGATTTTGGTGCAGATCTGAATATGGACTCGGATACGAGAGTTATTTAATTTTAAGTGATTCTTCACCATTGAGTGATCGGGCCAAAAGCGTAACATAGCACGATACCTCAAAACGTTATGGACGGATTTGGAAGAAATTTGGTGGACCGCTTGGGTGTGTGACATGGACGAATCAATTCGATTTTGGAGAAGATCTGAATATGGTTTCGGATACGAGAATTATTTAATTTTCTAAGTGATTCTTCACCATTGAGAGATAGGGCCAAAATCGATATATAACATGATATTTGAAAATGTTATGGATGAGTTATGAATAAACTTGGTGGAAAAGGTGGTTAGGTGACAAGAACAGTCGATGAGATTTTGGTTCAGTTCCAAATCCAGATCCGGCCTTTCAGTGGAATACAATACAAACTGTTCAGCCTGGCGGAGGTATGCACTCTACCAAGTGCTGTTCAAGAATTCTAGTATCAACCTGTTTTACTGTACCCCTTCTCCCAAATACTCACAACCACAAGACACTAAAATTATGCAATTTAAAGATCCGAATGCATCGATACACGTTTCATATAAAAGGAATATTTTTGTGGGGAAAATAAGCTCCAAGAAAATAATCACTTACGAGTATTTTTCTGATGTGGTACTGTGACCTAACAAAAAATATATATATATATATATATGCCTATATGTATATTTATACATATGTAGTTTAGGTCATAGTATATGAATGAATGAATGATCGTTTTAAGGCCATCTTCCCCGCTAGAGCGGGGGTTAGCCTTGCGGGCCCCATGACAATCATGGTTCCCTATTTGAGGCAATGTTTTTATGGCCGGATGCCCATCCTGATGCCAGCCCTTGGTCACGCTCTTACAATGCGCAGGGATACGGTGTACCGATTCTAAATCGGGGTACACACCGTGATCATTCATCCCAGCAAGCTGGTACTCAATTTGCCGACCTCGGAAGGATGACAGGCTGAGTGAACCCCCCTGGCGTTAATTCAGCGATCGACCAGGATTCGAACCCAGGATCCCAGGATCCCAAGCCAGCACCCTAACCGCTAAGCCAACACCAGGGATCTAGGTATATATCATGATGTATATATGATGTATATATGATGGTCATAGTATATATGATGTAAATCGTCCATATTTTTAAAATGGCCTCGAGTGTGCGCTGCTGAAGTTATCCGGTACGCATGGCATGATGCATTTATCAGGTGGGAAGGGCCTTGTTTTTGTATATATATATATATATATATATATATATATATATATATATATATATATATATATACATACACACATATATATATATATACATATATATATATAATATATATATACACATATATATATATATACATATATATATATAATATATATATATATATATATATATATATATATATATATATAAAATATTATTATTATACATATTTATTATTCAGGTGAGTAAGGGCTAACAGTGTTGTACTATAAACTAATCTCAGAATTTAATAGTACAACTTGTATCAGAATGGTTTTAAAACAAGGGAGTAATAAAGGCTGGAATGAATTTTTTTTTCTCAAATTATATTTTTCTTGCAAATTACTTTTTAGCCACATTGAATCTCGATGTAGTCAGAAAAATGCTTCTCTATTAAACTTAATATATGCAGTTTTCACATGTAATATTGCTATGTGACCAAGGATACTGATGGCCCATGGGTGTTAGACTAAGCCACACGACCTAGATCAGGGAACAAATTAGTGGCTTGAATAGCCAAGTGATTTACAAGCCAACCTAGCTCATGGCAGACAGATCTGTTGCAATGCTGGGTTGCAGAAAAGGATTTTATTTCAATAACAAGAGTCACAATGTCAGTGAAGTGCCAGGCTGATATGGAAAAAGGTAATACGATTTTAGGTTGTATTCCCAGGAACATAGTTGATATATCGAATGAGGTGGTGTTATAATTATACAGGTACTTATAAGTACTCTAGTAGCTCATGGTGGTTGAGTATGCACTTTATTGTACAGACCTAAACTCTTCAGGAATCCACTAATTGAAGGTCCAGGAACAATATTTGGTTGGTAACACATTTGCCACTGACGGCGAAATAGCTGAAATGGCCATACCCCTTTTTGGGCCACGCCCCCTTTTTTGCCGTGACTGTATCTACAGAACCGTTGGACCTAGGAGGTTGCCCGACCACTCAAAATTTGCGCAATGGCCACATTATGGGGGGTCAGTAATACATTTTCATATCCAAAAGTCAATGGTTTTTAAGATAATTGCCAAAAACCGATTTCAACATGTTACGAACTACAATTGTATGATACCACCAAGGCCACAACATTATATGACACTTATACCTTTTGCATCATCCTATTTTGGAATTTACTTATTTGGATTTCTACACTTTTCGCCTTTACTACAGCCACAAAACGTGACACATTTAATGTTCCTGTCTCTGCAAGTGCACGTTTTGGTACTCATACATGCTCTTGGGCATTTGCATGGAGGAGGCAGGTCATCGGGCCTGCACGATACTGGCAGTATCACTGGTGTTATGCCAACGTCCGTTGCTTCATACCCATACTGGAGTGGATCTGGTTTGGTGACGGCAGGAGTTGGGGCTTGCAACCACATCTTACACTGAAGAAATGCTCGCTTTATGTGTTCTCGTAGCGTTGATGAACAGCACACAAGCTGGTTGAAGTCCAGTTCTTTCTTGGAGTTGTGGTACTGCTCCCATCGATATTCATCGAAAGTGGAACAGTCGGTCTTCTTTAATCCAGACACAAGGAACTTTTCAGCATTGCTTGTTATCTGTGGTGACAGTTCTTCTACACCAAACCCTTCCAGTAGGGAGAGATCGATGGATGCTTTCAGGCCAGACAGCTTTGGACCCACCTTGCTGGTACTGTCGCAACCGCTGAGAGCATGAATGGCTGGGAGACACGACACCAAACCGTTGTCCAGTTGATCAACCAACATGTGGACTGGTACAGTTTTCTTTGTTTTCCGGTTACCAAGCTTCACGTACAGCTTTTGTAGTTGCCAGGTTGTGTTGAAGTGGAAGATGAGGTTGACAAAGACATCTGTGTCAGGCGAGTCGACCAAGACTGATTGAACCCCGTGTTTCACAACACCATCATTAATATGGAACATGATTCTGTCGTCGGCTTCTTCTTGGTTGCTTGAGAGCTCTGCGATCTGTGTTTCAGTGCCAGCTAACAGTTTCCTGCATTCACCCCCATATACTCCTCCAAAGAATATTTCCTTGTCCGACTCGACATTCTGCAGCATCCACTTGAAGACATACTCCTGCAACCGAACTTTGTTCAACATTGAGCTCCAGAACATATCAAGATCGACAGGGAGTTTCTGATTGTCAGACCCAATGGTGATTGTGATTTGTTCTGAGGAACTTCGCTGTGCCCGTTCCATTTGCTTGATTGATGATTTTTGATAAACATCAAAAATAATGTCTATTCTTGTGGACACGGAGCCTGTAGCAAGAATCCTGTTGGAAAGACTCTCAGCCAATTCCCCGAATGTGTGAAGGCCCATCTTTTTCATCGGTAGTTTACGCACAAGTGCCATGAAGTCCACTATTGTCATCTGAGCGTCACTCTTTACATTCCTCGTCTCCTGTGGAAGGCGACTGACAAGTTCCCTGGCTAAGGAGGCTTTATCGGGCTTCTTCAATTTGATGCCATCTTTACATTCAGTGGTGAGGAACTGGGATGTGCTGGTCAATTCATACTTCAGGAGTTCTAGCATGCTGTACCCTCTTTCTCTAGCATAGTCAATGTACCTAACCGTTTCCGCTGCATCCTTTTTCGCCATCGATTTCTTCGCTGTGAACGGAGTAGAAGTACGTTTCACGAAAACAGTCTTGCGGTTGGTAGGGATTGTATCATGTAGGTGCTTCTCCTTATCCTGAAATCTGGTCTCAACAAACTCTTCATAACTCTTCTCACCAATTTCCAGGCATTCAAGTAATCCGTCGACAACCTCCTGGGGAATGTCAGCTCCAGTAGAGATGTTCTGAAGTCTGATTCCAGCGTCGAACGGATTGTTGATGGATTTTATGTAATCCAGAAGGGCCTTTGCACGAACATGGCCAATCTTCGTAGAACTTGGATTGAACTCATGGTGTAGGCTCAGCTCACTGTCATCTTTGTCTCCCAAGTTGCACCATTCCAGCAGCTGTGCCACATGAAGATCTTTCTCATGCTTTAGGAGATTCCATAAGGCTACTGCTTCTTTCTGTCTGGTCATCCCAATGATACCTCCAGCAACCTTGGCGGGTTTATTGTAACACTTCTCGAGTGCCATGTCAAATCCTACTGCACTGCCTTGTCGGGTAGTGTGGTACATCACCCATCCACCATCTGTAAAGCATCTGTAGATACCCGGGAACTTCCTTTGTAGGTCCAGGCAATCTTCAAGGAACAGCGTACCCCATCTGCTATAGTTTGTCCGGCCAAACCCGAAGAACAAAGGCATGCACCTCCGCACAGCTGAAACGAAAAGATGCCAATCGCCTTGCCGAATAGAGTGTGTAAGATCTCTCAGGATAGGATACAGCTCATCCAGAAACAAGCTCCAGTACCTCACATTCTCATTACAGGCCGTTTCTTTCCATTCGGTGAAATACTTCTTCAAGTCTGCATGTAAGATCTTGCTTTCTTCCCAAATCTCTCTGAACTCTGTATGGTCACTATCTAAAGCCTGCTGCATCTTAGTTTCCATGGTCTCTATTTTCTGGTCTAATTCACAACTAGTACTGTCCTGGTCAGGTTGAAACTTCTCAAACATAAGAACTGTCATCACCTCTGATACAAGACTCATTCCCTCCTTGCCTTTGCAATAGTGACCTCCAGTCATGACACTATTCTCTACAACGACCTTGCCAAAGGCTTCAGTCTCAATCAAAGCCAGATCAATACCGATACAGCCTAAAAACTTCCCAAGGCAAGCGATGACAATCTTCTCCATGTGAAAAGGTCCCATTCCAAGGAATATGTTATGACCCATGACCGGAATTTCTAGCCATGTCTAGACTCTAGTCTAGACTCTAGACTAAATTCTAGTCTAGACTCTAGTCTAGACTCTAGTCTTGACTCTAGTCTAGACTCTAGTCTAGTCTAGACTCTTCAGGAATCAAGTAATTGAACAATAGGAACAGGAACAGGAACAATTACGAATAATATTGTAGTTCGTAACATGTTGAAATCGGTTTTTGGCAATTATCTTAAAAACCATTGACTTTTGGATATGAAAATGTATTACTGACCCCCCATAATGTGGCCATTGCGCAAATTTTGAGTGGTCGGGCAACCTCCTAGGTCCAACGGTTCTGTAGATACAGTCACGGCAAAAAGGGGGCGTGGCCCAAAAAGGGGTGTGGCCATTTCAGCTATTTCGCCGTCAGTGGCAAATGTGTTACCAACCAAATATTGTTCCTGGACCTTCAATTAGTGGATTCCTGAAGAGTTTAGGTCTGTACAATAAAGTGCATACTCAACCACCATGAGCTACTCTAGTAAAGTGAGGCTTCATCGAGATTATTGTGTTCAATTTTGATCACTGTATATGAGGAAGGACAGAGCTGTCATTGCAGGGTTCAGCTTCGAGCTACCAGATTGATTTCAAGATGATATAGTTTATAGACAAAGCTTGGAGACGCAACTGCAGGAGATGTTTTTTTTTGCATTAGAAAGGAAGTGATTACGAGGAGATTTCATGAAGATGTTTAAAATAATGAAGGGCATTGACAAAAAAGATGCAGAAAGGTTTTTTAAGAGGTTGGCCAATAAAACTATTTGAGGAGACATAACTTGCGAGTAAATAAAAGGAGAGTTTTGGAAGCAGGTAAGGCAGGGTATTTCACCTAAAGTCATCAATGTGAGGAAAGGTCTTCCTGGGAAGGTAGTAGAGCTGCAGGGCCATTAGATAGGTTTAAAATGGAATTGGATAGGTACCTAAAATTAGTATAAATCAAAGCGTACAAGAAAAATAGCAGAAATAGAAGGTACCCGGAACTGAATTGGGTCATCTGTGGGCATTGTGCGCACCTTGTGCTGTCTAGGTATCTGGACATATTGTTTATCTGAGCTTTGTATATTTTCAAGAATCAATATGTCGTCTACTCATCTGTGTGAATATCAACCCTCACTTGAATGACCCCGCATCTCCTTCCATAATATTAAAAAATCCCTTTAAATTCTGATTGTTGATGTCATATCTTTGAAGTGCCTCTTAATTTGCCCTTGTTCTCTCCATGCTATCTGCCTTCTCTTTTGAGTGGATGTCGGATTGGATTTGGCTTGTGGTGTGGATGAGATTGGTGGCTTGGAGCGTGTGTGCGAGTATGGTTGTAGATTAAATGATTGGGTTGAGATTTGGGGTTATGGGGTTGTGGTGGCGAGTGCAGATGTGGCACAGGTGGGATGGGCCTCTTAGCCTCTCCCTGTGTTGATGTTTCCTCATATTTCCTTGAACATGCCACATAAAACGAAATGATAGAAAGCCTAAGCAACCTCAGCTATCCTTTATGCTAAAGCATTCTCTGGGCCTAAAATATATATTACTTTGGGTGGTTTGCCAACGTCTTTCCTTGGAGTCATCAAGCCAGGAATTTGCGATGGGTACGAGCATATATTGGTCAACTATTGTGAAAGCCACCGTGGGATCTTTAACATCCACCAGCAAATGTTGGCATGCAGGACACCTGACTTAATGTCCCTCCAATTAAGGACTTCGCAAGCCAAGCATGTGATGCACCATGGACCGGGGATCAAACTGAGACGAAAAAGCTCAAAGTCGAGTATGATAACTTTGAGCTATCTAGTCAGCATAGCCACATCTAAATGCAGCACTAACACTACCCAATCAACAGCAGGCTCATGGAGTTCTTCATAGCACCCTTTGTGTGGAAGGAAACCCTACGAGAGTCGAAATAATTGCTCAGGAATTGAGGAAGATGAGGAAATGCGTTGTTTCTGGTGGCGATCGAAGAAGCAAACATTTCAACATCTGGCGGTGTAGCTGCTGGCAGTGGCAATGAATGGCCAGGTGATAGGTCTACTGAACATCGAAACATAGCAAACACTGTCAGGCTTTTTTTTTTGCAGGTGATACTTGCTTGAGTGGTTTATATTACGAGTGTGATCTGATCTTTTGATTTTGTTTGTAGAATGTAGACAAACACATTTAGTTTATAGAATTTGCCCCATGTTTGCCGAGTGGGATCATCACATGCTTGTGTTACGTGGTCCTCCCGGTAACTACCTGGTCTTGGTGACCCCCGGACCGTGGGAGGGACCCCGCCAGAAAGATATATGGTTTATACGCTTTCGTAACGCAATCAATATGAATTCCGGTCAAGAAGAAACCCCACACCAAGGATCCGGAATAATCAAGAATATATTCACCGAGCAATCAACAACCATCAGCAATGCACAATCAATATTACAACCATGTGAACTCATCTACACAAACTCTAAGATGGCCATCTTAATCTTATACATTCCTCACGTGAGCCCCACTCCTGACTCCCTCCGTGGTCAATGTCTCTCCTCTCCGCACACGGGCGGTTGAACGAGCCCCGGGCGGACGTGCTCTAAACGTGCCGTCTCGGACTGGGGCCGCGGCTGCAGCGCACCTCCTTGCCAAGCCACGGGGCAAACCCAGCGCGGCGTCCAACGTGCGCGAGGCCCCAAGTGCGATCCTTACGCGTCCTTGTAGATGGGCAAAAACCCAGCGCGGCTTCCGACGCGAGCGAGGCCCAACGTGCGGACCCGTACGCGTCTTTGTAGACGGGGCAAAACCCAGCGCGGCTTCCGACGCGAGCGAGGCCCAACGTGCGGACCCGTACGCGTCTTTGTAGACGGGGCAAACTGTCCCGGACGCTTGGTTTCGTGCACGAACTCACGGTGACTGGACGTGTCAAAAGGTATTTACCGCCCAGGTAACTCCTCTCGCCAGACGTTTCGCAACGGCGCGTTTTCCGCGCAGCGTAAGGTCGATTCCACCTTCTCGTCGTCGCGGGGCGAGGAAGAAGAAACCTTCCTTTCCCTCGTGTCTTTTCTCCTCCGTTTCCCGTCACTTCCGCTTCCGGCCACTTCCGTTTCCTGCCACTCTTTCAGAAGGGCTTCTGACCCTCCAACCACAACAACTACACAACAACTTAATATACTACACACGGAAGCAAACACCTGCATAGTAATTCACATACATTCACATAAATATGTAACACTCCCCCCCTTCAAGAAAGAAAGTTTGAACCCAGCGAAAACTTTCTTTGCCGGCCAATTTGGAGAAATAAACCAGATAACTCAACCCCCCCACATTATCAATTCCCCCCGGGCACAGTTATCACTTAAAAATAAAGCCAGTTAAGCCACTCGATAGCACTTTTCCGGGAGGCCAAGCCGAGTATTCACTACATGGATGCCTTTAGGAACGCGGAGTTCACGGTTAGTCCGTGCAGGAAAGTTCTCTACATGGGCGCCTTGAGGAACGGCGTTCACGGTTAATTCGTGTAGGAATCTTGGCTCGGCGGCTCCGCCGCCTTCAGTGCTTCAACTTCTCGGAACGTCCCTAATAATTAGGGTGGGACCACTGGTCCCTGTAGTCCCCTGAATACCGGTCTTCTTCTCGGCCACTACTTTGCCAATTCTTCCTTCGGGAGCGGCCGTAACTCAGGGAGCCTCCATAATAATATTGACTGCGGCCACCACCAAAACTACCGCCCAGTTGTCCTCTCCTGTAGACCTCTCGACGCCTACGAAATGCCTTCCCTACTGTTATGGTCCGACCCTCCAAATCCTTGCCATTCCAATTCTTCTCTGCCTCTCTGGCGTCTTTTGTGCTGGCAAACGTGACAAAGCCGAACCCTCTTGACTGTTGCGTTTCCCAGTCTCTTACCAACCGCACTTCCACCAGCGGCCCATATCTGTTGAAGACAGAGGTCAGAACTTCTTCCTCTGTTTTGAAGTTCAGTCCCCCTACAAATAACTTGGCACTTTTGTCACCATCCCGAGCTGGTGTGGTGTTATTTTCCCTGCTGGGCTCTTTCTCAACCCTCAGGTTACCATAAACTTGACCCCCGGCCAAATCATTCCCGAGAACCACAGATACACCCTCTACAGGAAACGTGGCTTGTAAACCGACGGTGACCGGTCCTGACACCAAATCGGACTCCAACTGGATGACCTGAAGGGGAGCACTAACACCGCCCCCGATCCCCTGTAAACGAACACTATCCCCCGTTGCCGTCTCCTCGGACCATGGCAAAATGCCTTCAAGCATTAAAGATTGATGGGCCCCTGTGTCTCTCAATATCCTAACCGGTCTCCGGTTAGTCGAGGCTCCATCCAGTGACACAAACCCCTCGGAAACAAATGGTTGGTAACCCTCTTGATGGCGATTTCTTACGCTAGCCATCGCATTCGGAGTTGTAATAGTCGGACTCCGCTCTGGGTTGTCCCTTTTCATGAGGTAACAACTGGACATCAAGTGTCCAGGTTTTTTGCAAAACGCGCAAGTAGGCCCGGAGGAAAAACTCGGGGTCTGCCTCGGGCCCCCCGAACTATAAGTTTGTCTTGGGCCCGCATCCCTCTGATTTCGAACCGGTGGGGTATCATAGTTGTCCCCATAATCATCTCGAGGCCGCCGCCATGTATGGTCGTTCTCCGCACCTGCTGTTCCCCACCTCCCCTGCGGAGATCTAGGCGAGGAGTTAGGTTCGTGGACCCCTATTCGGTGGGTTAAGGCATAATCATCTGCCATGGTGGCTGCGTCCCACAACTTTGGTACCTTCTTTTCCTGCAGGTACACTTTGATGTCCTCGTGGACACACTGCTGGAATTCCTCCACCAGGATCAAGTCCCGCAATGTCTCGAAGTCTTTCCCGACTCCTTTTGACTCACACCACCGATCAAACATGTTTTCTTTCACTCTGGCAAACTCCACATGGGTCTCACTCTCCCTCTTCCTGGCATTCCTGAATTTTTGCCTGTAAGCTTCCGGAACCAACTCATAGGCCTTGAGGATGTGCTTCTTCAGTACCTCATAATCTGCACATTGGTCCATTGGTAGCGCCGAATAAATTTCCTGAGCTTTCCCCACCAGCACACTTTGTACGAGTATGGTCCAGGCCTCCTCCGGCCAGTTTAATTGTCGAGCCACTTTCTCAAAGTGTGGGAAGAATTTCGCGACTTCCTTTTCACTGAACGGTGGAACCAGCCTCACATGTCTGCCCACATCCCAGGTTTTCTGGTGAGGTGTCGACCCCGTCAGCAAGGGTGGTGCCTCTCCCCGTTCTCTCATTAACTCCAGCTCCTTGACTTTGATTTCTTGCTGAAGCTCCATGTCACGTTCCTTTAATTCCCTTTCCGCTTTTCTCTCCTCTGCTTCGAGGTCCCTTGCAGCTCTCCTTTCCTCTGCTTGTTCCTTTTCTCTTCTTTCCTGGAGTTCTCTTTCCACTCTCCTTTCCTCTGCTTGTTTCTCTTCTCTCCTCTCCTCTGCTTTCCTTTCTTCTTCTGCTCTTTCCTTTTCTGCTTTCCTTTCTTCTTCTGCTCTTTCCTTTTCTGCTTTCCTTTCTTCTTCTGCTAACCTTTCCTGGAGTTCTCGTTCCCCTCTCCTTTCCTCTGCTTGTTTCTCTTCTCTCCTCTCTTCTGCTTTCCTTTCTTCTTCTTTTAACCTTTCCTGGAGTTCTCGTTCCCCTCTCCTTTCCTCTGCTTGTTTCTCTTCTCTCCTCTCTTCTGCTTTCCTTTCTTCTTCTTTTAACCTTTCCTGGAGTTCTCGTTCCACTCTCCTTTCCTCTGCTTGCTTCTCTTCTCTCCTCTCTTCTGCTTTCCTTTCTTCTTCTTTGATCCGTTCCTGGCTCCGTAATTGCAACTCCAGTTTCCGGAGCTCCACGTCTTCTGGTTCTTCGGGTAGCCACTCCCAGGCTAACTCGTCCCATGTTCCTAATCCCACCATAGATTGTATCACCGTGGCCTGCAACTCTGCCTTCCTCAAATTAGTTCGGACCTCCAAGTTAAAATGTTTGGCCAATTTCAAGAGATCCGACTTTAGCAACGCTCGGAACTGTGCCTCACTCGGGGTTACCCCAAAGTTCTGTGCCACAAACGCCATGGTGCCTATCGTTAACACCTGTTAACCTTCACCCCAAGACTTTCCCCAATTTCTCAAAAAAAATATTACCAATTAATAATTAATTAATAAATTTTAATTACCAAAAATATTATTATTTTATTATTTTATACACTTTTAGATCCCGGACGTAGACCCAATTGCGAAACCGCAAATCGTAATTTGGACGAGCCCCCAATTCTGTTACGTGGTCCTCCCGGTAACTACCTGGTCTTGGTGACCCCCGGACCGTGGGAGGGACCCCGCCAGAAAGATATATGGTTTATACGCTTTCGTAACGCAATCAATATGAATTCCGGTCAAGAAGAAACCCCACACCAAGGATCCGGAATAATCAAGAATATATTCACCGAGCAATCAACAACCATCAGCAATGCACAATCAATATTACAACCATGTGAACTCATCTACACAAACTCTAAGATGGCCATCTTAATCTTATACATTCCTCACGTGAGCCCCACTCCTGACTCCCTCCGTGGTCAATGTCTCTCCTCTCCGCACACGGGCGGTTGAACGAGCCCCGGGCGGACGTGCTCTAAACGTGCCGTCTCGGACTGGGGCCGCGGCTGCAGCGCACCTCCTTGCCAAGCCACGGGGCAAACCCAGCGCGGCGTCCAACGTGCGCGAGGCCCCAAGTGCGATCCTTACGCGTCCTTGTAGATGGGCAAAAACCCAGCGCGGCTTCCGACGCGAGCGAGGCCCAACGTGCGGACCCGTACGCGTCTTTGTAGACGGGGCAAAACCCAGCGCGGCTTCCGACGCGAGCGAGGCCCAACGTGCGGACCCGTACGCGTCTTTGTAGACGGGGCAAACTGTCCCGGACGCTTGGTTTCGTGCACGAACTCACGGTGACTGGACGTGTCAAAAGGTATTTACCGCCCAGGTAACTCCTCTCGCCAGACGTTTCGCAACGGCGCGTTTTCCGCGCAGCGTAAGGTCGATTCCACCTTCTCGTCGTCGCGGGGCGAGGAAGAAGAAACCTTCCTTTCCCTCGTGTCTTTTCTCCTCCGTTTCCCGTCACTTCCGCTTCCGGCCACTTCCGTTTCCTGCCACTCTTTCAGAAGGGCTTCTGACCCTCCAACCACAACAACTACACAACAACTTAATATACTACACACGGAAGCAAACACCTGCATAGTAATTCACATACATTCACATAAATATGTAACACTTGGTTTATGGTGTCCTTGGTGTCTCATCTTGATCTTAACAGTGATTTACTGGAAGGTAATAAAGATCCAAATGTGGGGAATACCATTCATATACAGCTTTACAAACATGTTTGTGGTTGAAGTCAAGCTGCGACGCATTTAACACTCGTCTTGAGCACAATGCCCTGGTGGCAATGGCCTACTCTGGATGTTGTCAGAGTCACAATGCTTTCAGAGCCACAACATAAGTAGGGAGGATATTATATAATAGTCTGGAAGGTTATAAAGAACCACACCCCTGTGTGCATGTAAGCAATGCAGGATGAATTGGTTGATGGATGTTTTTTGGGTGGTGTGTAGCAGTGTACAAGTACGAGGACTAAAACTGGCCAGTGAGATCCATGTGCAACTGCTCAAAAGCCAGGAGAGTGAAGGGATGCTGCCTGTGAGGACGGCCTGGGTAAGGTTGTTCCCTGAAAAGTTTCTCTATCAAGTCGTGACTCTTTAAATTGTTTTAGCCTAAAAGTGCGTATTCAGATCCATACAGACTGTTCTGTTTGATCTTAAGAAAATAACACAAAGGAGCTTCAAGCATCATTCTTCGTTGTGTTTTTACCTCCACCAGCAAAGGTGAAAAGACGTTAAGTTTTCACCACTGTTGATTTATCTGTGAGCAGGATATCTCTAAAAGTTATGGACAGATTCGGATGAAACTTGGTGGATAGGTTGGGTGTGTAACAAAAATGAATTGCTTCGATTTCGGTGAAGATCCGTGTCTGGATACTAGAATTTTTGAGCGATTCCTCAACATTGAGTGTTAGGGCCAAAAACGACATGTCACATGATATCTCAAACAGTTATGGACGGATTCGAATGAAACTTGGGAGATGAGTTGGGTAAGTGACAAGAACAAGCCGACTAGATTTTTCTTGAGGTACGGATGCAGATTTGGCCTATCAGTGGGATACAACATGTAAAATGTTCAGCCTGGCGGAGGTATGTTCTCTACAGAGTGACATTGCAGTTATCCATCAGCGTTCTGTTTTAATGTCCATTTCTTTCTGCACAGAGACTTAGAGTAAAGGTAAGTTCTCTTTATGAATATTTCTGGCTTTGGTTTTAAGAGATATTAATCTGTGCTTGTCTGTGTAACCTTCATAGCTTGTAGAAGTTAACATAGCTTTGTAGAAGCTAGCATTCATGTGTTATACGTTTCCATGACTATTATAATGTTGTTACTCTGGAATGACTATCATTTATGCATGAGTAGTTTAAAAAAATTGTCCTGGCTCCTTCTTTCTTCTGTAAATATCCATGTATGGTGATAAAGTTACAAAAAATTAACTATGCCACTCGGCACAAAACTTTGAATGGATTGAAGCAAGAAGGTCTTTATCTTTTCCAAAGAGAGTCAACTTGACCTCTGGAATCATGCTAAATCCTCTGCTCTTAACGCAGGCAATCACGGTGACAATATCATATCCAGATGTTATTGATTTCAGTAACTGCGGATTGGCAGGAAGTCATAGCAAGTATGGGATGAGAGAAACATGGTTTCCAAGAGGGTGGCACCCTCTGTAAATACACGTGTATTTGCAAGCATGGGCAGAAGACATGTGGTCATGCAGTAAAATGGCAACAGTTGCATGGTTTAAGGATGCACAACTTCTGTAAGATGCACTAGGGAAACTAGTATATGCTCATATGGCCCTGCAGTTACTGCAATCGCTCACCTGAAAATAGAACAATATTGCTCCAATTGCAGCTGAATTACTCCTTGCTCTTTTGCACAGACACGCAGCTCCAAAAACTCTCTCCCTCTCTCCCCCTTACCCCCCTTCCCCTCTCTCTCATTCCCTCATTCTCATTCCCTCATTCGCGCTTGATGTTTATTTCAACTTTCTACACTGATTTGGCCGATCAGGAGCCCTGTCACCATGTATGCTCTGTTGCCCCAAACACAAACATTTCCAGAACTTCTGACCCAATTAGTGTCATCGTTCATTATTCCATCATTGACCCAGTGGATGGGATGAATGTCTGAGCCCATCAGGGAGTGGTCTGGTTGGAGGTTGGGAGGTTGGGGTGGGTGAGGAGGAGGCAAAGAGGCAAATGGCAAAGAGGGGGAGGAGAGGAGGGATTTGCAAAGTAACCTAATTCTTATTGCATCCTCAACAAATGCGATTACAATGGAAACTAATTGTTGTTGAGTGTGCTACATCTCCCTTTGGCCCAAATTCCTACTTGCACCAGTTCAGCCTCACCATATTTGTCTGTTGGATCCAAAGTAACCTTATGCAAACTTTACCTTAACATTAAACTACACAAATATTGTTATCTATTTCACCTTTATAACTTTTATTCAACTTTTCACTTAAAAAAAAAATTTATTTATAACATTTAACCTTTTTTGACATCTAAATAAATAAAAACAGCAATGTATCCAAAACCCATTTCTACAACACACAGCAAACAAATAATGAAAGTGAAATATAATACCATTTCCATAATGATATATTGATGTGTCCATTTATTAAATGAAACGTAATTTATAGAGAAAAGTCCAAAAGTGACTCGTAGACCAACATATATGATTTACTGCTTATCGATATTGTTCCCATCACATTTTAGAATTGCTTCCATTAAAATTTTGCACACGTTTTTTAAAAAAATGATCAAAACATGTAAAGATCCATGAAACATACATCTATCACTTAAATGTCGTTTTCACTAGGAAAGAGTATCTTATTTTCATTCATCAATATCCTCTTCTAAAGGACGGTCAGCATCTGATCATATAATGATCACATATACAGGTCACCCTTTCATGGGATTTTGTCTCATATGCAGAGTATGAATAATGACCCCTTTTAATATTCTGCACAATTGCATTGGTCATTATCTATACAAAGCTTCCACCAGCTGAGTGATTCCTTGACCGAAAATTACCAAAGTAAGAGTGACCAAAATCAATCTGCACCAAACTTTATAGATCACACATTTATACCTTGTGTGCTGTTTTATCAACACTCTAAGTCTAAGCCATGCTACAACCATGCTTCAAGTTTTGTTGGAACTTTCACTGATTATAAATACAGATAGAAGTCACAACTTTACCGTCTAGAGAGTTCTTTCACAAAAGAACTCTTGTTTGACAGATGTGGAGTTGAGTCTTTTTTATCTCTTGTGTGTTTGGAAACGTGGCGATGACATCATCCTGCCTTACAGGTTCTCTCTCATGCCAACTTGCTTTTTTGTTTTTAATTTGTTAACCTTAATCCCCTGTTACTGGGATGTGTTTTTTAATGTGTGCGATTACATTTCCAATGATTCACAAATGACTCCGTTGAGTTGCAGGTTTAAACTAGATGGTTTTCATAGAATACTTACCCTGCGCAGTCAACTTGTTGTGAGCCAACTCTTCTGTTTTTGAACATTTTTTTATTTGATCCAATATGGCTGCCAGACCACGTGAGCGATGACATAAATTTATATTCTCTAATATAATTGTTGCATCGATCACGCTCAATACATTTCAAACTGATCAGAATAAGCGTTGTCCCTATAGAATTGTGACGTCATAATTATGGCACCAATGACGTCATCGTTACCAACACCTATTCCCCATATGGAGTTCTTTACAATGAGCCATGTTTCAATTTTTTCCATGCAGGGCTTTTGGAGATACAGAGGTGCAACATTTTTCGGTTTTTCCATGACGGCGCCTGTACCACATGACCTATGACGTCATGATTATCCTTGAAATATTCTAAAGGAGGAGGCGCTCCTATGGTGAAAATTTCATGTTAATCGGACAAACGGTTGCCGAGAAAATGAATTTCTAAAATGCATTAACGCACGGCACACATACTCAGGTGAATGCTTAACCCCACTTTTCGCTTCGCGAACACAGGGTAATAATTGAGTGGAGTTGCATCTTCAGGTTCCTCGGTCTTGAGTTACGAAACATGTGACTCAAATTTTACGAACTCAAGACTGAGTCTCTGACTTCAATGCTACAGGCCTGTTGTTTGGTAACAATAATTGTAGTCTAGCCAGCGAGATGTTAATTAATTATCACCTTCAGGCAAACCTTCATGTCTGAAGCTGAGATCGAGATTGATTTTCACTACAATAGCACATTGAGGAGGAAAATCCATCAACAGCCCTTGAACTGTAAAACATGTCGTGATTGCCAGTATCAACCTGAACTATCTCTGCCTCTGATCGACAAATTGCACAGATTAAATCCATCATTTTCATTGTTGTCCATCAAGACAGTTTTTATTGAGAAGCTTTCTTTCCTGCAGCTAATGTGCTGATGCTTAGCATCTAATTACCTCCACCACCAAAGGTGGAATCGAGGTTATGTTGTCACCCCTGTCTGGCTGTGAACAAGGTATCTCAAAAAGTTGTGGACAGGTTCGGACGAAACTTGGTGGACCGATTGAGTGTGTGACAAGACTGAATCGATTCGATTTTGGTGAAGATGGGAATATGGATTGGGATACCAGAAGGATTAAATTGCTAAGTGATTTTTTTTTTTTTTTTTTTTTTTTTTTTGTATACAAGATCGAGGCTCGTGAAAGAGCGAACATTAATCACACAGAAAGACAAACAGACACATAAAACAAATAACATCGGGAGCGGTAGACAAGATGGGGAGAGAGGGGGAAGGACACAAACACAACATTTGAGAGCAGGGACCGAGAGACATGGAGACATCGAGAGATCTGTGGGAGGGAGAGGGCTTTGGGGGGGAGGCATGTGAAGGGGGGGGAGGCATGTGAAGGGGGGGAGGCATGTGAAGGGGGGGGGGGTGGGAGAGGTATAAACATATGGACACTGCCAGGATTTCCAGGAAATAAGTTGGAATTTCAAACAAGGTGGATCTGGGGTGAATTAGTGGGGGTAGAAAAGATCAAGGTTATGGATGGGGGAAGATAAGAGATGGTGGTGAACAGCTGTTTTAAAGACCTGGAGGGAGGAGAGGGATTTAAGGGAGTGTTGGAGTTTGTTCCACAGGCGGGAGAAAAGAGGAATGAAAGAGTGAAGGTGAGCAGAGAGCCGAGATTTCGGCAGTTTAACCATCAGAGGGTTGCTGGCAGATCTTGTGCGACCTGTAGGAATATTTGGGGGACAGAGCACAGAGAGAGCTGGGGGAGCAAGGCCGAAGAGGAGTCGGTAGAAGACAGAAAGACCCCCAATTGGTGGCACCATTCTTCACCATTGAGGGATCGGGCGAAAAGCGATATATAATATGTTATTTTAAAAAGTTGTGGACGAGTTATGACTAAACTTCGGTTGGTCCGGTGATAAGAAGAAGCCGATTCGAATTTGGTTCAGGTCCGAATCCAGATTCAGAATATCAGTGGGATATAAACGTAAACTGTTCAGCCTGGCAGAGGTATGTGCTCTGCTAAGTGCTATTCTAGTTAAAAAATGTTTTTATTAGTGCTGTTGGTCTCTGAAAGTGTACAAGCAACAAGAAAGAGAAATCAGAGATTGCAAACCATCGCCAGGATGTATTTTCAGTGGTTTTAAAGGCTTTTGGGTTAAAACAAATATGGCGACCGAACCACGTGACCGATGACGTCATCATTATTTTTTTCCCCAAACTAATTTATTCCTAGATTATGCTCAAGAAATTTCATCTTGCTCGGAAGAAGTTTTGTACTTGTCGAATTATGACGTCATAATGGAGGCACCTATGACATCATCATTAACATATTTTATTCTCCATGGGGAGTTCTTTACAATGAGCCATGTCTCAATTTTTTTGTATTCAGCGCTTTCGGAGATATAGAGGTGCGAATTTTTCGGTTTTTCCAAGATGGCGGCCGAACCACGTGACCTATGACGTCATAATTATAAAAAAAATTATACAGTTGGTGTTGCACCTATGGTGAAAATTTCCTGTCAATCGGACCAACGGTTGGAGAGAAAATCATATTTATTCTGTGCGGACAAACAAACAGAGAAACGGACTCAAATGCAATACCCTCTCCTCTGGCGCAGTTATTACTCGGTATTTGGTACAAATTAAGTGGTTAGACATTATATAATGGTAAATAGTTGCCTTAAATTTTATATTTATTACACCAAAAGGGAAGAACTTTGATGGACTCGAACTGCAGGAATACGTAGATCGTGTCTTCACTCCAGCATGCAAATCATTGTTAATATTCAGCTGGTGAGTGTGTACCAAAGTCAAAAATGTTTCCTCAAAACAGCAGCCATAATGATTTAAAAAACCACCCTATGTAAAGAAAACACTTCTCCAGTGTGCTCCTGCCTCCAGACCTACACAAGCCACTCGACAGGTTGTTACATGCTCGTGAAGAAAAACGAAATATGTTCAGACAAGTACGAGCAGAAAAGCTCCTCGTATTGATTGAGCGTGTTTGCTTGAAGACATTCACTATCTTTAATCTTGAAAAGTTTTATGTGAAAGCAGTAAGCCATAATAGCCTGGTGTTGGCTTAGCAGTTAGGGTGTCGGCTTGGGATCCTAGGATCCTGAGTTTGAATCCCGGTCGATCGCTGAATTAACACCAGGGGGGTTGACTCAGCCTGTCATCCTTCCGAAGTCGGCAAATTGAGTACCAGTTCACTGGTAATTCTCTGTGTGTCGCAAGAGCGACTAACAGGCAAGAGCGACTAACAGGGTTGGCGGAAGGAAGGGGAAAACATTGCTTCACAAAAGGGGTCCAGGGTGCCCAAAAAGAGGCCAACCCCTGCTCTCTGGGGAAAAATGGCCTCTAAAGGTGGTTCCATTAAGGCTTAAGCCATAATGAAAATATGTACAATCCCAAAACAGCATGGTCATTTGAAAAATCCCTCCTTTTGTAGACAAATCCAGGCTCATGGAAGAGTGACAGACAGACTGACAGAGAAGCAGCGGCAGAACAGGTGAATGCACCATGGAATGGCAATGGGAGAGTGAAGCAAACATAGTGATCTGCTTAGTAAGAGGAGTGGGTTGGGGAGGGTTAACGAGACTAGAAAGATCACTCCTAGGAATGGAACTTGAAACCCTGGATAGGGAATGGTTGGAATGGAGTGACTCAGGATGGTGGTAACGCAAATGTGAGAGAAAAAAAACGGCATGTGAGAATCAATGTACCACCCATGGGGATGATATGTGAAGGGGGTGAGAATGGGAAAGGATAGGAAAAGATTTGGGAGGAAGGCAGGTTTGCTGTAAGAATTGAGAAGGTATGTTGGAAAGGGAGGGAGAAGGAAGTTCCATGAGGACAATAACGATTAGAAGCAAAGAGTGAGAGAGTGGGTAAGTTGTCGTAAATAGATTTTCATTTTATAATGTAGGTTTACATTTTTTAGTGGAGGCGGGTAGGTGAGTAAAAGCAACAGGGAAAAGGGAGTGTAAGAGAAGGAGTGCAAAGGAGAAAAGAGAGTCTAATGCAAAAGCCGATATTAACTTGCGCATGTGGCCTAAGCAAACACACAAACTCAATAAGAATCCACAAAATATGCATAGGAAGACTCAAGAGCAGGCTGATGGAATAGTAAACAGTGCAGGTGACAAACAACAAGTTAGAAGATGGATATCTGATACGATATTTTTTGCTTTTGAGACGGTTCACTTTGAGCAGAACGAGGCATGTCCACACATGAAGGAACCTTGAACTGGACCAAGATTGATCAGAGGACGATTAAGAAATTACAATATGCACAATGTGAAATAATAATTATACACAACGGTGCTCACAATATTATACACATGCCGGCAAAAAATATATATATATACAGTATATTCAGATTATTCGTTCAACCGTGTCTCCATTGCTTCAATAAGTTACTCATCATCGGCGAATTAGTGACCACATACGTAGGTGTAACTTCAAATGTCGAAACACATATTAGTCACTGGCCACCTGGTCTGAGGTGTACAGGGGGTTGTTCCAGATGCTCGAAGCCACAGTCACGAACGGCTGTCTGCGCAACACGGTTGTTGCGTAATGATGAAGGAGAAGCACGCCTTTGGTCAACATCCCTCAGCGATTGCCCTTAATGGCCTACCGTATTTCATACATGAAGCTGACAGAGTATTGCTTAGGATTACTGTTTTGTGTGAAATATTATAATCAATAAGTAGGATTCTATTAAAATACCAGAAAATCGAGGCAATGAACATGCTGGATGGCTGTTGGGTAAAAAAAAAAAAATCAGTGGTGTTACTTCATTATGCGTCCATTGCGTCTGGGGTACCATGGGTTCTCATCTATAAGCAACTGCAAGCAGAAAATTACCGTCAACTGAAGACCCTTGGAATATGGTTCAATGGAAGTCCCACAACCTTTCTTGTTGGTTGTTCGAAGATCATAGTGGGATTTATACGGGAAAATAAACCCAGTAATGTCCATCTCTCTGGGACAGATTTTTTGAGCAGCCCCGGGAATTGAATCCACATCAGAGGGAGCAATACAACAAAGCAGTAATCACTCCACCAGCAGGATGCTCTGAAATATGGATTTCCATAGGAAATATTTTTCTTGAAAAGCACCAGAATGGAAGTACACAGTCATGTTTCCAATTTCCCCACAAAAAAAGTTCATTCAATTCCCAAACTCTGTAAATAGACAAGATGGAGCACATGCGCATGGACTTATCCTGTTCGTCCATGTTATTCAGTGAAACAATACCATGTCGTTGTATTCATGGCCGTTAAGTAACTCTTACAAGGAAAGGATTCTTAGTTTGACTTTAAGAACCAACAGCAAACATATGTGATGACCAGCTTTAACTCCCCTCCTTTAACATGACCAGCTCCTTTAACATGATGACCAGCTCCTTCAACACTTTAACTTTAACTCCCCAGCTTCTCCCCCCCCCCCCCCCGCTTCCCACGCCTCCTCCCCCCAAGCCCTCTCTCTCCCATACATCTCCCGATGTCCCTGCTCTCAAATGTTGTGTTTGTGTGCTTCCCCTTCTATCCCCATATTGTCTACCGCTCCCTCTTTTTATATATTTTGTTTGTCTGTTTGATTTGTTTGTGAAGTAAATGTTAGCTCTTTCACGAGCCTCGATTCTGTATACAAAAAAAACAAAACACAGCAAACCTGCCCAAAAACCCTCCTTACAGCACAATATTGAGGGATTTTGGAAATTTAAGTACACGTGGATTGTGAACTGGAAAACTATAGAACAAAAGCAACTGTACGAACACACTGCCATGAAAGCAAAAAGGGAATTCCAGAAAGAAATCAACTGAAAAAGTCAGGATTTAAGTGAAAGGCCTTCCACCGTCATCCACAGTAAAGTAGGACTTCATTGTGACACCAGACACAGGAAACGCCTTTAGGTATGGTCACTCTATGTCGAGAGCTCAGACTCGGTCTAAGCACACAGACAGTGATTCCAGGAAATTCATTGTCTGCAGGAATGCTGCTTGGACAGAAAATCTTCCCGGACGTTGTGGCTGAGTGAGTGTGATTAAGGACTTGAATCTCCATGGGAGTGGTGGGGACTTGCAAAATTCTCAATATGAGAAACCCATCATTTAAGGTGTAATTTACTAAAAGCCCATAGCATTTACTCTCTTAATCTCTGGCTGACCACAAGGCCTACGAGATCACATGATACTCCATGTGTCTGAAGCAATAGGAGAACAAAATGACCACACCCTTCTCCAAGTTCTAGTGCTGGCCTTTCGAGACAACTCTACCGACCTCACAAGTGATGATTCACAAAATCCAGGATGGTATAAGACATTTCTGGTTTCAGTGCATCAGAAAGTGCGAGCATTGCATTAACTCAATAAGATAATACAATTGGGGGAAAAATCTGCATAAGGCATTTCATATTCATGTGTGTAGTTCAATATGAGCAAATTCTCAGGATTCATAAATGTACATTCAGTTCAGCATTGTGACCACACTTTGTCCTCAGAGACAGCACTGCCTGTGCCAAAACCTCGTTAAGGCCTCTTTTGGCAAACGCGACAGTCTACCCATTTCCTGTGTTCTTTTCCCCAACTGCAACCTCTATCAACTGTGTACGAGTATATTAGTTGCTAATCTTTCCTCTCTTCGTATTTTTATTCAATTTTCTCATTTACTGTCAACAGCATAATTGTAGTTCTTTCTGGATATTACATTTTATGGTGCATTTCCATCACATGTCATCCCCAATCTTATACTCGCCATTTTTTTTATATGCCCATTAACCCTACCTAACCCAAACCTCTTACTTGCAGGCTCGTGTGTTTCCTGCTTTTTCTCTCTCCTTTTCCTATTCCTTCACATTCCCTTGCTTATTACATCCAACGATGTCCCCATTGCCCCACTTTGGATGCACCGTCATCTCACTCTTCCATGAGCCTAGACCTTGCATAAAATAAATATCATAAAAATAAGAATTAAATTCTCATGTTCTGAAATTGATTTGCTACTTCCATTTGATGAGCCTCAAATCTTAAAATCCCTTTCCACATTTGATTTGTTCACATCTAATTAGTTTCTACCTTTTTATGAACTTCTACCCAATAGAAATCAAAGGAAAAATTTGTTTTTTTTCTCCACTCTAGATGTGACAAGATATCTCTACTTTTAATGAATACTGGCTACATTAACCTTCATTTTGAATACATTTTCAATCAATACAAATGTCAATTTATTACCAACCATGCATTTTTACATGGAAATTCTGCATTGAGGATTAAGAACAAAGTGTTTTTTTTTTTCAAACAATTGCAAACTATCCATTGCATGACGTTGCCAAGGTCATTGCTTTGGCAGTGCCTACTCTCCTTTCAGAGAATGGTCTTAAAAACATTCGGAAAAATCCGTATTGGTTGCTAAATTGCACTTGCGCGCAACTACCTTGAGAACAGTATAGGGCTTTGTTTTGTACACAAGATCTGCCAGCAACCCTCTTCTGGTGAACCTGCCAAAATCAAGACTCTCTGTTCACCTTCACTCTTTCATTCCTCTTTTCTCCCGCCTCTGGAACAAACTCCCTCACTCTCTTCAATCCCACTCCTCCCTCCAGGTCTTTAAAACAACTGTTCACCACCATCTCTTATCTTCCCCCATCCAAAACTTTGATCTTTACTACCCCCGTTAATTCACCCCAGATCCACCTTTTCGAAATACCGACTTCTTTCCTGGAAGTTCTGGCGGTGTTCATTTATTTTTTAACCTCTCCCACTCCCCTCCCCCTTCCCCTGCCCCCTCCCCCAAGCCCTCTCCCTCCCACAGATCTCCCGATGTTCCTGTTCTCTACTGTTGTTGTGCTTGTGTTCTTCCCTCTCTCTCCACATCTTGTCTCCCGCTCCCTTTATTATATTTTTAGTGTCCGTTTATGTTTTTTTTTGTGATTAATGTTAGCTCTTTCACGAGCCTCGATCTTGTATACAAAAAAAAAATTGAATTAAATTAAATAAAAGCTGATACAGAATGCCCAAGAAGACTCGAAGCTGGAATCACTGCCAAAGGCGATTCTACAAAGTAATGACTCAAGGAGTTCAATATTCATATAAATTAGATATTTCTGTATATCATTTTTTATTATTTTGTAAACATTTCTAAAGAAAAAAATCCCACTTTGGAATTATGGGGTATTATGCATAGATCAGTGACAAAAAAACCTATTTAATCCATTTTAAATTCATGCTGAAACACAACAAAATGTGAAAAACGTCAAGGGTTGTGAATACTTCCTGAAGGCACTGTATCTGTATATGTATGTACATATATATATATATATATATATATATACACACACACACACACACACACACACACCACAATCAGTGGCATATAATGGTTGGAGCATCCACTCTGAGTCTAGGAGGTAAATAGTTAAATCCCTGGCCGGGTCAGACCAAAGACTAAAAAAGAGGTACGTGCTGTTTCCTTGCTGGACACTCAACACAGACTCAAAGAGCAAGGACGAACAACTCTAGGAATGCAATGGCAAACCACCCAGCTATTAAAGTAGTTGTATATCTGTTCCCATCTGCTCCATTGTTTATGTGCAAGACCTCACACTCGGTTTGTCGATCAGATCTTCCACGAACCACAAAGTATCATTCCGAAAAAAACCCCCCAGCTTCAACGTTTGTTAGTAAAGTGTTATTTAAGCCTACACTCTCTCTAACAAGGTCTCACAAAAGAATTTACCTGTATTTTCGGTTTGTACAGAAATTAGGTCATTGGCAACACAGAATGTGTACGTGCTAACAGACATTGAGATTTGTTTCAGATAACTTCACAACAATTTTGTTCATGTAGAATCAGAGTTGTAATGTTTGGAAATTAGAAAAGCATCATATATTGCAACCAAACCCACTATGGTATACTGTCCAAGAACAGGCATCCGTGGACTGGTAGCGAAAAGAAAAGTACTGTGTTATAAAGTAAAAAAAGGAAAGAAGTAAGATCTATAAACAATTGCCTTTGCCCAGACATGATATACAAGGGCTTCTGGATCATGCAGGATGCCCGCACTGTTTGTACAGCCGAAGGCTTCGGGCGAGGCTGGGCAAGCGTGGAATGGGGCCGCTCATGCCATGTTCCCATGTTCCAAGACTTTTGGCATCACAAGGAGCGCATTCCAGACACTCTTCCAAACCGCAATAGCTTCCAGCATCAGAGGAAGACTTCAAGAAAAACACTTCGAGAAGGGCACGCATCCCGATGCAAAGGCAAAAAAGTTTTGAAGTTTAGAACCTTTTGACACGACGAGTCTGTTGTTGCATTTCCCTTATTTTTGCGATGAAAATCACAAATAGTTATCATTCGTAAACATCGTGGTTCAAGCACGTACCTTCTGCACCTCTTTCTGGGAAAGTTCGGCTCTTCGTTTGTTAACGTTTCCTCCAAACACACTTCGCAAGGGAGAGAGATGCCACAGCGACCACCTGCCCTATGTTTTTCTCGACTCCTCCAACCGCCTGCCCCACCCGCGATTTTCATGTGTACCCTTTGGGCGGTGCCTTCCTCTGGCTCTCACCCAAACAGAGTCTCCCACTCCCTCGCTTCCATCTTCCTTCTCAGTCATATAAATTCACTTTCCCCAATCCCATAGGAATAAGTAATAGGTACAATTCCCCCAATACGTGTATACCATATATATATATATATATATATATATCTATATGTGTTTATAAATATATATATATATATATATATATATATGTGTGTTTATAAATTTATATATATATATATATATATATATATATATGTATATATATATATATATATATATATATATATATATATATATATATATATATATATATATATATATATATATATGTGTGTTTATAAATTTATATATATATATTACACTATTAAATCTATATGTGTAAATGTGTATATGTGTTTATAAATTTATATATATATATACACTAAAGTTTACTAGAGGTAAAACGATTGGGAAAAACTATAGTTTTATCGATGAAACTATGGAAGTGTAAAGATTTTGTATTAGAAAAATAAAATTATATATATATATCTATATGTGTTTATAAATTTATATATATATATATACACGATTAAATCTATATGTGTAAATGTGTATATGTGTTTATAAATTTATATATATATATACACTAAAGTTTACTAGAGGTAAAACGATTGGGAAAAACTATAGTTTTATCGATGAAACTATGGAAGTGTAAAGATTTAGTATTAGAAAAATAAAATTATATATATATATATATTTTTTTTAATATATTGTTACGGGTCGCGGACAAGATGTTACTTTGGGCCGAGCGGATGGTCAACCGCGACCGTTACAGGATCCCCGATTAGCCCGACTCCCCCAACGTTGACCAATCGCGCCACAGGTATTCAATCGGGAAACCTCTAAAGCGACCGAATGTAAAGAGGAAGAGAGAGAGGACAGAGTACGGAGGAATAACAGGATTTATTATACACACAAGCAAAAAGAAGGAGCGATCAAAGTTATTTACAAGCAATGGATGGAAGAAGCAGTTACACAGTGAATCGTTAGCTTATACTATTCAATTTACTTAACCCCAGGACAACGATTAGGACAGACGACGTTCACACTTACACGGGGGAAATTGCAGGCAGGAATGGCGGAGGTGGGTTGCTGGAGAGGGAGGCAGGGTCAGGTCCCTGCAACCGGCAGGGCTGGAGGTAGCAGCTCCCAATTCTTCGCGTTTTTGGTGGGAAAACCCTCGGTCACGTCGACGCTGCTGATGCTGTGGACGTCACACGCTGGCTCGGTCACACCTGCTCCTCTCCTTCTGGTGGAGCCGTCTCCCTCCTCTCAGCGCGTCTCTCCAAAGCTTGTTTCATCTCCAAGTACCTCTCCTTTTTGGTTTGGAGCGTCTCTCATCTCTCATCTCACAGCTCACAGCTCATCTCTCCTCTCATCTCCTCTCTCATCTCCCGAAGCAGTCCCTTCCAGTCGCTTTTATTACTCGGGTCGGAATCAAGCCGCCGGCTGCGAGGGCACGCCTACCGGGTCGCTCACCGCGGTGCTGGTTGGCTGTTAGGGCTGTCCGATTCCCCCTTTGATCATGACGACATGCCACGCCTGTGAGTTGGCGGCTCCTACCCCCCTCTTCTCCGAGATTAGCACATGGGCAATGGCGGCTTGTGGGATTGAACACCACTCGCACCGCTTTTGAAAGGAACTTTGGAGAGCGGAGATGATTGGGGAAATTGAAAGGGGCCTACGCTTATTTCGTTTGATACAATGCAGAGTCAATCTAGTGGGAAACACATATTTAGCCTACATAGAATAAGGAAATAAGCTATTTAAAAAGATATATCGTGGCCTGTGTGTATGTTTCATGGAATTAACTGGGGGGACGTCCTTTGACCTTATTTACTCTACGGGGGTCAGTTAAAACACAGCAAACCAGTTCTCACATTCTTTACACTTTCCAAATTCGTTACACTGCACCCTCCTTTCTTCAGGGCCGTCCCCGGGCCTACAACTTTAATTTAGTGTGACACGTAGGTGTAGTTCCCTCTACTTTTAACCTGACCCTGAGTGTGACGATTTTAAAACACAAATAAGTATGTCCCCCTATTGCATTGCACCCTGTCTAACAGACTTAAGCCCACAGCTAACCGAATTACGGAATTGTTCTCAAACTATACATTTACGGTGGGGAGCATTATTTACAGTGACGTTATTTCTTATTTACAACGCAACCCAGGACCTGTGTTTTTTTTCTTTTTAGGGAACAAGCAAAAGAAATTCCTGCTGGGAGGGAGGAGACAGCACGCATTGCATCGATGCACCAGTACCAATACCACCAAAGCACCCAAAAGCTCCACCAAGCACCAAAAGCACCAAAAGCACCACAAAAGCATCAAAAGCACCACTCGGTGCACAGTCACCACTGTTCATAATAAACACAACAAAACAACTGGTGGTGGTCTTCTCTTTCTCTGCTGGGCCGATGTTCTTCCCGACGTCTTCTGGGTTCATGCGGCCTACTTGGAAATAATAAAAAGCACAACTTGTGTTCATTTTTATTTAGGGCCTCAGGGGCCAACTAAGGGTGGTCCACCTGTTTGGCATAGGTGCCATCTTACCGAGGTCCGCAAGCAAGATTCCCTGGCCACTATGGCCGGTCTCCAACAGAGGTGCCCTGCCCCAGAACCTGGGGTCCATCAAGTGGTACTTGGCCGCAGAACAGCGGTCCATAAAGTGGTACATCAACGCAATGCATGCTGGTTCTGAGAATCTCGTGCGCACAATGGCCATCTCACGCACGCTCCCCTCGGCGCCCAATGGCACACAGGTCCTCAAGTGGGAGACAAAAGGGGGGAAGACAAATGAGCGAGGGGTAAGGTCACAAGGGTACACGTCAATAAAGGCAATGCAGGGTGAAGTGCGTACGGAGAGCGAAGTGAGAAAAACTCGTCCCTACCGTACGTCACCCCCCCTGTCACCTACACTACCCTTGCCCTTACCCCATATTTACAACAATTTACACCTTTACAAATTCGTCACTACGTCTTGTCTTCCCCATCTTTCCCTTCAACACCAAATTCGTCTCCAATCCCCCTATCCAAAATTTGCCATCACCAATTCATCATCAATCCTCATAAGGAGGGAGAGATGGAATTACGCACAATGTCACACCCACGTCATGATGCGTCTCACAATCCAAAACATTTGCATCAAAAATAATTAAACATGGCATGGTGTGGAGTACCTGTCACCTCAGGTGAGTGGATGCAGATGGTGCGAGGAGACTCCAATCCTAACTATCCTCTAAATGATTTTAACACACTTTACACTACCCGGGGTCTTTCCCTGCCAATCCATTGGCCAACTTACACTATGGGTTCTAAAAACCAATTCCCATTGACCAAACTGTGGTGCTTCTCAATTTGGGGTCTCACTCCCCCGATTCATCTCCCGGTGCCCTTGCACAATTTCTGGGCTGTGACGTGTAGCTCTCCCAGCAGGTCTACCCACCTGCACACCTCCACCACTGCAGTTGCCTCCCGAGCTTACCTGCTCCTCACCCTAACCTATCTAACTGGGGCAGGCCCCTCCTGGCTCTGTCACCCCTTGGTGCCCTCTGGCACTGGGCTACCCGGGTCCGTCCTCCGGATCCTCGGGCCCCATCCACAACTACCGGCTCCCAGAGCCCACCTGCGGCCTCACCTGGCCGACATCCTCACAGTGGTGGAGTGCCCAAACCAACTACACACACTAACAGGCTACACGCCCAGCCATTTCCACAACACTAATGCACCCATCCAAACATCATTCTTCCACTCGCACCACAGATGCCAATATCCAACCACAATTTACCTATACCCTCTACCTAACACTTACACTACCCGCCCCAGGTATTCGTGATGGGGGTCCACTCGTCCCCCATTCACACCTTCGCACCATCCACTCCACTCCACAATTTCCACCATACTCACTCCACGACCATCCATTCCAATACTCCATACACTTCACACTACCAGTTATTCCATACACCTGTTGGTGCACCCCTGTGCACTCACACCTGGTGCCACCTGCACCCTCCTCCTCTTCCTGGACCAGTTGGTCATCACAATACACATCACCACTACTCTCTCATACACTGCTCCATCCACCCGTTCAGTTGCACACCTGTGCAATCACACCTGTTCCTTACACACTGCTCAATACACTTCTATACACCTTCAACACTCACACGGCATCATCTGAACTAACTACTCCCCTCTAACTTAGTGCTCCCCGTCTTCCCTTTAAACTAAGCACATACCACGTCATTATCATCCACACTAATCTACCTGCGTCCCCACTACAGGTATCCTTGTCACTAACTAACCTTAACGTTACCTAATGTCATCTTCTAGGTCCCTACACACAATATCCTAACCCACCCGGGCTAGTTTTCACTGCCATCAACCCCATAATCTAGTGCTCCTTTGCCCCCCTCGTGAGGGATGGCAGAGTTGCTATCCCATCACGTGGGGCATCCCTTACTACTATCCCCCCAGTCCTCTGACGCTACGAGCCCCCGTCGCAAGAGGTACTGGGTCCTGCCTCGGCCTCTAGAGCCGAGGCGATCCATGAGGGTGCCTGCTCGCCGGCATAAGGTCTTATCCGGTCGGCATGGACGATCCGAGGGAGGGCCCGTGGCCCCATTTTGATCTTAATGACCACGTCACAGATTTGCGACAGGACGACTCCCGGGCCTTGCCAGGGGGAGGTGAGTTTTGGGCACCTGCCCTTCCGTCTCCGGGGATTAAAGAACCAAATCTTCATCCCCGGAGCGTATTGACTCCCCTGGCTCCGGTCGTCGTACCTGCGCTTCATCTTGGCCCCCGCCAGATGGAGCTGGCGGAGGGCGAAGGCATGGACCCTCTCCATGCCTTCCTCCAGGTGACGTGCGTAACCCTCCCTCGGCGGTGTATCCGTGGTATCTGGCACGGGACCGCATAGCAAGTCGGCGGGAGCCCGTAACTCCCGCCCATACATAAGCAACGCTGGACTGCATGCGGTGGCCCCATGCTGGCTAGTTCAGTAGGCCATCAACAAGTACGGGAGATGTTCGTCCCAGTCATCCTGACGGGTGGTGGTGAACAATGCTAGTTGTTGTATCAATGTTCTGTTGAACCGTTCCACCATCCCGTCAGATTGTGGCCGCAAGGGCGTGGTTCTTGTTTTCTGAATTGACAGGAGTCTGCACACATCTTTTAGTAATTGGCTCTCAAAATTTCGTCCCTGATCGGTGTGCATCTCCTGTGGAATCCCGTGCCGACATACAAATCCTTCCACGAAGGCCTGTGCTACCACCCCTGCTTCTTGGTTGGGGAGGGCATAGGCCTCCGGCCACTTGGTGAAATAGTCCATCACAACGAGGATATACTTATTACCTTGGCGGGTGCGGGGTAGTGGTCCTAGAATATCCATAGCCACCCGCTCAAGGGGGGCCCCCACCTGATGTAATTGAAGGGGGGCCCTTATCCTCCGTGCTGGTCCCTTTTTGGCAGAACAGGCGTCGCATCTCCGACACCAGTCCTGTATGTCGCGCCCCATATTCACCCAATAGAACCTCCGGCGGATCCGAGATATTGTCTTTGTCCTGCCCAAATGGCCGCCGGAGCGGGTACCATGCACCTGTTGCAATATGACGTTCTTAAATTTGTCAGGGACTATCACCAGCCAGGAAGTTCTATCAGAGGGAACCTCCACCCACTTGCGATACAAGATGTTGCCTTTCAATTCCAGGGTCTGCCACTGAGCCCAATACGCCTTTGTTTGCGCCCTGAGGGGGGTGACCTCTTCCCCCTTTGGTCTTTGCCCCAATTTGACCCATTGGAACACCGGCCCCAGAACAGGATCCTCCTGCTGGGCCGTGCTCCAAGCCAACTCTCCAAATTCCTCGTCCGCGGTTAGTGGCAAAATTGGCCCTCCCACCCGGGTTGCCCGGACGACGAGAATCGGGGCAGAATCGCCCAATTGCTCCCTCTCCTCGTGTCTCGCACAAAATTTACAGTTTTCCCCCAGACAAGGACGCCGAGAGAGTGCGTCCGCATTACCATGGGCCTTCCCGGCCCTATGGGCCACATCAAAATCGTACTGCTGCAACTTTTCCAACCACCTTGCAATTTGGCCCTCCGGTTCCTTGAACCGAAGGAGCCATTGCAAGGAGGAATGGTCAGTTCTAACCAAAAATTTCCGCCCGTACAAGTACGGGTGGAAATGGTTCATGGCAGCCAGCATAGCCAATAACTCTTTGCGAGTGACACAATAATTTCGCTCGGGCCTACTTAAGGCCCGACTATAGTAACCAATCACTCTCTCCACGCCCTCCTGTGTCTGAGACAAAACTGCGCCCAATCCTTCCTGGCTCGCATCCGTGTCCAGGGTAAATGCCCCGTTGCTAGTGGGGTAAGCTAGAAGGGGTGCGGATGTTAGACACCCCTTCACTTTTTGGAAGGCCTCGTGGCACTCCCGTGTCCAATTAAATCGCGTCCCCTTCTCCGTAAGCCGGTGGAGGGGACGGGCCAACTCCGCAAATTTTGCCACAAAGCGCCGGTAGTAGGAGCAGAGTCCTAAAAATCCCCGCACCTCTTTGATGGTACGTGGTGCGGGCCACTCCTCTACCGCTTTAATTTTGTCTGGGTCCGTTTTTACCCCCTCGCGGCCGATCACGTGACCTAGATAGGCCACCTCTCTTGCAAACAAAGTGCACTTACTCGGGTTCAGCTTCAACCCTGCCTGTCTGAGGCACCCGAACACCTGGTCCAAATTAGCTACCGCCTGGGGGAAGGTCTTGGCATGTACTAGGATGTCATCCAGGTATACCAGGCATGATTGCCATGGCATGCCGCCTAGTACATGTTCCATTAATCGCTCAAAGGTGGCGGGGGCGTTACACAACCCAAACGGCATCACAGTGAACTGATACAGTCCCTTACCTGTGGAAAATGCCGTTTTCTCCTTCCCTGTCCGATCCATCTCCACCTGCCAATACCCACTCTTGAGGTCCAAAGTTGTGAACCAATTTGAGCCCGCAACGGCATCGAGGGTGTCATCAATCCTTGGCAGGGGATATGAGTCCTTGAGTGTCACGTTGTTTAGCTGGCGATAGTCCACGCAGAACTGCGTGGTCCCATCCTTCTTTTTGACCAGCACAACAGGTGACATCCAAGGACTTCCCGAGGGCTCGATCACGCCTGCGTCGAGAATTTTTTCAACCTGCTCGTCAGCTTCCGCCCTCTTGCTCCAAGGGAGCCGTCGGGCGGCCTGACGAATAGGCCGGGCCTCACCGGTGTGGATCTGATGTTTCACCAGGCCCGTACGTCCAATATCCTCGGTGGACAAGGAGAAGAGGTCCAAATGGGACCCAACCAGTTTGTGTAAGGCCTCCCTCTGGGTACCTCCCAACTCTACACTACGACGATTTACCATCTCGCAAATGGGATCGGGCCAATTCCTAGAACTTATTGAAGGCTCCCCCTGGGGCCGGCTCGGCTGGACGTTCTCGCCTCTCACTGACGCGACTTCTCTAACTGGGGTGCAGCCAGCTACCTTCGTTCCCCTCACTATAGTGCGTGGTTCTGTGCTAATATTAATTACTCGGACGGCCACCACCGGCCCGTCCGTTTTTACAAGGGTACGGCCCACGATTAAACCAGGTATGGATCGCGCTGCCACCGGTTCGACCAGGCCGCAGGATTCCTGCCATGTCGGGCGAGCTGACCATCGGGCCGGCACTATGGCCTCGGCCCCCGGAGGGATGGTCACGGCCTCAGGAGCCTCCAGCTCCACCCTCTCGGCCGTGCTCACCCCCTCCAATGGTAGCTCTTCCACTCCCCATCGCAGAATCCCCCGACTCAAGTCGATTTTACAACCGCTGGCAGTCAACAAATCCAACCCTATTAAGCATGGGTCGCACACCTCCGCCACCCAAACCTCTATCTCTTGCTTTACCGATCCCAACTTGAGGGTCACAAAACCACGCCCTATGATCGGAGCCGTTGCCCCGGTAGCCAACTGCAAACTATGATTTTCCAGACGCTGGATTTTACCCCAGCCGTCTGCACTCGAATTAAGGACCACGTGGCTGATGATCGTGGCGCTGGCTCCCGTGTCCACCACGGCGTCTACCCCCACGCCGGCAATTTTGCACAGAATTGTCAAACTACCCGTCCCAATTTGGCCACAATGAATGACCTGTCGCGTCAACGAGGGCTTCTCTCCATCCCCTACTGCCGAACACCGCCCTGCATACCCGGCACGTTCTAGTTTCCCGGGCACGTTCGTCCGGGCACGTTCGGCACGTTCTAGTCTGATGTCGGCTAGGCCGATCGATACGGGGCGGAGTTGAGGGCATCGGTTGGCGGGAAACGTCCCGGCGCGGAGCTCGACACTCCCATGCACGGTGACCCATCCGAGCACAATTATAGCACCTCACCTGGTAAGGTGCTTGCCTCCGGTATTCCAAATTCCCCCCCCTGTATGTCCGAATTGGGGTACTCTGTCGGGGACTACCGGGTGCCACCGCTGGGGCCGCCTGCCATGGTCCAGGTCCCGCCAGGCGCCGATCCACTAACCTCCGGACCATGCTCTCCAGGTCAGGGCCCCCGTCGGGGGGCCGCCCCCCATCACGGGCCCCATCTGACGCACCGCCACTGCGTGGCGCTCGCCTCCCCGGGCCAGGGGCCGCGCTGCTTCCCAACGGGCTGCAGCATCGGCCGCCTGACTCATGGTTTGCGGGCGCCACATGGCGAGCTGTTGCCGGAGCTCCAGATCCGGAAGGGCCTGAATAAAGTGATCCAGTGCCAGGCTTTCCTGGGAACTCGCTGCCATGTCCGCGTGTGCAATCCCTACCGCGCGGCGAATATCGTGAGCAAGTTCCCCGATGGTCTCCTGGGGCTTGCGTTTTCACTGCGCAAGTTGAGCTTTAAAAGCTCGCTTTGCTGTTCAATGCCGAAACGATTAATTAATGCCGCACGGAGGGCTGACAGGGTGAGAGCACCCGGTGGTAAAGCCGTCAGCACCTCCGCCGCCGCACCGCGCAGTGCCCCCACCAGGTGTACTCCACCTTCGTCCGGATTCCAACCGTTGCCTTTACACACGTACTCAAACTGCGCCAGGTACGCCCTCACATCACTCTTGCCGTCATACGGCGCGAGTGGGACCTTGTGGGCGCCCGAAGGTCGGGCCCCGCGCGTGACTCCTTGCGGGATCAACGCGGGACCAAACCGTTCGGGCTCCCACAGTACGCTATTCCCGGGGGGCTCCCGCGCGTCCCCCGTCCCTCCAAACACTACCACCACCGCCCAAGCCGACTGAATCTCCCCTCACATCATATACATTGCCACTCACCTCCGTACCTCGTCGTCGCACCTCCTCTGCCACCTGCAAACTTTTTATTTCGTTAGTGAGCACCTCATCATGATTTGAACACAGACCTTGTACATATTCCATGACTTCCTCCTTTATCTTCCTCTTAGTTTCCCTCCGTCTCTTCTTAATTTCACTCACCCCCTCTTCCACCTCCTCTAATTTTTCCTTTACCTCCTTCAGCTCCCGGTGCGCCCCCTCTATTTCTTCCTCCATCGCTACTTTAACCGTTTCTATGTGTGTCCTTACCTCCCGGTCCTTCGTCTCCATTACTTCTGTCACCTCTTCCAACCTCTTCGTCAATCCCTCATGTACCATTTGACATTCCTTCTGTGTCGCTATTAATTCATTTTTAATGTCCTTTTGTGTCGCTTTTAAACCCCCGATGATTGCAGTGTTCTTTTCCACTTGGTCCGCTAGTTCCCTTTGTCCTACTGTCAGCTGTTCTACTCCCTTCGTCAGACCCTCTATGCCCCCCTGTAACCTAGCCGTATTATTCCTCACCTCTTTCTCCATACGCTTCTCACCTCGCTTTACCTCCTCGCGTAGCCCCGAAACCTCCTCACTTACACCTCGTCGTATCCCCTCTTTCATCTCCTCCATCTCTTTTGTAGATGCCACCCTCATCTGTCCCAATTCATCCCTCTGAGCATCCAGTTTACTTTCTAACCCGATTTTCACCTCCTCTATCTGGTTCCCCATCTGTTCGATTTACCGGGCGGATTGCTCCCCTATTTCCCACAATTTGTCTTCCATCCTATTTTCTAACCCCATTAACCCGTTTTTCACCCCCTCTAACTGATTCTCCTGGGCAGCCATTCTATTTTCCACCCCCGTTAACCCATGTTTCACCCCTTCTATCCCATTGTCTAATCCCTCAAATTTCTTGTCTAATCCCTTAAGATTATTGTCTAACCCCTCAAATTTAGCTTCTAGCCGTTCCCCCATTTCTCCCATTTTGCCCCCCATTTCGCCCCCCAATCGCTCACTATCAGCCATTGCTTCGTCCCTCATTGCCTTCATTTGCTCATTTTGAGCGTCCATCCGGTTCTCCATTTGTCCCATTTGGCCTTCCAATCGCTCACTATTCTTGTCCATAAGGGCCTTCATTTGTATCATAAAAAGATTCAAATCCACCGGTGATGCTGCTACGGTCGCGGGCGCGGCAAAATTTGGTGCCGCTACACCCACGTGCGCGAGGACGCCATTTTGTGCGCCTGATACTCCCTCAACCACATTGCCATTGCTCTCCTCCTCCCTTTCCTCCACATACATTTCCTCGAGGTCCTGGGTTACCCCTAACCCGTCTATCTCCCCTACCGACATCCGATCGCCTTGATTGTCCATGGCGCGATTTCAAAATTCGGGTTTTATAAAACAACAAAATTTCGGCAGCTCGTAATTTTGACCAAATTATTTTTTTTCTACACGTTTTAAAAATTTGGTTCGGGCCTCGTATCCCACTCCTAGACACCAATTGTTACGGGTCGCGGACAAGATGTTACTTTGGGCCGAGCGGATGGTCAACCGCGACCGTTACAGGATCCCCGATTAGCCCGACTCCCCCAACGTTGACCAATCGCGCCACAGGTATTCAATCGGGAAACCTCTAAAGCGACCGAATGTAAAGAGGAAGAGAGAGAGGACAGAGTACGGAGGAATAACAGGATTTATTATACACACAAGCAAAAAGAAGGAGCGATCAAAGTTATTTACAAGCAATGGATGGAAGAAGCAGTCACACAGGGAATCGTTAGCTTATACTATTCAATTTACTTAACCCCAGGACAATGATTAGGACAGACGACGTTCACACTTACACGGGGGAAATTGCAGGCAGGAATGGCGGAGGTGGGTTGCTGGAGAGGGAGGCAGGGTCAGGTCCCTGCAACCGGCAGGGCTGGAGGTAGCAGCTCCCAATTCTTCGCGTTTTTGGCGGGAAAACCCTCAGTCGCGTCGACGCTGCTGATGCTGTGGACGTCACGCGCTGGCTCGGTCACACCTGCTCCTCTCCTTCTGGTGGAGCCGTCTCCCTCCTCTCAGCGCGTCTCTCCAAAGCTTGTTTCATCTCCAAGTACCTCTCCTTTTTGGTTTGGAGCGTCTCTCATCTCTCATCTCACAGCTCACAGCTCATCTCTCCTCTCATCTCCTCTCTCATCTCCCGAAGCAGTCCCTTCCAGTCACTTTTATTACTCGGGTCGGAATCAAGCCGCCCGCTGCGAGGGCACGCCTACCGGGTCGCTCACCGCGGTGCTGGTTGGCTGTTAGGGCTGTCCGATTCCCCCTTTGATCATGATGATGTGCCACGCCTGTGAGTTGGCGGCTCCTACCCCCCTCTTCTCCGAGATTAGCACATGGGCAATGGCGGCTTGCGGGATTGAACACCACTCGCACCGCTTTTGAAAGGAACTTTGGAGAGCGGAGATGATTGGGGAAATTGAAAGGGGCCTACGCTTATTTCGTTTGATACAATGCAGAGTCAATCTAGTGGGAAACACATATTTAGCCTACATAGAATAAGGAAATAAGCTATTTAAAAAGATATATCGTGGCCTGTGTGTAAGTTTCATGGAATTAACTAGGGGGACGTCCTTCGACCTTATTTACTCTACGAGGGTCAGTTAAAACACAGCAAACCAGTTCTCACATTCTTTACACTTGCCAAATTCGTTACAATATATATATATATATATATATATATATATATATATATATATGAATATGTATATGTATATATGTGTGTGTGTGTATGACCAGACTCGGTGGTGTAATGGTGAGAGTGTCCACTGTATGTCTGAGGGGTCGCTGGTTCAATCCCCAGCTCAATCATACCAAAGGCTTTAAAAATGGTATTTGCTGCTTCTTTGCTTGATGCTCAGCATTAAAAAAAGATAGATCATGAACAAACAACAGTGGGAGGGCAATGTAAAACCACTCAGTACAACACTTACTTCGGTACCAAGCAACCAATGCTCTGTAAAGAGTGTGCTACATCAAATCATACAGTATATAAACAAGTACAGATACATTCAAAGTACACCGCACCCATGCCAAATAATTAAATATCCTACAGCGCGGCATTGCCGGGGCGCCTATGGCTGTTCCAAGATTTGAAGCCTACCGTCTTGATCTTTTCCTCGAAGGTAGTTTTGACATAGCCTGGAGGTGTGTTTATGGTCATTATCTTGCTGTAGGATGAACCCCTGACCAACTAGGCGTATACCAGAGGGTATTGCATGGCGCTGCAAAATGCTGTGGTAGCCCTTTTGGTTCAGGTTGCCAGTCACTCTGTGCATGTCGCCGACTCTGGATCCAGCAAAAGAGCCCCAGACCATCACGCTTCCTCCTCCATGTTTGACAGTTGCGTGTAACGATGATGACAGTTCCCTTGCGTGTAACGAATACCGTCATTTTGGATTGAACGCCTGGGATCAACGCTCGTTTGGTCATCCGTGTTGTCCTGCGGTGTTCACTACAGGGTAGTCCCACGACAACTGGTGTCAGGACTAGGAGTGTGGGATTCGGACTCGACAGGCACTCAGTGTTCGAGGGTTGTGAGATCGACATCCGCTGGGTGCAAATTGCACCCAGCATTTGGAACCAAAATTTTTAACGATTGTCTTTCTCTCGTCGAGGGGGGGGGGGGGGGTGGGCGATTGAATACCGGGGTGTCCAAATTCAATAGTTATTGGTGTACGGAGCGCAACATCGCGTTTTTCGAAAAATTTTAATAGATTATTTTTCTGAGGTAAAATACCCACGGGCGGAAACCGCTTTGTCAGCACGTAATGGCGGACGTGAATGACATGGCTGAGCAGGTGGAGGATCCCGAAGACGATGGAAGCGAGCCGGAGATAGAGGGATTAGAGGATAGGAGTGGAACTTCCCCTGTCCCGAGCATTATTCCAACCCCTCCCCCATGAGGGAGCCGGGGACAATGGGAACGGACCCGATGGGTTTCCAGGCCATGTTTGCAACATTAATATGTGAAATGAAGGGAATGAACAATAAAATGGATGAACAAAAGGAACAAATGAAGGGAATGAGTGACGAAATGAGGGGAATAAAAGAGGATGTTAATAAAAATGGGAAACAGCTGGGAGGAATGAGTGAGAAAATTAATGCTCAGAATGAGCGCAGTGAACGAATGGAAAATAAAATTGATGGGATGAAGGGAGAATTGAATGCCCAGAGTGATAAAATTGATGGATTGAAGGGAGAATTTGAGGGGTAAATTAAGGATTGAAAGGGAGAATTGAAGGAACAAATGGATGGAATGGAAAACAAATTTGATGAAATGGAGGAGCAAATGGAAGAAATAACACAACAACTGGGGGAACGAATTTATCAAATGGAAGGGAAAATGGATAGTCAAATTAGAGACAGGCTGGGTGAATTTGAGGTCAAATTAGAGACAAAATTTGGAGGGGGTGGAGCAGGTAATGGTCATAGAATTTGAATCAAAAAGGGAGGAATTTACATTAAAAATAGAAGAGGGCATGACCCAGGCTGTCCGAATGGGGGAAACATTGGAAGAGAGGACAGGGGCCACTACTACCAGAATTGATAAAGTCAATGATGACCTGGAAGGTTAATCGGGTCCGTGTGGATGCCAGAATGCAGCAACAGGTGGAGGAATGGGGACTTCAAACAACAGGGGGGTGAATTGTCTGAGGAAGTAAAGGGGTTGGAAACCCACGTAACAGAGCAGGAGACCTTGATAAAGGCCTGTGGGGGCTGCAAATGACTGATGAAAGGGTGACTGATTTGATGCAGCAGTGACTGGAGACCTGGGACAATACCATCAAAGGAGAGGTTGCTCGGGTCCAACACAGTCTGAGGGAAGAGGTGAGTTGGTTCGTTAAGCATAGAGGTGAGGGATTCATCTCTGCAAATCATTGTCCATATCCATTAACCCAAAGCAATGTCTCACATGCCTCAACCGGCCTGTCAAAATCATCCTCAGATCGTTGGTGAATTAATCTGGGTATGTATGGTTTCACATTAAGGTCTTTCAGTATTATTTGAATCGATGATCGGCTTATGTTGGTGACGTTTGATAAACGACGAGTTGATAATGGTGTGATACTGTCGAGTTGTTGTTGAATGACTGCTTTGCTTTCCTCAGTTCAAACAGTACGAGGCCTACCTGGTGACTGTTTTGGAGGAATGCTGTCGGTTTGATCAAACTGCTTATTTTTTTCTGCCGATGGTTCTTCTGTCAATTGCGTTGGCACCACCTTCTTTGACAAGTTGTCTGTGGACTTCAGCCGAATTTCCAGGTGAAGAATACAAGCGTAAAGTCTGAATTTTCTGTCTCACGATATCCTCCGTCATATTATGGCCTCTAATTCACAATGAACTGAACTAATGCAAAGACAAACACGTGCAGCACAGTGAGCAAAGCTAATCTCAATCCATATCACTTGAAGCACCTCACCCTGTTGCGTATCATGTGATGCCTGTGCATGTTGAAGTGGTCACATCCATTTATGAGTAATCATGTTTTGTTTTGCACCAAAGAACAATAATATACTTAGTTGTTTGTTGCAGCTATCGTTCTTCAAAATGTGCCCAGGGTTTCTGGACCACCCTGTATATATATATATATATGATGTACACCCACACACATATACACACACACACACATGTACATACACACACACACACACACACCTTCCGGATAATAATGTTGAATGAAATAAGAACGAAAAAATATATGTCGGCATCATTGTTGACGTTTTTGTGACGACTGTCATCAAAAGTAAAAGTAATATATCTTAACGGAAAGGAAAGCGAATTTTTAATATATGTCGACATTTTCCCCATCTGTTATTTTAGGCGGTGTATTTTCGTGTATCATCATGGCGCGATTTAAAAAAAAAATATCTCAGAATTTTCCCGTGTGTGCGTGAATGTTCTCAATTATTTCTGACACCGAGTCTAAAACCATCGATAAAAATTAAATCAGATGGTGAATTCGAGATAAAATCATGAGGGTGACTCAATGAATGGGCTTTATTTTACAGGCCTTTGAGAATTCATTTCGTTCTATAAACAGAAACTTTCATGGGATCTTCTTTCCGTTTTTTTCAACCGAGTCTAAAACTATGTTAGCGACTGTTAAAAATGAAATGATATATCGAATTTAGGTTAAAATAAACCTGTGTGAGAGAGCGAAAGACAGCACGGGCCTAACTAAACAGGCCTCAAAGCTATTCGAGTTAATAAAATGGTGGATATTTGTTTATATGAAGCCTCTCCCAGAATGGGTGGAGCTACTGTCTAAACCAGTGGTTCTTAAAGCCCCAGTCACACTGGGCCTGTGACCAGGTTACGACCTAACTGCGACCGAAAATTTTATGAATCGCGGGCAAATCGTAGAAAGAGCGCGCAACTGGTCACAGAGGTCGTGGGTGATCACCAGAGCAAAATTAGTCGCAGCAAGGTCGATGGTCATGTTCAAAACTTCTGACCTGCGATTCCAAATCGTAAGAGGTCGCAGACAGGTCTTACATGGTCGTACCACCAGTCGCGCATGGACGCACCACCAGTTGTGCATGATCGCGGGTTAAGTAGTCGCACGATTGGTCGTGCTACTGGTCCTGCCACCTGACTATTGGTGGTGACACCTGTCGTTCAACCTCACGATCGGTAGTGCGAGCAGTCACGACCTGTCCCGACTGGTTGCACGACCTGATCGCTGACCGCCACCACTATTCGCACGATTACCTATGATTGATCTTGCGATCGATCTTCTCCAATCGTTGGTGATCGCACAACCACGCATACCACCAATCGTACGATGACCCCTAAGACCAATCGCTGTTTGCAATCGCAAATGGAGAGCATAGCAAACATTGACGATTGGTCGTACCTCGGCCAGATTGCCATCAATCGCACGATCCAGGAATCGTACGATCCAGTGTGACTGAGGCCTAACCTTTTTAAAGACGCCGAACCCTAACGAAACCCACCGAACACTCACGGAACCCCTCAAATTTGACCCAAAAATTAAGAAGAATTGCATCTTAATGCGTTTTTTGTTCTTCTTTTCGGGAGGCAATCTGGGAAATGCGTGGTGTTGTTTTGGCAAGGGCCACCCTCAAACCTTTTTCGCATGCAAGCCTTCTCATTTTCTTTGTTTTAATGTCCACCAGTTTCGAAAACGCATGCTCACAGAGATACGTTGTAACGAACGGCGTGAGGATCTCAAGGGCAATTTTAGCGATATGAGGATACCCTTCCATTTGGCGGCACCAAAACGTTGAGAGTGTTGTTGTGCCGAAGAGTTGTTGTTGAGTCTGGCTCTGCTGAAGTTCGATGAGGTCGTCGAGGTATTGGTCGTTGACAGCTGCCGTTGCAACGCCGAAAGTAAATGGCTGCCGCACCCATGCTGGCTATTGCTCGTGGTCGGGGAAGTAGCCATCGAATGACTTTCCCAGCTCATCCAAGTTCGTGGCAATCGCTTGCTTCAGCTCCCCCAGTACAGCAGTGCTTCCAACTTTAGACTCATCTTCGATCCCGCTCACGCACTCGTCCAGTCGCGAAAAGTTTGCGAAGATGTCTTTCTCTGTTCACCGCCTCCACAACGGTAACTTCTTTCGGAAAGCGCTCAGCTTTTCTTCAGATTCGATGACATTCACTCCACCGCCCTGCATCTGGCAATTTAGATGATTGAGTGCGTCAAGGATGTCAGCCGAGTACGCCAAGGCGAGGATTAACTCTGACTCTTGGAAGTGTGTTGCATGGCAATGCTGGTGTTCTCGCAAAAACAGGGCTAATTCTACACACAAGGCAAAAACACGGCTCACTACCTTCCCTCATGATAACCATCGAACGTTAGAGTGGTAGAGAAGGACTTCGAATTCAGAGCCGATTTCATTGTGCAGCTCTTTGAAATGCGATGATTCAGAGTATGGCTTTGCACGTAATTCACAGTTTAAACAACGATTTTCAGAACATTGGCCAGTTTTGGAGGCAGGGTTTTTAATGCCAGTGCATGTCTGTGCAGGACGCAGTGCGTGACGATGATGTGTGGTGCATAGGCCTTCACCAGCGCTCCAAAACCAGAGTTGCATCCCAGCATGGCTGGAGCTCCGTCCGAGCAAACTGCAGACACCATGTTCCACGAGAGGCCGTTGCTTCTGAAGAAGTCGTCCACAAGCTTCTTCACGTCAGCTGCATTCGTCGTTGTTGGGAGAGGCTTGCAGAACAGAAAGTCTTCCTTGATCTCGTCTCCTTTGACATAACGCACAAATAAGATGAGCTGGCTCAAATTCGAAACGTTGGTGGTCTTATCGAGTTGAAGGCTGAATTTCGTCGGGCTTGCGACTAAATCTGCAACTACCTGGTGTTACAGATTCGTCACTTCCGTTGTGGTGGTTTTCATCCACTGTAAATATTTCTGATTCCATGTACTATTATTGTTTTCAAAAGGTTTATTGTTCATGAACTGTTTTCAAAAGGTTTATTGTTCATGAACTGTTTTCAAAAGATAAAAAGGTTAATGTTAAAAGAAACAGGAACTGGACGGCAACGAAGAGGAAGAGGAAGGAAGAGGGCGGAGGGAGTGAGTCGGACAAGAAGGAGCCAAGCTACTTGCGGTCTGGAGTGAACGTTGGCGAGCAAGAGTCAC